>NW_025767080.1:2045000-2645000 GCF_003918875.1 Haliotis rubra
AAGACTATTTTTTGTGTGGCCTAAGAGAGATGGAGATGCTGATATAAGTTCAGAGATGAAGCTGTTGTAGCATACTGGTCCAGGATATGTTTTATACTATAATGCAGACATAATTATGCTGGTTTGGCTCCATATCTTGTCCTCATTTCCTCATTCATAAATGTCAAAAATAATTTTTTTAATTGCTGGAGACTAAACTGAGTATATTTTTTAGTCCCCTCATCCATATTAGTCTTCAGGAACTTTGTAAATCTGTGTTGTGTGTAATCAGGAACACCAAGCATTATCTGAAGACCATTGTGAGATCATTTCATTCCAAAATACAAAGGACTTGAACAACACTCTGGACTTATCTTTGAGTATCCATCTTAGCTACATCATCCCCAGAACAAGAGTGGTCAGACTGAGGGCCTAGGGAGAAGGGTACATCACCCAGACACCCTCAGGTAACATAGATATAAAAATGGTTATTGTAATTACCAGAGTACATAAGTATTACATGTTGTCCATGTCATATTGACATACTGTACAGTAACAAGGTAGGAGTGAGTGAGTGAGTGAGTGAGTTGAGTTTTACGCCACACTCAGCAATATTCCAGCTATATGGCGGCGGTCTGCAAATAATCGAGTCTGGACCAGACAATCCAGTGATCAACAGCATGAGCATCAATCTGTGCAACTGGGAACCGATGACTTGTGTCAACCAAGCCAGCGTGCCTGACCACCCGATCCTGTTAATCGCCTCTTACGACAAGCATGGGTTGCTGAAGGTACATTCTAACCCGGACCGTCACGGGTGATTAAGGTAGGAAGCATCTGGAATGATTTATTTATCACCACCGGGCAGCAATCATGAGATCAGGACACCAATTAGGCCATGGAAAGACTACTGAAGGAAGTATAGTTCTACTTGATTCATTTGGGATCAGTGGTGAGGGAATTATTATTCCCATATTGATTGCCTGGCCCTGATTGGTCATTGTCTGGTGAATAATGCTGATCACCCACGTTGGCTCAGTGACTGAATAACAATGCCAAGTCAGCACCTGGTCAAATCAGAATACTGCTTGTGGTGGTATTCCATGCAGGATGTACATGCGTCCACAACAAACAGAGGATTAAACTGCCCATCTTGTTGAAATTGGCATGTGATACAAAATTTATTCACTTAGATGGATGGATGGATGGACAGTTGGGTGGATGGATGGATGGATGCATATGGTTGGGTGGAGGGAGGGAGGGAGGGAGAGAAGTGAGGGATAGATAGATAGATAAAACTGGGCACCAAGCCAGATAGCAGGAATGATCATCAATATACAGAAAATGGATGGATGGTTGGAAGATGAATTAATGGACACATATAATAATAAATATTATTAATGAGTGCACAATTTCACTTTTTGACATATATGTCATTGTTATCCCCCACAATGCATTTTGCGGGGGGTATTAAGATGGACTTCGTCCATCCGTCCATCCATTTTGTCTGTCCATGCAAATTTGTCTTTTCTGGACCATAACATAGAAACCATTTATTATTTCTTCACCAAACTTGGCACATCGATAGGTCTGGTGGTGAACTGGTGCCTTTTGGTAGTTTTGGATTTCTGAATATATTATTTTTTGCATTTCCATGGCAACAAGCTTGACTTTGACTGAAATTGGTGTTGGTGCTCTTTTCCGGAGCAGGGCCCCGTTCCTCTAAGCGATCGTAGCGCTACGACAGTCGTAAGTCTATGTTCAAGTATGGGAGTTACGATCACCTTAGCGCTACGATCGCTTTGAGGAACGGGGCCCAGAACTTTAAAACCGTTCCATGTTTCTTCACCAAACTTAGCACATAAATAGGTCTGGTGGTGAACTGGTGCCTTTTGCTAGTTTTGGATTTCTGAATAAAATATTTTTGACATTTCCATGGCAACAAGTTTGACTTTGACTGAAATTGGTGGAGTACTCCTTTTCAGAGCAGAACATTAAAACCTTTCAATACTCTCTTTCCACTTTGTGGGTATTCAAGAACCTAATGACATAAATCAACAGTACCACTCTAATTCCAGTATCAACATTACTGAGGTATATTAAACCATGGAAGCACTCAGGAAGTCTGTTGTTGATACAAGCATGCTAGTATATGAATACATATATATGTTTTCGTTAGATCAATGTGAAGAACAATGTAACATGTAAAATAGTTGACATATTACTGAAGAGTAGTTTACCATTGAGGAGGATATTGATGATTTTGTCTTCTTATTTCTCTTCTTTTGAACATAGAAGATAAATAAAAGATTCTGAAAGAATTTTCATTTACATTGTTACTCTCCTTGCGAACAGTCCAGAACTGCCAAACCCTGCAGTACTGTCAGGAGTTCCAGTGTTACAGTCAAGCTTGGCACACAACTAACCTCATTATAGTAATAAGTTTCACAGTACCCGAGTTAGTCAGGGAATAATTGCTGCCCGATTTCTCGTCAGGCAAGAGTTGAGCCTCCAGAATAAAGGGAGGTAATAAGGCAGTGGTGTGGAATGACTTTGTAATCATGTACAGCAATAGTTAATACTATCGACATTACCATCTAGAGTTACCAATCTGCTGTATTGTGCAAGGCACAGCAGTAGGATTGTATACATAATATATTACATTAATGGCTAAAGAATTGGCTTATTGATGTGGATTACGGCTGTTATCAGCAATGTAAATATTATCTGATACCTCGCCGGCAGTGTGATATTTCAGCGGATCTGTGTGTTTGGGGTGGTAGGATATCATAATCAATGTTTGTTATTCTCATTACCACATGTTATAAGCACACACTTTTGATAATTAGGTTCTGATTTCCATGTTATGTATATTTGGTGGGGGAGATATTTTCAGAAATAATGCCATGTTGTCACTTTGGGTGAAATTGTTGTGATGGGAATCAATAGAGAAATTACCCATAGAGCTTTCTGGATCTGTTGCAAAATGCTTGACATCATAACTTGCACTCTGATGTGGCCCAAGTCAGTGGACATGCTGGAGGTTATGTGCTGTGTCTTGAGAAAGTGGTACAAAGGAGGACTTCTTTTGTCTTTAAAAAGCTGACTGAAACGTTATATTCCACAAAATGAAAAAAATGATTTACGGACTGACACTGTCATGAAAACATGTTACATGGATATGAGAGGGACTATGAAAACATGTTACATGGATATGAGTGGGTATGAAAACATGTTACATGGATCTGAAAACATGTTACATGGATATGAGTGGGTATGAAAACATGTTACATGGATATGAGTGGATATGAAAACATGTTACATGGATATGAGGGGTATGAAAACATGTTACATGGATATGAGGGGTATGAAAACATGTTACATGGATATGAGTGGGTATGAAAACATGTTACATGGATATGAGGGGTATGAAAACATGTTACATGGATATGAGAGGGACTATGAAAACATGTTATATGGATATGAGTATTATTTGTTACACTGCTATACTGTGTCTAACGTAACATATGTTATATTTGGGATTACACTTTCTTAGTAAAGTACAGATTCTAGTACTTTTGTTGGGTTGAGTCCCATCTGGGATTCGAACCCACACCCTCAGAGTCAGGCACCTAATCGCCAGCACACAAAGTCAGACGCCTAGACCACTCACACAACGCGGCTTCCACAAAACACAAAGTCCGCAGTCTAGCTATAGACTACCAGTTGTCCGACTTCCTTTTTGTGGAAGCCGCAGTGGCTGAGTGGTCTATTTTCATATACTGAGTCTGACAAACCCTAGTAGAAGGTTGCGTTAGCTAACCTTTGAGCGACCTATGACCGTCCAATCAAACGCAAGACGGCTGAACGGATTTAACCAATCAGACAACAACTACTTGTTAGGGTTCGGCAGGACTTACGAAACGTTTTTGGGATTTTCTCTTCCCTGGTCGCTGACTAATATCAACGAACGAAAATCCGCATAAAACACAGATATTTGATCTGCAGTAAGTACGCTTAGGGGTTTCTAATGACATGGCTACTATTAGCTTATATTTCTCCAGCGCTGGGGTGAAATTAGTGAATCGATTGAACTCTGATTTCGCAGGGTTGTTTTTCATCGCGTTATTTTTCAACTTTATAAGTTGAATTTGCATTTTTGATGATTTGTTTCTGTAAGTCCATACCGAAAGGGATCAGAATCTGCAAAGTTGCGTTTTGGGTTGCATGTGACCTTTAAGGTTTGAGTCAACAAAGTACTGATACAGTCTTAGGACCAATCTCAGTGACACAATATTCTGAATCTAGAATCGGTTGGGATGTTTTCGAAAATGCACTTACACGAACGCCGTAGAGCGCTTTCTGCCATATTGGATAGTGTTTACAAAATCACGTTTCGCGAAGGCTGGTATTGAGACGCCTATTACATCACGTATATTTCATATTCAGCTTCGAAAAATGCATCACTGAATTCCCCATACATTTTAGAATCAAATTGCAACTGGTCTGTGTCACCAATACCAACTGTCTAGATAAAATGAGACGAAACATATTGGGTGTGAAAACGAACGCTGTGCTCGAAAGACTGCGCTGGTTCGAAACGTAAACAAAGACAAATTCGATTTTACACTGCGTAGCATTTTCTGAAATTTTTCAACATTCATCCGCCTATTCATAGCTTGCAATAGGTCAATACCTTTGAATATGCATGGAAAGAGTATCGTAGTAAGAAATAGGAAATTATAAATAGATACAATGCAATGATTTGATAATTCATAAGAAATTGTCAAAGTTTCCGTGCAGCGCGGACGCCATGACTGGCGAAAATCACGAGAACGACAACTGTAATATAGCAGCATTTCTGGCTTCTTCTCTTACTTACAGTGAAAATGATAGAAACATATAACAATACACAGTTAGTCAGAATCATTCTGATTACTTACATCTCATATGTATGTACAAACGATCCCTGAATCAATGGAAGGGTCCTCGCAAAATCCTATCTATCCTTGTCAGCAAAGCCGCCATTTTGTAAGAAATAGGTCATCGGTAGTAATGTCATACGTCAACATTGTTGTACATATTAGGCAATTTCTTTGAGGTGAAGGTCGGTTAAACAAGAATACACACAATCGCCCAATCCTTCCGATTACACTGTCAGTATTATAATGTATATTTTGCGGATAGTTCAGATACTTTTTCATGAAACTGACCTCAGTATCTACATTTAGCCTTGTCAAATATCATATCATACTTGCATATAGGGTTTACGGTGTTTTATTCTTTGAAAGGTTTTGATTGTTTGAATAATATTTACATAAGAAATTGACACATTTAGTGCAGTACACCATATTCTTAACCTTTACACAAGTGTTAGAAGATCAAACGTAGCCATAACTGCAATATTACTTTAGTTCCTATGATGTACAATATTCAATGCATTTGAACTAATATTGCAGTTTCACATGAACAGGTTAATGAATGGCGATTTGATTAAACCTTATAAGTAAAACTGATAATATTTAATGAAAATGATTTATGTATGTTATAAAATGTATATGCAAACACATTTAAAGGAAATGTCTTGTTCATTGCACATTTTTGTGTCGTTTTGTAGAGAAAACAATGATGTTAATTGATTGGCCAGGTGCGCGTTTGTCAGAAACGTTTTATGATTCACTATCATTGTTTTCGATAATATAATCAATTCATATTCGATTTAAAAATATTGTGATGACAGGATATCAAACTCTAACTATATCTATACGAAACTTGTTTAAAAATGTATAAAGCATGTCATGTCTTAATTTGGACAAATCGTACATCCATATTCTAATATATAGTACGTACTAGTTCCATATATAGAAAGCTATCTTTTTTGCATCTTCCATTGCATACGTATGAAGAGAAATAGCTGCAAAATCATAAATAAAGTAAATTCCTATCCTAAAAATAATATTCAGGTGTTGTGAAATGTTATTTTTCATTTACGTTAAATTGATGCCAAACAGGTGCGCATGTTGCTCATGATGAGATACACAGTCAAACTGTCTAATTGTTGATATATTCAGGACACTATTTAAAATGGAAAAAACAGTCATTTTATGTTTTGTCTAAAGAGTGTTAATTCTGAAAAAGAAGCCGAGACCTTTCACACAATTAATGGAAATTAGGTGAGATATATACTAATCAGAATACCAATGTCGTCACTTCCGACGTCACAAAATGCATAAAACAAGCAATGACGTCAACTAAAATGTTGTATTATTTTCAGCAATTTCAATACATTTGAAGATATGGCTAGTATTCTGGTAATAACGATGCAAAAAAAGTCAAAATACATCTACACAAACAGGAGAATATGGGAATCTAAGAACTAACTTATATATCGGATAGGGCCATCCAAATCGCTATTACGTGCTTTCACATGTAGTACGTTGTCATCTTTTCTTATAAATTGTGAAACTACCAAAGCGTATCCGGTCTTATTGGGGAACTTTGAATTGGAATAGTTTGGTTCACCGTGAACAAAAAATAACGAAAATATAGCGTCTGTATCCACAACAAATACTCTCCATGTGATTAGGGTTACATTGACCTCGCGCTAAGAATAACAGAGTTATGCCCCCTTATCATTATACCTGTATGACCTCTCTGTCGTCGTTTGACGTCGTAGAAGAAAATCCATTTTTGACATTTATTGCGAGTCATTTTTAATGTTGAGCGTATAATGTTATGCATAAGCACATAAATCCAATTCATATACACTTATGTCGTTCAAATAACAGGCTGTATTTTCTTCGCTCACACTTTCCGTAAAGATGCTAAGCTAAAAAATTCGTAGCAGAGTGCTTTTATCGGTACGCGATAAAAAGCGGAGAAATTTGCTGTTTTTTTAACGCATAACAAAAATTTGGACAATATTAAGCAAGGTCTATTTTTCAAACCGCCGAGGTAGTTGCACTTATATTTATACCAACGAATAGGAAATTTAATATTCTACATTTCTGTGTAATTTTATAGCCGTACGTAGATCCAGGACCACGCAAGCCCAATTCTCGCACAACGTTCACTTTTCAAAGCGTATGAAAATGTGCGCCTGAAAAAAAACTCGGCAACCAGGGGTCTAAACCTCAGTACGTCCAGAAAAAAATGTCACTTTGGCAACTGTGAGAAACAGGGACAAATACTTTTCCCATTCGCTTCATGCTTGTGTTAATTTGATCATTTCAGTGTACTAAACTATCAATAACTTGACAATGCCTACAGTACTTTATACCTCAACAAGACCCCCCCCCAGAGTGCCCCTTTAATGTGTTCAGGAACAGGTATCAATGCGTCCTTGCTATACTGATTGCTGCTTTCCTCTTGACTGGACAGTACCGATAAATCAATGATAGTTTCCCAGAACAATACCACTGAACAGTTGCCAAGGATATTCACACCCCACAGGTCACTATGAGTGGCATGAGATTAAGTCAACATTCGTGTCCAGCCAGATACACATTGTTATGGACAGTTCTGCATTGCTGGACTCCATTCATGTGCTGTTGAGGGGAGATAACTACAAATGTCCAGCCATTGAAGAGTGCTTAGTAACATGATCTGTATGAGCAGTTGCACACACAAATAATATGAATAGCTGCCACGACAATTGTTTTATTGTTGTGCTGTTCAGCCTTGATTGAGTGCAGAACTTGATTTTGAGATTTGATATCAGGAAATGTCGCAGTGATTTCAATAGCCCTTTTTACCTGAAGGCGATATATGTTTGAGCATATCGTGATTGGGGCCACTCTGTTTATGTTTGATGGTGTTTGATTTTCATTTAACTTGAGAAGTTGTAATAGAAGTTGATATGTTTGATAAAATTTGTGATTTATTTGTATAAACTTGTTTGGGATGGTCGTTTTAGTGAGGAATCATAAATGCTAATTCTTTTTAAACCATGCCTGCTTCATCTTTAACCATACATTACCTTACTGATAGTGAACTGTTTGGCAAACACCACATGGCAATTGACCTCTTCTTGTTCACTTTGGTTCTAGTTCCCCTTTTCACAATTTACAAGTTACAAGGTGCTTGTTACAGCAAATATAATATTGTGTCTGTTAGCATGTGTGCCTGTGTGGTCAATTGTGATATTAATGCGAGGATGAGATTATTGTGTAAAATGCGTCCTGTGATCAGAGAAATAAAGTGACAGTTACTGTCTATTGTTGTAGGTCTACTCATTTTATCAGAAACAATGACATACACAACACACACTAAATATACCATGCAATTGAGTGTTATAAGATTTGGATCTTCTCTCCAAGTATTGTGTCATGTGTAGTTACCGTATTTCTTCTAATAAGCACTTGGGCACTTGGGCGCTTTTTTCAACGGTCTTCCAGACCTGGTGCTTATTAGAGGCCTGGCGCTTTTTGGAAACCCGGTGTTTATTCATCTTGCACCGGATCCCATACATATTTATGTGCATGAAACCCTCTGATTGCAGCTTTGACAATACATAATATCCATAATATCCAGCAACCCGTGCTAGTGTGGAGGACAGGAAGTTATGACTAAAGGAACTTTTCCTTAATAAATCTATTTTTGGATCAAGGGAGAATACATTTTTAACAAAAGGTACCCGGCACTTGTAACAGACCTGGTGTTTATTAGAGGGAATACGGTTTTTGTGTAAAGTAGATCAAGCAGTTGCCTAGACTTGCACAAGTCTCTCAGATAATAAATAATAGCTTATTGATAATGTTTAATAATAATGAATTAAAAGAACATATTGTCCCTCTGGCATCCTGTACTGTCTGCTTATCTAGACTTGCCTCTTTATAGGATAGAATGACTATACATCCATGGGTTTAGTATTTGGTACAGCCTTGGAGCAAGGCCAGCAGTATGGAGGCATGCTGTCTGTAACCTATCTACAGATCTTATAATCTGGAGCGAAGCTCTCCCACATTGTTAAATGTCCACCATAGCTACTACAGTCATGGTGAACACTTTACGTTGGGTGTTTTGTTCGCAGGATTGTGATTACCTGAGTAACTTGATCAGGCTCATTTCAATAAGCCTTATTTGGAATTTTCTGTTTTTGTTTTCAGGAAAGTTAGATCCCATGCCAAGACTGATATGTTAAGTTTGTTAAGAAAGTGAGATGGTATTCTTGGACAGAACTGTTGTCATTCAATACAATGTCATGGAATTCTATGTCTGTGTGTAATATTGTTGAATGTCCCTGTGCCCTGTAAGTGGAGTGAGTGAGTGAGTGAGTGAATGAGTGAGTGAGTGTTTTACTCTGCTTTCAGCTATATTTCAGCGATAACACTAAAACTTAGGCTTCACACAATGTAAGAGCAAATACTTTATTGAGAAGGGCTTTTAACCCCAGGGCCCTATTATGCATCAAGAAGGACACATATATATACACTGAAGTCATCTAGTACAGTGGCATCAGACACAAGGATCATACTGGATTTGCATGGAGGAACATCACACTTCAATAGCCCATCTTGGTTGAGCATCACTTAGTCTCACTGACAGAACTCCCCTGGGTTTAAAGTCGATCAATCTGTTAGAACTC
This sequence comes from Haliotis rubra, assembly GCF_003918875.1. NCBI lineage: Eukaryota > Metazoa > Mollusca > Gastropoda > Lepetellida > Haliotidae > Haliotis > Haliotis rubra. The sequence continues at coordinate 2,054,566 of NW_025767080.1, forward strand.
AGTGATATCATTTATGCGTGGATGATATTGATCACACGCCCACATGGGCAGTATCAATGTTGAAAAAATTATTGTCAAAGAATAAGATTTTAAAAAGTTTGCAGATTAGCTACAGGTTATAACACATTCAATAAATATATATAATTGTGTAAGTTATTCAAAATATTCCGTATGCATATTTCTTTTTAGGGCAATGCCTGTTTTTTCACTTTGCTTGTCTAACCATTTAGTTTTTATCATCTTGAGTGGAAGTTTAAATTGTGAAGATAATAAGAGGAGTTATCTTTCCTTGGCCGTCAAGTTCCTTCCTGTCATGTGACACCATTGTTACCGTCACAGTATCATCACTGACACCAGTGTGCAAGCTGCCATTACAAGATTCTCACACATCATCCCTGTATCCCCAAATGTTGGAATATACTTTTGTGTGTATATATCTTTGAGAATTTGATTCTTAAGGTGGTTTAGAAAAGGTTTACCAGACATTTGCGGCAATATTATACAGGGCTCCATGCTCACTGCGAGGAGCTAGCTTTTGCACCAGGCCAAAAAGCCTACCAAGCAGGATATTTTGAATTAAGTTTATTCCTAATGTTATATAAAATGGTTTCAAAGGTGTGATATCAGTGGATTTCATTCCAAGTCTCAATGTACACACCTACCAGCACCTACTAGACCTCTCTTCTCCAGCCAAAACTGCCATGATATTGCTGGAATATTGCTAAAAGCACATAAAACCATATTCACTCACTCTTAAGCCAAAATATTGCTATATGAAATAATTGTGCAGATTTGTACTGGAAAACGAGGAGGTACATTGACAATGATAGTTATCTCCTGGTTCCCCAAGCAAAGGCCTCACCCTCTCAATAGAAAAGAACTCCAAAATGAACACCAAAATGATGGATATGTATAAATGGCACAATGCCTACATTGACAATGATAGTTATCTCATGGTTCCCCAAGCAAAGGCCTCAACCTCACAACAGAAAAGAACTCACTTCCAAAAATGAACACCAAAATGATGGATGTTTATATAAATGGCACAATGCATAATCAGTGTATTCTCTGGATTCTTAAGACAGGCTTTATTCATACAAAAATATGTGAAACAAATGATGCAGGGTATTGGCCTTATATAATTGCTTAGATTTTTTTAATAGTCACACTGGGCATAAATTCATGAATAAATTATTGAATCAACAGTAGACCTTTATGTTTGTGTAGATTTTTGCTTTGAAAGTGGGTCAGTCGGTCAGTGAATGTGGTTCTACACCATTTTCATAATATTCCTGCAATATCACAGCTGGGTACACAAGCTTCATAAACTGTACCTATGAAGGGAATCGAACCTGGGACTTCAGTATGACTAAGTAAAGCTGTAACCTCAAGGCTAACCCATTTTTCCTAAGACAGATAGATTTATGGGATACTATATTGCTCTTCAAGGACATATGGAGGCAGTGGGGTAGCATAGTGGTTAAACTGTTTGCTCATCACTCTGAGGGTTCGATTCCCCACATGGGTACAATGTGTGAAGCCCATATCTGGTGTCCCCCACCGTGATATTGCTGGAATATTACTTGTAAAACTAAACTCACTCACTCATGGACATAGACAACATACACAGTTTGTGTTTCTCTGTATGTTTATATTGATCTACTGTGAACACCCTTGGAACACTACAGTATGCTTGATTTACTACTGATAATGGTCCTTAAGAAGCTCAAGTGACAGAATCAAAGTGACCGTTAAATGTTTTAAGTAAATGGGTATCCTTTTGATCACAAGTCCTTGTTGTGTTAAGCCTGAGTGATTGTATTCTTTGTGCATTGATGTAGGTAGTCCACTCACAGTTGTGTGTGTGTAAATGTGTGTGTGTGTGTGTGTGCACGCGTGCACACATGTGTGCATGTGTGCGTGTGGTACGTGCGTGCATGTGTGCGTGCGTGTGTGTGCGTGAGCGCATGCATGTAGGAGATCAAACCAGACACTGTATTCCTTGACCACAAAAGTTACTTAAGTCCTGTTGGTTGGAATCTCAGGTTCATTGTAACAGTTTGACTGCTCGATCCATACTTGTGTACATGTTTTGTTTCAACATCAGTTCATTAGATTGACAACCCCTGATAAAACTGAAACTTGAAACACAGACCGAATCAGCAGCAATCACTCAAGATACATGTTGTGTATAGGCCATCGTTTTTGTTTATTATAACAGATACGGTAATGTCATGCTCACATGAATACCATCTCTGTGCTGTTGTGGGTAGAGCATCTCTGTGGTGTTGTGGATAGAGCATCTCTGTGGTGTTATGGGTAGAACATCTCTGAAAACAGATGTTTGTGGTGGGTCCCCAGCTGCATTATGCCAAAACACATTAAAAGATGGTACTTGTTGTTACCCTGGCTGTAGCCCAGCATAAAGGGGATGAATCAAGAACTGACCAGTTACAGGTATACTGTGTCTTTGTTTGATAGGCATGTTATGCTGTGGCATGCATGGTATCTCAGGTGGCCTACTCACAGCTCTATGTATTTGGTATATCATTGTTTAAGTAGAACAATCTTGAAAGCATACTCACATGCTCCCACACATCTTAAAACTGAAATATAATATGTAATAAAGGGATTGTAAGGCAAGGAGGAGGCAAGGGTGGCCAAGTTGGCCATGCTGCTGACATTCCCAATATCGAAATGCATCCCAGGGGTGTTCCCAAACCTACAGTTGTGGGTTTGAATCCCACATTTGAGTTGATTATGTTCCTAGTTTGTCAGCACCAAACAGATTTTTAATATGATTTGTTTCATTCCAGGTGTCGAGCGTCAGGCATGGGATTGACAACAGTCCTCCGAAACGGTACCCTCACCTCCTACTGCGTCTTAAACAAATACAGGTAAGAATAAAACCATATTTAGTTTGTGGGCATGATTTTAAAGTATTTAGGAATACACATTGTATGGGTTGTTAAGTAACTTTGTTATTTAGCCTGACTCACCTTCTGACATAATACCTGTGTTAGAATATTGATCTTCAGTAACCCATACTTGTTGTAAGAGGCGACTAACGGGATCGGGTGGTCAGACTCGCTGACTTGGTTGCCACATGTCATCAGTTCCCAATTGTGCAGATCGATGCTCATGCTGTTATTCACTGGATTGTTTGGTCCAGACTCGATTATTTACAGACCGCCGCAATATAGCTGGAATATTGCTAAATGTGGCGTAAAACTAAACTCACTCACTTCTGCCACAAACCTTTCAGAACGTGTCAGATTTGTTGTGGAATTTAGGTATGGCTTTGTACCTGCCTGTATATACTTGGAAACCACAGGGTTACTGTCCAGAGGGGACTGTGTGGTATTTTAGAATGAACAGGAAGCTTCCCGAATTACTATTAGCCCTTGAGTCTTACCTGCATTAGATATTGATAATTTCTGTAAGTTATCAATAATCTTCCATTCTCTTGGACCTAGTTGACTGGGCTTTGTAAACAGATGAATGGAAATTTTTTAAATGATTAAAGTCCATGCTGTATCAGGTTATTTTTAATTAGCATATTATGCAGTCACATGTTCCATAAGCTTTACATCATTCCCTGCAGTAGAGTTCATGTATACATGCTGATTGCTTGCAGTCATTCCATAAATCGTCAATGACTTCAGTGTATGTCACTTGGATAAACTATACCAGTTAGCACTGTGTTGTTATACCATCTGGCTACTGGATTTCTTCATGTAAATTTGTACACAAACAACTCAAAATTAATTGGTCATGGTGATTTGTTTGAGTAATTTTGTATCTGTTACGTTCATGTAAAGTACTTAGGGAAACACAGTCCTGGTTGATGAAAAAATACATTAAATATATTTTAGAAAGCACTGTGTGAAAGGTTGAAGTGAAGGGCTTTGGAGGAAACTTAATAGGGGTTGATATAATCTTGAACTCTAAAATTTCATGGAATTGTAGGCTTGACAATGGTATAAAACCATAGTTTATAGTAACATGAAAACATGTCCTTCCCTTGAAATATACATGTTATTTTGCATGACATACACGGCCATGAATTACTCCTCCCATTGTAATTCTGCTGTGTCTCATTCACTGGGCATAGACTGTGCTGGAGAACACTTCAGCTATACTCTTCACTCTTCACTTTACTGTAAGCAGTTCACCGTAAGCTAGGAACCACTTGAGATGAGCTCCACACACACACTTAAACACTCGTATCATATATCCCCAGACACAAAAACTATTCACTCCCCTTTAGTGGTATGGCTTTTAGCTTCCCTCCTTGTCATACTTACAAACAGTGTTCAAACATCTACAACTCCTGGCATTTTAGCATTTTTCAGATATAAAACTTCAGTAATTGGTTTGTTTAGCTTTTCTCGGGTAAATAACTTACAATAATTGGTGTCAATATTTTTTGTCCTTTTTTTCATTTGTTGAGAGATATAATGTAACCGCTGGTGTGTACATTTTGTGTAAAGTCACACAAGTTTATTGAGGGGTATATGTACAAACGACTGTGCACACTGTAAATCTAATGTATGCAACTTGTAGGCAAGTCAGCAACAATACCTTCATCTTCTTATTTAATCAGCAACTCACAAAACCTAGAGACAATGATACGAACACAATGACATCATTTAGAACAATACCGCAACACAGGCATTGGTCATATACATCTGGTTGATTACAGACATAACAGACTATTGTTTGGTTATCTGTTGAAACCATGCAATCACTTGCAATTTATTTATTGGCATAAACTGATCTTATAAACTCTTTTAGAATATACAAATCACTACTCCAGACGGTGAAATATCTGTCGTTTTTAACATCAAAGAAATTAAGATATCCATTTATACGTTTTAGGTTAGGCTTGATCAACATAATGGTAAACGAAGGAAGACGTTATTATATTGAACGGTGCAAGAGAATGTGACCTCTGTGTAATTTAGGTGTGGAAAATGAAATCCATTTGTTACTTGTATGTCCTTTTTATAAAGATTTGCGTACGAAATATATAGCTGAATATTATCTATGTAAGCCACCTACATTAGCTTTTAAACTACTTCTTTCATCAACTGACCAGCATGTAATAATAAAGCTGTCGTACTATATCAATTATGCTCTTATTAAACGTAACAATCTGATATATAGTTTTGTAGACCCATCGTATTTCACTACATGTACGTAATTTACTTCCTGTAACACGATTTACTGTTTGGATCACTAATTACTACTTTTGCACCATATGTATAATGTATATGTATAACTCCAATGTATATGGGCCGGAGGCCTTTTGTACAATAAACATGTTTGACTTTGACTTATATCTCACTCACCCACTCACTCAAGTAGAAATCTCAAGTAAAAGTTCTACCCTCAAGAGCGCAATTCAGTACTTTTGTTTTATAAAAAAATATTTTGTTATCACTGCTGTGGTATTAAGCAGAGAAAGTTTATCTAATGTCAATCAATGGTTTGTTTATCACGTTCGGTATACACTACCGAGATATTGACCACCGTCGCTGATGATTTACCTTCAAAGAAGGCTCCTATCTGAAATCTACCTGGCCCAGGTGTGTACTTACCTGTCTGCTTGAACAATCAGCTTTGTTCTCCAGAATTCATTTCCCTATTGTCTGATGTCAAACAGTGCAAGAGAATGTATAAAGAAGTAGGCAGATATATAAGTCCAAGTTTAGATGATTTCATTGTGTTTGTCATCAATGGCCAAGTGGAATGGTGATTGTCTTTCTCAGGTTGGAAGATGTTGATCAGTATGTACTCAGGGAATAATAAATCAATGGCTTGTGTTTCTGTTTACAAGAACAATATTGGAAAGTGGAAATGATCAATACCTGTTGTGTGTTGGTCTGTATCCTCAAGTATGCTGTATATTGTGAATAAATCATTTGGGTGAATGCTGCTGTAAACACTATTACAATTGATAACAACATGTCGTCCTAAGAAATATAGGATAGAGTCCCTATTTATCTCATGAAATATGCATGCCTTAACAAATAAAATACACTGAAATATTTTTTTAGATGTGTTTTTATAAATTGGAAGAAGACTTTGCTTAAATTAATATTTACATGTAGTAATATAACAATCATCTGTTGTCACTACCTTGCTCATTTTGAAATTTCTCTTGAACTAAAGAAATCAGTCTTTGCTCTTCCTTATGGTCATGCTAGGACATATGGCAGCAAAATGGTTGTCAGCTCTTTGAACAATTATTGGAGACAAAGAAGAAATCTTCACAGTCTAGATAAACATGAGAAATGGTTGATGTGCACCGAGATACTGAATAATTAAAGTTAGGCTATTTCGTTCCCTGTATTTCTATGAGATGTTAGTCAATATATACCCAGTCAATAGTATGTGTTAGAATTGTGAAAAGAGAAGTTGGACAGGATCAATAACAAATATGCATCGGCTTGAATTTGATAGTTTTCTGACTATCTATAGAGCGATTTGGGTTTAATGTTGTCTTGATCAATGTTGAATTTATCTCACAGCATGTCAGGATAGTAATAATATTCTGAAAAAGATCTAAATAATGCACTGTCTAGATTAGACTTGCTCAGTCCGGTTTGTTCTATCATACCGCAGCAGTACAGTTTCTGTGAGTCTCCAATGTCCCCACATACATCTCCTTCAGATGTCCGACCACACTGTGAGACCAAAAAAGGGAGATGTAATGATGCTTTAAGTGCTTTGTAACACATATCTTTGGGATATAAATGCTTTTGTAGTAAAGTAGTTGAGTCCAATCTAGGATTCGAATCCATACACTCAGAGAAATGCCCAAATGGCACAATGTCATTTAGAATGTGATCAAATGTAACATATGCTATATAAGACATTACTGAAAGTCTGTGATCAAACCCACTCAGCCAGTGAGACATAATGGCAGGAGGGTTAGCTGCAATGGAAAAGAACATGTACCTGTATTGTTGTGGTTTAGGTTGTGACTAACTTTAAATGTTTCCACAGGTAGAGGGATGTATGTTTCACAGGTAGAGGGATGTGTTTCCACAGGTAGTTTCCACAGAGTAGAGGAATGTATGTTTCACAGGTAGAGGGATGTATGTTTCCACAGGTAGAGGGTATGTATGTTTCCACAGGTAGAGGGATGTTCCATAGAGTTTGTATGTTTCCACAGTAGAGGGATGTACACAGGTAGAGGGATGTATGTTTCCACAGGTAGAGGGATGTATGTTTCCACAGGAGGGATGTATGTTTCCCACAGGTAGAGGGATGTATGTTTCCACAGGTAGAGGAATGTATGTTTCCACAGGTAGAGGGATGTATGTTTCCACAGGTAGAGGGATGTATGTTTCCACAGGTAGAGGGATGTATGTTTCCACAGGTAGAGGGATGTATGTTTCCACAGGTAGAGGGATGTATGTTTCCACAGGTAGAGGGATGTATGTTTCCACAGGTAGAGGGATGTATGTCAGATAACCTTGTGGTAAACCAGCTGAAAACACTATTGTCAAATCAATAGAATTTACAAGGCGATAAATGTCCTGTGTTTTTATATTTTATGTAGTCATATTCCATGGAGTAGATGTGTTATTTTTATTTTCTAATCCAGTTCTTTAGGGCTTTGAATTATCTGTTCCTCAAATAGGCTACTCAGTAAGACCAACAAATAAGAAACTTAGTCAAAAGAGTGCTTCTTAAAATTGGTAGAATAATTCAAGGAGAAAGTTTGAAGGAAATGTGTGCATTTTGAGATAACCTTGACATTTATCCCAGAAAGAGGAGGAGAAGATGGCCGAGGTGGACCATGAGAACAAGCTGCTGCTGCAGAAGATGACGCAGATCATGAGGACACATGGGCGCATCGACAACTGGAACATGGAGCATGAACCTCGCAGGTCAGTTGTGTGGAGGCTACAGGAGTGTTTGAGATTCAGGTCTGTAGCTGGATGTACTGTGGATACTTGCTACCCTGGGGGATTCCTAGGAAGAACAGGTCCCCAGTATGCCTTGCTCATTGTGAAAAAGGGCTAGGGCATATTAGGTGGTCTGACTTGACGTTCATGCTTTCTGATCAGGGGTGTGAAGCCACATTCACTCACTCAGTACAGTATGTCTCATCAATCATTGAAAAACTACGTTGATTTATATTCCAGCAATATCCTAACTGAGGTTGGGAGGTAGCGGAAACACAAAAAATGGTCGTTGATATTCCCATGTAAGACATCAAACCCATTTTTCTGACAAGCAAAATACTTCACCACACTACTAAACACAGAGCCATGTGTAAAACTAAAGGGACAATGGTGTTAGGATGTGTTTAACTATATACAACAGCTACCAGTATGTGAAAACATATATAGAACACGTAAGAATGAGGCATGATTTATTTCACTGTAAAACATTGCTCTGTTATGATATCTGGACTTTGGCAACTTAATGATGTCATAAAGAAGATGATGGTTAGAGGGTATTGAATTGTTTCCTTAGATGCACTCTGCAGTGCTGATAAATGATATATAAGTGGGCAGTATACAGAAATCTGTAACTGAACAATAAGCACAGGTAATGGTTGTCAACTGTTTGGGTTTTTGAGAGTATTCTAGAAATACCAAATGTAAAGCCTGTTCATCAAATGGACTGCCGGTAGTGTTTCATTGCACAATAGGCAAATCCCTGTGTTGGTTATTTCTCACGTAATGTCTCCCTCCTGTAAATATAAGCATCTGTTTCAGCCTGAACTACCCCTACAAACATAAGCAGCTGGAGAAGATTGCGGAAGAGAACATCAACATCGCACGTCGGCTGGAAACTGTGCAGCCAATATACAGCAAGGAAGAATGGGTAGGAGGGGGTTCATGTAAAGTGATTGCTTTTTTCAACCTCAAATAGAATGACATGAAATAACAAATAATTCATTGACTGGTTTGCAAAAGTGTTTTGAATGTGGGTCGAAAGCTGGAAATCTTCTCAATTTATTCTGAACTTGAAAGCATTTTCTGAGTTTATTGCTAGGGGGTGATGATGATTTTTATGGAGAAGCACTTGTCATGTTAGTCTAACAAGTATGAGAGTTCACATAAAAATGTTACAGAAAGCAACACTGACAATTATCATTACATGTATTCAAACTTGTGGAAATCTTAATCTTTCCAAAATAATTTCGGCAAAATACTCAATAACCTATGTAAATCTAAAATGGTCCCAATGAGTTGACCTGGTCATGATGTTGTGATGTTGACTGTCCTGCTCATGATGTTGCGATGTTGTAGGAGGAAGAGTATCAGCAGCGCCGCTACCTCATGGATCTGTGGGCCTACTCCACCAAAGACTACGACGACACACCACGTGGCAAGTATAAGAGATCGGTGAGCCACTGTACCTCTGTTCAAGTGTTGCTGTTAACAGTCTGTATGTTTGGTTGATTGTTTCAAGTCTGTGTGGTAGTTTGAGGATAACATTACTAGTTGTGATCTGTCTTGTGTTACCACATGGTGTTGGGATGACCACAGAACTAACTTTGCTGTCTGGTGTCTTAGGGAATCTCCAGTTTAACAGTGACAGGCTTTAGGTTGTAAACTGCTGTATTGTTTAAAAATAAAAGATATATTCACCTGCCTTAATATGCCATATATTCCTGTATATAAAGTGAAATATGTATATGGCAACCCCTGTATAAACCTTATAAATTGATGCTAATTTATATACCCTGTTTAGAATGTGACTCTGAATGAAGCACATGCATACGTCATCCCCATATTTCCAAACATGTGTTTGTCTTCTGTTGGTTTTCAATACTTGGTCATGTAGAACATGGCGCCATTTGGAGTGTTGGTATGGTGTGGCACTAATTATTAATGGGTAACAGAAAAGAGACCTGTACAAAAGGCCTGAAGTAAGTTAGACGAGGGAGTTAGACTGATACATGCCTTTTCCAACACTTGCTGTTATATGAAACAACCCAAAGGGAATCGATTTCAGGTTCACTGGTTAGATATCATGTGTTAGGTCACATGGGTAACTGATTTGGGACGTCTCAAGTTACAAGAATATGATTTCATTATTGGTTATATTTATTCTGCTTATTAGCTTATTTTAATGCAACAGAAAAATTAGATATATATCTTTATGGAAACAATGTCAATGCAGTGTTCAGTAAAATTAACTGTTATGCCAAATTGTATCAGAAAATTATAAATTTACACATTTAAATTAATATATGCAGACAACTTGAATCTGATGAATTCAACTTTCTAATATGTAGATAAACATTTAACAAGTGAGTTACTGTATCTTAATGTTCAACATGAGTCTGGACATGAGTGAATCCTTGTGTAGGGCCAGTCATTATTCATGTACTGCAGCACTGTTTTGTTCTATCCACAGAAGGGTGAAGATTCCGATGGCAAGTATGATTCAGATTTTGAGTCGGATGATGATGCAAAGAGCAGCAAACTGCCGAGCATTGTAAGTTGAAAAACAGAATACGATCTCTGAGTTACAACAAAACATCTTTCAGTTTGACTGCAGTCAACATCATTTTCTTGTGTCCCAAATGAATTATGTTGGAACAATGTCATACTTGATGCTGGTATACAAAGTGTGGTATGGTTGTAGTGTGTGAACTTAATGATTGTATACATAGCTTTGACGTAGTGTGTAACTTAATGCTTGTATTTGTTAGCATTGTATGGTTGAATTGTGTAACTAAATACTTATTTAGATACTGTTGTATTGTTGAAGTGCTGTTACAGTAGAATGAGTAGATTTGTGTGTTAATTCTCTCACAATCATAAGCAAATTCCAAAACAGCCTTTTCAATGGTTTTGTACTCCTCTGTTTATACATGGGTTAGTGTGAGGTTGAAATATGAACAATTATGTTAGGTCATAGTTCTTAAAGATATAAAATAGTAGAAAACCTATATATCATAAGTGATGTTATGTTATGTTCAAAGTGTTGCTTGTTTTATCAAATGCTCATGGGGGTTGTCTCCCCTGATGAGTTGAGCATCTTGACAGCTTGTGTTTTATTTCAAGACTGATCATCTGTCATTTTGTTTTTCATTTGATTGTGAATTGTCATCTGTTCTGTTTTTATTAATAAGGCCAGACAAATTTTATTTCTTGTTTTATGGATCCGCCGGTCGTATTTTTTCAAGAATAAGAAAAAACATGAAAGTTTATTTCCCACGCTCAAAAAACAAAATCCTTATGTTTTTGTTGGCCAAAAATGTAAACTTACAAGAAAACTTCTTTTTTCCAGATTGGTTTTGCCCCATATACACTTCATAAATTCCCAAAAGTAAAATACTTTTAGTATTTAGAAGGAATATTACTTTTATTACTTTATTACTATGATCATTTTATTTTTATTGTTGTTCCCTCCTGCCTTTAGGTTTTCTGAGGCCAAAAATCCATAAAACAAGAAATAAAATTAGTCTGGCCTAACCTCTATTTGTTGCAATTAGAAAGTACTGGAAAAGTCAAAATGAGAATTATGCACAAAAATGACATAAATTATTTCTGAATTATATTTTCAAGCATTCAAAATGTTTTGAGATTTTTTACATTTCACTGTCAGCAAACTTATGTTGCTTTGTTCATTTTGTTTAATTGACTCAGTTAACGTTTTCATAATTTTTATTTTCTATAAAGGATGAAAGTGACAAGAAGAGTGATACCAAGAAAGAGTCTCAGAAGAAATCAAAAGATGAGAGCCATACCAAACTTCCTAAAATCAATGAGAAGAAAAAGGTAAATTATCTTTAAAGTATTTTGATTTTTTAAAATTCAAACTAGATCCCATACTTGTTTAGGTATTCAAATATACAATGAAGATCTTGTGGCTGCATAGGTGATTGAATGGCTACATGGTATTGCCAGCACAGTCACTTCCTGGCTGATGCAGTGTGAATTCATACCCCAGTTTGGTGTTCATGCCATCTGTCCCTGCTTTAGACTTGGTCAGATAATGTACTGGCTTAATCCTTGAATGCAGTCCACTTCAGGGGTAAACACATGCATTAACTATACACCCTGAGTGTTTCAGGGGCAGAATCAAGGAGTTGTTCATGGGGTTTGAATGTTTCAGATGGACCTGTTGACTCTCATATAACATGGTGATATCCTTGAAATTCAGTCGAGGTCACCAGTATGGACCCATTCCCACTTTTGTCATATTTGCAAATCTCCCCGAACCCCCTACCCACACCTGATACACATGAGAAAATCCTGAAAACAATTCCTACATCCACCCCTTAATGATTCTTAGATCAACCTGCGTGAAAAAGTATGTTATGATCTTCCTTCCTACAAACTTACCTGAATTACTAGTGTTGATTCAAGGAAGACCATAAGATCATACTCATGTCCCATAGCATGGTAGTCATGAGTTTGAGTCTGGAATGATCTGTCTGCACCATATCGACTACCGTCTTCACTTCAAGTGTGAAGACCATGAAAGTCTTCCTCACATCCAAAACATGGTCACATGTATGTAAGAGTATGTGGCAATCACCCCATCGATGAAATCCTTACATGATTCAACTGTTTGGTCATGCTGACAAAATGTCTGACCTCATCCCAGCAATTTGTGACTTCTGAGCCCAACATGGACTGTCCTGAAGTTCACACCCTGAGCAGGATAAGTCTCAGTACCTCACTCTATGACCCAGTGTCTTCTGTTGATGGGGGAGCGTCAAGTTATAACCCTATCCCAGCAATCTGTCCAGAGGTTCACACCCTGAGCAGGATAAGTGGCCTCTGAACCCAACATGGACTGTCCAGAGGTTCACACCCTGAGCAGGATAAGTCTCTGTACCTCACTCTGTGACCCAGTGTCTTCTGTTGATAGGGGAGCGTCAAGTTATAACCCTATCCCAGCAATCTGTGACTTCTGAGCCCAACATGGATTGTCCAGAGGTTCACATCCTGAGCAGGATAAGTCTCTGTACCTCACTCTGTGGCCCAGTGTCTTCTGTTGATAGCTGAGCATCAGGGCATAGAGTCATCCTGCAGATGACATCCTTACCTTCTCACCTTAGTCGTTTGAATGGTTCATGGTTTGAATCCAGTTATGACTGTTTGTGGTTAATCTTGAGAACCAGAAATTCACGTGTGCTGCCCCAAATGCATTGCTTTTTCATACATTTTATAGCATGTTCACCTGATGTGACTTTATTGAGAGGGATCAAATCTGATTAAAAGATCTGACTTCAATGAGATTGTATTTCAACATGATTGTGTTCCATCTGTAAAATTATTCATATATATTATGATTTATACAGCATTCTGATAATGTTTGAAATTTCTGAATAATCATAAATTTATTTATTTCAAAAAGATTTTCAAATCTGCACATGATTGATATTTTTCAGTTGATTTTCTTTTATTAATGACATTTTTGACATTTTGTATTTTTTTCAATCTGCACATGACAGGAGTCTTTAGGTTTAGATCACACTTATGAGATGTATTGGGGTAATCGATATGACCCTGATGGTAACAAAGAGGTAACCAATCAGCATTTAGTCTGATGTTCAGCCAATCAGCACTTAGAGTAATGTGCATGTTCAGCCAATCAGCACTCAGCATAGTGAGCATGTTCTACCTTCAGAATGATCATGTTAACCTATCACAATTTACACCATGTCCCTTGAAAGGGATTCTGATGTTTATGCAATGTTTTGTTATCTCACTGTAACTTTGATTTCAAGATAAAAATCTTAGCATTTTAATTCTTAGAACAGTTTCAAAATTGGACTAAAATCTTCTTTAGACTATGGAAATGCTAATGCAAATTTACTGGCTGAAGGTCACGTTTTCTCCACTGTAGGTGTTTTGTCATTACTTGGTTTACAGGTCCACTGATAATTAAGTTCACAAATTTAAATAGAATTCAACAATAGATTTGCAGTTGGCCAGTCAAAGGGAGCATATTTTTGCCCTTGCAATTATGACAGTTAGAGAATCTATTTTGGAATCAATATTTCAGTTTGGGCATTTAAGTGTGTGATGTTTAACGTTTTGAGGTCCATAGTTTGAAAACCATTAGAATTAGATTGGTTTCATTTCTCCTTTATCATGCATTAAAAAGATCAGTGAAAACTGATGAAAGAATGTTTTTATAAATACATTGTATACTGTTAACTAGGTGATATCAATATGTCTTTAACCCCGTCAAGTATGACCCCACTGTAAACATTAAAATGTAAGATGGCTTTAACTCACTTGATCATTCCTAGGTGCTTTTGGTTTCCCTAGTTCCTATAAATACAGATCCTCTAGTAAACACTGTACATATAGTAGGCATTACACTTATAGTAAACACTGTACATATAGTAGGCATTACACTTATAGTAAACACTGTACATATAGTAGGCATTACACTTATAGTAAACACTGTACATATAGTAGGCATTACACTTATAGTAAACACTGTACATATAGTAGGCATTACACTTATAGTAAACACTGTACATATAGTAGGCATTACATAGTAAACACTGTACATATAGTAGGCATTACACTTATAGTAAACACTGTACATATAGTAGGCATTACACTTATAGTAAACACTGTACATTATATAGTAAACACTGTACATATAGTAGGCATTACACTTATAATAAACACTGTACATACATTACACTTATAGTAAACACTGTATATATAGTAGGCATTACACACTGTACATATAGTAGGCATTACACACTGTACATATAGTAGGCATTACACTTATAGTAAACACTGTAAACACACTGTACACATATAGTAGGCATTACAACATTATATAGTATAGTTAACACTGTACAAAGGCATTACACTTATAGTAAACACTGTACATATAGTAGGCATTATAATCACTGTACATATAGTATTACACTTATAGCTGATATTTACTACATATAGTAATTAGTTCTTATAATATAATGCATTACACTTATAATAAACACTCATAGTCCACAGTACACAGTTTCAAATGTACATAACATCAACATTATATATATAGTAAACACTGTACAAATAAAATATAATCAAGGTATTTGCTGATATACTACATTCTCATAATGCTCACCTGTTTACATAAAACCTAATACATGTACCTGTTTCAACCAGTGTTAAACAATGCTTGACAAATATAGATGTGACTGACATTGGCACAGGTAAGTGCTGACATAATGTGGTGCCAGGTATGAATATCTTTTAGCATTTCCTAAAATATAAGTTTTTAGAATACTCAGATATTCACTAGACCTATTCCAGTAGAAGTTGTTTTTTTTTCTTGAATGTTAAATAATATATCATTCAATGGAAATCTGTATATTGTACCTTCATCAGATTAAGGGTGGAATATTTTCAAGATATTGTGAAGAATGTTGTTTGGTGAAGCTTTGCACTGCTTTTGGTATTGGTATAACACCAGTTGTATGAAATTCTTTGAGAGGTATTTTAAAAGTTGTAAAGATGAAGGAAAACCAAGTTCTATGGATAGTCAACTTCTTTATTGCAATGAGTGTGATGTTTCGGTGTAGGCACTAACACTGTCATCAAGCACTGTTACCATCACTTGCTTGATAACGGTGTTAGTACCTACATCGAAACATCACACTCATTGCAATAAAGAAGTTTACTATCCACAGAACTTGGTTGTCCTTCTGTTATATGAAGTATAGGACCACACCTGAGTCACTGACTACATAAAGCACTGCTACCATATTCTCCCAGGTATAAGGGGTTGACAAGTTGAGATTTGATTTTCTTGGTGGGGGCATGAGATCTAAAAAAACCCATTTTTTCCAGAATGCTTTAGAAGAAATCAGTTTTACCTGAGGTAGTTAATGTAACAAACATTTGTTTACTGGAAAATAATGTCCTGTAAAAATGTATAAATATCTTGAAAATATAAGAGAAGATTGATTTTCTGTGGCTAACAAATCCCCAGGCCTGAATCTGTTTATATAAAATGGTCAGTCCTTATTCACAAGTTGACTTAACCTGTCATATAGTTTTACACTGAAATTGGATTTCAACCATCGTATGTGGAAGTATTATGGGCCCTTATCCAGGAGGGTCAATATGTTGATGGTGGAATAAAGGGTTAATATCTGAGTGTAAGGTTACCCTACACTTACCTGTGACACTATGGTAGCAGGTGTATTGTCATCACACTGTTCTCACTCGCTGATGTCATTGTGCTGTTTAAGTTATTTGATGATGTAGTGGTCAGTTTTGTTGTACTGAGTGGCACCAGGCACTGGAACTCCTGGTCCTGGTTGCCCCCAGTGATGCATGTTGATAGATCAAGTAAATCTAAAGTTGACTTTAACTGGTGATTAGAATGACACTGTTTCTTGAATTGAGTCAGTTTGTAAGTTGTAAGCACTAATTTACAAATATATGACTTTAAATCGGAAATCAGTAGCTATAATGTCCCATTAAAATACTTTCAATCATTGACTATCATTTCAGGGATTTTAATTACACTTTACATTTTATTTGAGAACACATGTTGAATGATGACAGAATAATGAATTATCCCATAATGCTTTGAACCTCCCAGAATTCCAAGGGTAAATCAGATAAAGATGACAATGAGGCTGTACAGGAGGGAAAGAAGTTGGAGAAAGACAATGCCAAAGGGAAAAAGGACAGGGAAGATGATAAGAACAAAGATGATAAAAAAGATGACAATAAAAAAAAGGATGGGAAAAAAGATGATAAAAATGATGCTAAGAAAAAGGATGGAACAAAAGATGATAAAAACGATGCTAAGAAAAAGGATGGAACAAAAGAAGAAAAGAAAGATGACAAGAAAGGCACAGACAAGAAGGGAAATGAGACGAAGGAGCAGGGAAACAATAATGCTCGCAAAGGCAGTAAGGACGAAGAACATTCCAAGAGCAAGAACAAGGCAATGAGATGCTGTTAATTGACCTAGCATGTTTTCTGTTCAGCTTTGCTTTGTAGTACTAGCCAGCTTCAGTTTGCATTTGTTTTGCATGTATTCATTAGCTAGTCAAGTTGACCTAATGTTGTATAAGTATTGTGTGGCGTGGCCATCCTTCATGTCCTTGCAGTCAGTAGGGCTGTAACGATGTATCGAACTATCGATGGATTGCAATTGTTGCATCTCCGATAGCAATTAATTGATGGGACAACCGAAAAACTATCGATGCATCGATAGTATGTGTGACTATCGATAGTTTAGTAATTGACTTCCGTTGGTAAATGCGCAGCACAAAATACAGGAAGTACCAGATTCGTTCACTTTGGTTTAGAGTTATCCGCCCTGTTTTTTCTTAAACAATCTTGATCTGGGTTACAAGTTTCTTGTCAGTTATTAAAAGAGACTGAAACTACTTCAGCTTGTTTTTATTTCATATAAACTATAGGCTACATTCATTTGGGAAATGACTTCAGATGAGACACTTCAAGGAGAAAAATAACCTTTTGCAATAGTATTGCAATAGTTGGTGGCAATAGGCTATCACTATCGCAGTAGTTCTTTCCCCCTCAATAGTCACCCCTAGTAGTCAGATTTATAAAGTAGCATATTGGACCAGTTTTGTTCCATGTACGTACTTACCTTGTTGTGGTTAACATTAGATCTCATTACAGTGAAACCTTGTTAATTCAGAAACCTGGTTTCTGGTCTACTGATTCTAGAGATGTCTACATAATCACGGTTCCAAAGGATGCACATAATTACGTCCTGTGTGTGTAAGAAATGAGAATAAATGTAAACACTTTCATTCCCATTAAATCACAATAACATATGTGATGTGAATCGATAACCTGATTAGATTTAGTGACTGTTACTGAGGATGCACATGAAGTTTACCTTTCAGGTTCTTATTCTTACCACTACAGTCATGCTGTTCTTAATTTTTTATGATCCAGTGTCTTCTGTGCTCAATGGAACCTGTTTTGCCAGAAAATCAAGATAATTGTCTGGTGTTGACATTTTATAATCACTCAATCAAAAGTTTTCTTTGAAACAAGAAGAAACCCATCCACAGTTACCGTAAATCCTACAAATAGTTTTCATTTGGTGCTGGTCCCTGTTCCCTGACCTCTGTGTTCATGTGGAGCCCAAATAAGACATGGCTGACAGAACTCACAACCAACAAGGCCCTGTTCCTGCATATAGTCTTACATGTAAAACAACATAACAGATCTATCCTATTCAATATTGTCGGTTATCAAAAAGAAATATTTCGGACATTTTCATGACTGTGAGACATAAGGATTCACTGTATGTCAGCCTTGGTTATCCCAGCTTTGATGTAACCGGGTATACTGTGAAGCATGTCTTGTTTGCAACCTTAGATTTTGCCTGTGTTTTAAGGTGGGGACAGCAGGGGTGTTTTGCCTGTTTATTTGTGGTATTGAGCTCCTACTTAAGTATACGTGATTTTTGTGACAGAATTGTGTTTGAATGATACTTGGTTTGTTGAATGTGGCTTGTATTGTTCCTTTTTATTGTTATATCAAATAAATCATTTTCACTTACTTACATTTTCCATTAGACATTTGTTATTAACTGCTATACCTATTTTTCCGATTGCTTGTTACCATATGTTATGGAACTAAAAATATTGCTTCGTGTTTGTTATGCTATTGTTTAATATTTGCTTCCATTTTCAAGAAATGGGTTGGATACTGATGTTTTTACATAGATATTTGCTACGCTAACATCATATTTCAATCCTTTTATGATTAATTTTATAATAGATATTTTCTTGCACTGACAAAAATATCTCTGAGGATTTGAACTCAGAAATATAGTTTACAGAGGCTCACATTGGTGTATAACAAATCCTAATGTAAAGGTAGTTATCTCCCTTAGACCAACTAGCGCATACAATTTAGGCATCCTAAAATTGTAAGCAGCCTCCGTCTTTCTTAGACATTAGTCATTGAACAGATATGTCTTAGTGTAGGCTTTAGGTAGTAGTGTCCGTTGATGATGTAGATGGAACTCAATATATGGATTAAAAAAACAGCATATTTATCTATTATGGTGATTTTACATCTTTGCCTCTTTTAATTAGTTGTGAGTACACAGATTCATTTAAAAGTAGAAGTTAGAAAAACTCCAACTGTACAATATTGTACATCATTTATTGATCTCTGAAGGTTTGCTTCTATTGATAGAAAAGTTGTCTCTATAATCATTACGTACAGTACGTACTTATGTAGTCCTCCTTAAGGATGTCTGCTGGAATGGTTTTGTGTTCAACTCTTGTATGCCCTATGAGCATGCCCCAGTGGAGTTTAGCGCCATATAAATGGACATTATTATTATCTTACATTATTATTCCAATGCAAGGCTAACTGTCATGTATTTGCCGAGTACTGCAATGATTACTCTACATAATTCTGATAATAAAATGATGTAATTAAGTCTAGAAACACATACATATAACAGATAGCTACATACCATTTAAGATTTCATGAGTTCACTGATTTTATCCTACAGATGAAATATATGTAACCTTGACCTCTGCCATTGTTGCAGGCTGACATGACACCTGTGGAAGCTGATTGCAAACAACTTTTCAAGGTTGCCAAGGAAATGGGTAAACAATATTTCCGTATATTTTCCACCAAATGTCTCTCCTCAAATTTAAACAGATCTGAGAATATTCAAAGTGAAAGAAAATTTGTCCTGTCAGTATGGGTTAGCTCACAACCTTGTCTTACAACCTGTGAATATTTTTGGTGCCATGTGGTGCCAAGGTAATGCAGATCCTCCTATGATAATGATTAACATGGTTCTATCTTTCTACAAAAACCATTGAAGGTCAATATTTTGACCTTCAATGGTCAATCTGAAAGTATCTACCTTTCATCATTGTTTACTTTCATGATCTTGTGTTGTTCCTTATTTGTAATTAATGTTTTTGTATTTGATGAAATTATTGGTGGAGGGGAAATTCTAAGTTGCTATAACTTTGTATTCAATCTATTACACTTTGAAAATAAACTATCCTTAAATCAAATCTAATCTGACCTGACCTGAGACATGATATGATGGCTAAAAGGCATAATGTGTTATTCTTACTCTGTATGTCTTCATACGCCAATGTGAAAACTAATGATATGAGTTTATATGCAGTGTAGGAAAGATGTAGAAAATCTAGCCTGTCCACAGGACTGGCAGGTCATATTTTTTTACCAGTCCTGCCAAAATCTAGCCTGTCCTCCAAATATAAATAAAACACCTTCGGCAGTAAATATTCAAAAACGTTATAATCATTATATATATGTCATTGGTTTGCTAAAATTGACCCGACATGAGGACGGACTAGATATTTTTTTAACCCGTCCTCCACAAAATTCACCCGTCTCGGACGTTGGGACGGGCTATCTTTCCTACACTGTTATATGTTGCATGAGATTGTTAGTATACTACTATAAAGGACTTCACAAAATGGACATTAATTACCTCTGTAAATTCCTTACTAATTTCAAATTTAAGTAATAATTTCATAGAGTATTCGTCTATAACCTACAATACACAAGATCAGTGCATATATTTGTGCTCTTAATTTGTCTGTTACTGAAGATATACAAGGCTGTTTTATGTTTCCAAATCCATTCTACCAAGAATGATATATTGATATATTCGTGAAAGTAATCCAGTGCTTGATGGTTCAGTATCAGTTTGGCAATCAGTTTATTCTTATCTAATAGTGTTTCAGTTGATATGAGATATTATCTTATGGACATCACATGACTTTGCACACGACAAATATAAATGCTACTCAAAAACAAGTTGATAAGCACCTGATTCTTTCATATTACTTCACTTAATCTTGATGGCATGACAGATTAACTTTAGTAATATGAAAGAATCAGGACAGTCGAAAGATTTTGAGTATTAATCTAAACTTACAGGACTGTCTCAATATTTACACTGCTAGAGAAGTATTCCACAACAGTAATCATACACACCTGATACACATTACAAAGCTTTGTCAGCAACATGAGATCTAGGTTTAACTACCTACGGGGTAATTTAAGCCTCTCACTCATGATGACATTGTATTGCTGTTAATTTTGTTATTTTGTTCATGTGTTTTTGCCTGTTAAATGTTTATATGGAAAAACAAGGTCATCTTGTCTTATCTTATCTAGACTCAGAACTGTGATGTCATGATTGATGGTGAGCATAAATGAATTAAACACATAAATAGAAATATTTGCAATTTTATTAACTTTATCTTAACTTTATTTAGGTAACAAGATAAAATTTAGGCAGAAAACAGTACTTGTTGTAGGAAAAATATATAATACTGGTAACTAATACCTGTGACCATTAATTTTTGAAGATGTTTACATCCAAACTGAATGAGTACAGTTACATCATCATTTCCTACAAGTCCCCCTTTGTATATCTGGACCGCCTCCATGGTGTAGTGGTTAGAATGTCTGCCCAGAGAGCGGAAGGTCGTGGGTTCGTTCCCCGACCGCGTCATACCAAAAGACGTTAAAATATGGTACTTGTTGGTCCCTGCCTGGCGCTCGGCATTAATGGGTACAACAAGGACTGGTCAGCTCGGAGTCAGTATAATATGTCTGAGTGGGGTATTCATGCTTCACTGCGGCATGGTATCTCAGTGGGCTAGCACTATAAAACCAGCTTCAGTCTGGGCTAGTACTAGTAGCCGCACATAAACGTACACATGCATGCACGTTGTCATATGAACGAAATATTCTCAAGCACGACGTTAAACCCAATTTCACCTCACCCCACCTTTGTATATCTACGAGGCAGTCAGAGAAACTTATTCAATGGCAGTTAACACGATTCCTAAAGGATGTCTTATGTTTTATGTACTTGGAATGACCTCTCTTGTTGTAGCTGCTCCCGATGACATCCTCATCAAGACTCTGGTGAAGAAGTCCCCCAGTTACAGACAGCAGGTCCAGAGGAAGTTCCAGGAGATGTATGACCTGGTCAGTACATTGGCAGTCTGGGGTCAGTGCAGGGGTCAAGGCAGAACCATAAGTCTGTGCAGAGTTGTGCCCCTTGCCTGCCAGGATGTGCTTGTCAATGGGTCAAGTTCATGTTGTGCTTGGCTTACCTCGAACATAATAATGATGACTACTAGAGTCAATTTGTACATCCAACATTGAACATAATGACACACTGGGGAACCAGTGACCTTCTGATGGAGGGTAGGGGCAGTGTTTTGCTTCTTTTTTTTGGTGGTGTGCGGAAAGGGGGAGAACAGTAGAGAACGGGGGAGAGGGAGGTGGTTGTGTTGTACCTGACAAACATATTTCTCTGTGGACAGATAATCTGTAATTCCTTAATTCTCAGAGGCCATTTTCTAAACATACACACAACTGGATTTAATCTGCAGATGAAAATGTAATTAGTTCCAATAGTACTCCATGTATGTAATAATACCTGGTCTAAATCTGGTCCACTGATTCAATACTGGAACATAATGATGTTAAGGGGTTGCATCAAGGGAAGGTATCATCATCTGTCATCATCTGTCAAGTAAATCAAGCATGTGTTGTCTTCATAATACGATAAAACTGATTACATAACACCTGAAAAGACTCTCCCCAAATTTAAACCTTTGTTTGTCATGAATACACAATGCTCCTCCTCAGAGCAGGTTCAAGGCGACTGACTTTGTGTGCTGGCGATTAGGTGCCTGACTCGGAGGGTATGGGTTCGAATCCTGGATGGGACTCAACCCAAAAAGTACTAGAATTTGTTCTTTACTAAGAAAGTATAATCCCAAATATAAGATAAAGTGTATGTTACTTTGTAAGATTGTTATTCTTGTATGATGAATTGTGGAGAACACTGCTGATTTGCCTTATATGCCCAGTGGAAGTGGTTGTGACGGATAATCAAGACAGAATACTGTCTGGCAGTGATCATTTAGATTCACTTAGTATAGCCATTTGAACTCGTAATGTTGCACCTTAAATACAATTGAATAATTAGGTTAACAATTATCCTGAAGAACAAACAATTGATTGTTGTGGTTTAACAAACAGAAGCCATGTTTTGCAGACGTCTGGTGCAATCACTGACTTTCAGTCACCCAGGTTTTACACCCAGTTGAACTTGTTTCAGCAGATAATTGAGTCACATGATTCTCTGACATTTATGTTTTATATTTACAAGTGCATCAGGCAGCTGATGCTAGTGTTTCAATGTTGGTTACAGGATCTGAGCAAGGAGTTGAAACAAGGACTGGGTTCTGACTGGAATCTGCTGATTGATGAGCTACTGGCTGATCCCACTGAGGGTGACGCAGGGGCACTTCACACTGCTCTCGAGGTAAACCTGCGTCTAACATGTACAACAATGGTTCATTTTAGAATCCTGCATAGGTCTCCCGGGGTATGGAATCTAAGTTAGACCATGATACTGCTGAGGATTCCATTACCACAAATCACCCACTTTTCACACCCAGTTGAACTTGTTTCAGCCGAAAATTGAGAACAATGGTTCATTTTAGAATCGTGCATGGGTGTGTCTGGGTATGGAATCTAAGTTAGACCATGATCCTGCTGAGGATTTCATTATCACAAATTATATATTCAGATGCTCTTCTTTCACAAATCCATACTTTCAGAAACTCATCTTTTGTCATTAATTGTTGCTACTTAATGTGCAGGATGGCTACTTTATACACAACAACTGTGGCAATACATTTCAGGTGGAAGCCAGATGTTCTTTAGACAGTGTATTGTATAATGTAGTAATATTATTACAGATTGACTTGGTATTTCTCTATTAAATACTATGACCTGTAGTGTCATGTCTACTCCATCACATTGTCTTAAGTTTCCAACTGTTGAATTTGATGACATCATAACAGCTGTGTGTATTTGATAACAAACACTACAAAGGTCACTTCAATTTCTCTAGGAATGTCAGTTTAAATAATACTTACAGGACTACCTATCTTTCTCCTGTCTCTTTGAAGTGGTTCTTATATTAAGCTGACAATTATGTTTTGGGAATGTAAATTAAAACATTTTGCAGATTTAAACTGATCTCTGCTTTTCCCCGTTTTTGGCCTTTCAGCGTACAGTCAACCCTCACCTTAACGCAGGTCTCAAGGTCCATGTACATATACTAGGTTCAGCTGCTAAAATTTCTTTATAGATTTTCATTATGACCAAACAGTATAGTTTCCACATTTGAAACCGATCTCTTTTGTATTTGATTTCAAATGGTACTTTCAGGTAATGATTGTAATTTAAAACCTCTGCACTGAACAGACAACAGATTTAATGGTTAAAACAGGAATAACTATGATAGAGGAGAAATGAAATAATAGAATGTCTGGTGATTAAATCAAGTCAAAGGATGAATTAAATTCATTTATCAACCTACAATATGCTAGATAGGAAAAGAAATTGTTCTTCAAGTTTTATTTTCCTTCCACATTCTTGAACTTTGTATCAAATATCAGTAAACCCAAAGAGTCTTTGTGGGGCAGTAAACCCAAAGGCAACTTAAATCAAAATAATGAAAGACATTTTTAAATACTAATAAAGGACTTTCAGTGTTAAGATGCATTTTGTATTTTATGGCCAAAGTTTTCATAAAGATAATTAGACTGAGCCTATTTATTATGAAATACGTTTCTATATTATCAAAAACATGTCTTGAAGCAATTAATATTTTACATGAACAGATGATAATGAAATATTTCAAAATTCTTCTTTCATACCCCTCCCTAAATTACCCCCAAGTTATTGTTTTACCCAGAAAATATTTGTTATTTGTGGTTCCTCTAATGTTTGCGTGATGAAATACATGACATACAAAGTTAGACTTCATGTTTAGAAGTAGAGATGCCTGTCAGTTCTAACAATTTGTCCTATGTTTAATTCTTTAAATCCTATCAAAATAGGATGAAGCATGATATCGCTTCAATGAAGACAGTGACAAATTTGCCATTTAAAATTGACTGTTCTGGATCTGTTGCTGATCAGCACTTTTCCTTAAAAATATGTCCATGCTGGGAATCATATAAAATGATGAAAATCGTCTAATTAAGTTATTTTATGCTTACAAACCTGACACAAGGCTTTGACAAGTGCAAAGAAATTGTTTTGAAGTTTTGTGATCAAGAAGGATGTGTTGTCAATCTAGTATTTCCCTCATTTTATTAGCCAAATTATGTCAACTTGAGTTGAGAATTCATCAAACTCATTGTTGTGAAGTTTACAGGAACTTTCCATGTTGGTTTCATGATCTAATACTGTGTGCCTGAACTTAGATGACTTCATAAATATTTAGTTAAGACATTTGTTGTTAATTTTGTTAACAGTTTTGCTGATCCACCATTTCTGAAATATGGAAAGTTAAGGGTCCATTTTATCCCCATTGTCACTGTTGTTGAATTTCGGTGTGATATTTGTGTTTGCTTTAAAGGCATTTCATTCAGTGAAATAATCAATATTGCATCTTCATTTTTCCAGAAGAACAATATTCCAACAGTTGTGGAGATTCTATGTTCAAACCAGAGTAGCTTGGCACAGGTTAAAGAAGCTTACCGGAAAGGTATACAATCAAATTGATTAGTACTTGATCTTTCATATTTTCTAATCATCATCTGTTTTATACTGGTGGAAATTCCAGAACTTCATATTATTGCAATATTGTTGGCTGTGACAGTAAACCACAAAAAATCAAACATCATTACAGTCCGTTTGAGTCAGAAACGGAACGATGAATTGCAAATTTTATCATTTTACAAAATTGCCACATAAATATAAATAGTACACATGTTTATCATTTACTAATACCCAACAGCTTTCTTATATTTGAAAATTTTCCGGACTCCACCAAAAAAGTTCTTTAAGAAACTATCATCATTAAAAACGCAAAAGTTGTTATCTGTCGCGGCGGATAAAAGACTTCTCTGGTAGAGCTGGTACCAACTTGTTTTTAACCCAATCGAGGATAACCGCACCGTTCATCTCGGAATGGTAGTCTCTGTTATCTGTGGACTTTGCCCTGAATACCAAGTCACAGCCTTGGAGAAAGCCTTTGCTGGAGCAACCTCATGGAGAATGATTAGTCTCTCTCCTTTCCCTAGAGGCAGCTTTCTACGTGACCCCTTATCACCCCCATTGGGTACCCACTGACTGCTGGCAGTGTGCGAGGCATTGACCGAGGTCTCATCTAAGTACACTGGCTCGAACCCTTCCTCGGGCCTCTTCTTTATAACCCTGAGAAAAATATTTCTCAAGTGAACGATATCAGGGCGTTCAAAGAGTACTGACCTATTCTCCCCCGAAATTTTCTTATAACGATACCCAAAAGAGTGTAAGAGTCGCCAGAGTGTGTACTTTGATACTCTGAGGTTGTGTTCTTGCTTCAAATGCTTTTTAAAAAATTTCAGCGACATGTATTTGTTTTCAGAATAGAGCTTGTTGATAGACTGTCTAATAGGTTCTTTTGAAAGTTGTCCAAATGTTTTAATTTGTGTAATTTTGACACGACCCCTACCTGCTTCGCATCACCCTAACAATGTTTGTGTTTCAGAATATTTGTCAGTACCCTTGCTGATACTCCTAAAGCTTTTGCTGCCCGCTTACGGAATTTATTAATGGCATAAAATGGTTTGCCCCTTTCGGCTTCAGCACGGAAAAAATCGTACACTTTAATCATCAACTGTTTCACGTCAGCATTCAACTTCATTTTTCATCAGGCATGTGTATCCCGTGCACGACGAGATAGTGGCTGTTCCGTTTCTGCGGTTTCACCCCGCCACGACAGATAACAACTTTTGCGTTTTCAATGATGATAGTTTCTTAAAGAACTTTTTTGGTGGAGTCCGAAAATTTTCAAATATAAGAAAGCTGTTGGGTATTAGTACTTGATAAACATGTGTACTATTTATATTTATGTGGCAATTTTGTACAATGATAAAATTTGCAATTCATTGGTCTGTTTCTGACTCAAACAGACTGTAAATATCATGTAGTCCTCAATAACAACTCATTAAAACATTGACAATGTAAAATATTGAATTGTACAGTATAGAAGGCACAGCACAGGTGCTGACAACAGACAATTACCCCAACAATCTGTTATTTTTGTCAAAAAATTTAAGTTGAGTGCATGTCATTCTGTCAATCTGGCATCTGATGTTCCTCATATTAACCACCTGTAGTATCCTGTCTATCTTGGATTCCAAGTTGACTGTGGCACAAACACAAACAAACAAACAAACAAACAAACAAACAGACAAACAGACAAACCCCAATGCACATAAAAGTAAATCAAGTATCTCTCTGGGTATGTTAGAGTTTGCTGTTAGCCTGGAGAGCGATGTTGCTAACAAGACCAAAGAGCCTGTGAACTTGCTGTTGATGACCCTCCTCAAGGTAAAATTACTACCTCAGCATCATCATGAACCACTACCGTTATATAAAAGTAGAAGCGTCGGTATGAACCACTATGTGAGTGTAGTAGCATCTGTATGAACCACTATGTGAGTGTAGTAGCATCTGTATGAACCACTATGTGAGTGTAGTAGCATCTGTATGAACCACTATGTGAGTGTAGTAGCATCTGTATGAACCACTATGTGAGTGTAGTAGCATCTGTATGAACCACTATGTGAGTGTAGTAGCATCTGTATGAACCACTGTGTGAGTGTAGTAGCATCTGTATGAACCACTATGTGAGTGTAGTAGCATCTGTATGAACCACTATGTGAGTGTAGCAGCATCTGTATGAACCACTATGTGAGTGTAGTAGCATCTGTATGAACCACTATGTGAGTGTAGTAGCATCTGTATGAACCACTATGTGAGTAGTAGCATCTGTATGAACCACTATGTGAGTGTAGTAGCATCTGTATGAACCACTATGTGAGTGTAGTAGCATCTGTATGAACCACTATGTGAGTAGTAGCATCTGTATGAACCACTATGTGAGTAGTAGCATCTGTATGAACCACTATGTGAGTGTAGTAGCATCTGTATGAACCACTATGTGAGTGTAGTAGCATCTGTATGAACCACTATGTGAGTGTAGTAGCATCTGTATGAACCACTATGTGAGTGTAGTAGCATCTGTATGAACCACTATGTGAGTGTAGTAGCATCTGTATGAACCACTATGTGAGTGTAGTAGCATCTGTATGAACCACTATGTGAGTGTAGTAGCATCTGTATCTGTATGAACCACTATGTGAGTGTAGCAGCATCTGTATGAACCACTATGTGAGTGTAGTAGCATCTGTATGAACCACTATGTGAGTGTAGTAGCATCTGTATGAACCACTATGTGAGTGTAGTAGCATCTGTATGAACCACTATGTGAGTGTAGTAGCATCTGTATGAACCACTATGTGAGTGTAGTAGCATCTGTATGAACCACTATGTGAGTAGTAGCATCTGTATGAACCACTATGTGAGTAGTAGCATCTGTATGAACCACTATGTGAGTGTAGTAGCATCTGTATGAACCACTATGTGAGTGTAGTAGCATCTGTATGAACTACTATGTGAGTGTAGTAGCATCTGTATGAACCACTATGTGAGTGTAGTAGCATCTGTATGAACCACTATGTGAGTGTAGTAGCATCTGTATTAACTACTATGTGAGTGTGGTAACATCTGTATGAACTACTATGTGAGTGTAGTAGCATCTGTATGAACTACTATGTGAGTGTAGTAGCATCTGTATGAACCACTGTGTGAGTGTAGTAGCATTTGTATGAACCACTATGTGAGTGTAGTAGCATCTGTATGAACCACTATGTGAGTATAGTAGCATCTGTATGAACCACTATGTGAGTAGTAGCATCTGTATGAACCACTATGTGAGTGTAGTAGCATCTGTATGAACCACTATGTGAGTAGTAGCATCTGTATGAACCACTATGTGAGTGTAGTAGCATCTGTATGAACCACTATGTGAGTGTAGTAGCATCTGTATGAACCACTATGTGAGTAGTAGCATCTGTATGAACCACTATGTGAGTAGTAGCATCTGTATGAACCACTATGTGAGAGTAGCATCTGTATGAACCACTATGTGAGTGTAGTAGCATCTGTATGAACCACTATGTGAGTGTAGTAGCATCTGTATGAACCACTATGTGAGTGTAGTAGCATCTGTATGAACCACTATGTGTAGCATGTAGTAGCATCTGTATGAACCACTATGAGTGTAGTAGCATCTGTATGAACTACTATGTGAGTGTAGTAGCATCTGTATGAACCACTATGTGAGTGAGTAGTATCTGTAGAACATCTGTATGAACCACTATGTGAGTGTAGTAGCATCTGTATGAACCACTATGTGAGTGTAGTAGCATCTGTATGAACCACTATGTGAGTGTAGTAGTATGAACCACTATGTGAGTGTAGTAGCATCTGTATGAACCACTATGTGAGTGTAGTAGCATCTGTATGAACCACTATGTGAGTGTAGTAGCATCTGTATGAACCACTATGTGAGTGTAGTATCTGCATGTGTATGAACCACTATGTGAGTGTAGTAGCATCTGTATGAACCACTATGTGAGTGTAGTAGCATCTGTATGAACCACTATGTGAGTGTAGTAGCATCTGTATGAACCACTATGTGAGTGTAGTAGCATCTGTATGAACCACTATGTGAGTGTAGTAGCATCTGAGTGTAGTAGCATCTGTATGAACCACTATGTGAGTATAGTAGCATCTGTATGAACCACTATGTGAGTGTAGTAGCATCTGTATGAACCACTATGTGAGTATAGTAGCATCTGTATGAACCACTATGTGAGTGTAGTAGCATCTGTATGAACCACTATGTGAGTGTAGTAGCATTTGTATGAACCACTATGTAAGTGTAGTAGCATCTGTATGAACTACTATGAGTGTAGTAGCATCTGTATGAACCACTATGTGAGTGTAGTAGCATCTGTATGAACCACTATGTGAGTGTAGTAGCATCTGTATGAACCACTATGTGAGTGTAGTAGCATCTGTATGAACCACTGTGTGAGTGTAGTAGCATCTGTATGAACCACTGTGTGAGTGTAGTAGCATCTGTATGAACCACTATGTGAGTGTAGTAGCATCTGTATGAACCACTATGTGAGTGTAGTAGCATCTGTATGAACCACTATGTGAGTGTAGTAGCATCTGTATAAACCACTATGTGAGTGTAGTAGCATCTGTATGAACCACTATGTGAGTGTAGTAGCATCTGTATGAACCACTGTGTGAGTGTAGTAGCATCTGTATGAACCACTATGTGAGTGTAGTAGCATCTGTATGAACCACTATGTGAGTGTAGTAGCACCTGTAGGAAGCATTATGTCAGTGTAGTAGCATCTGTATGAACCACTATGTGAGTGTAGTAGCACCTGTAGGAAGCATTATGTCAGTGTAGTAGCATCTGTATGAACCACTATGTGAGTGTAACAGCATCTGTATGAACCACTATGTGAATGTAGTTGCATCTGTATGAACCACTATATAATGCTTTGGTATATAATGTTGTGTGTTCCAGGAGGGGAGAGATGAGTCGACTGATGTGGATGACAAGAGGGTGGAGAAGGATACCACTGTCTTGCATGAGGTGAGGGGGAAAACAATAACAGAACAATAGAATAACAGCAGCAAAAAAGATAATTTCTACACACAAGACCTTCCTACGTATTGTCAAGAATTCAGTACAATATATTTCATTGTGTGTCTCTCTGGATGCAATAAATATACTTTTTGCATCCAATGTATACAAACACGTGTGTGTACTGCACATACATTTCCCCATTGTATAGAATTCTACCTGTATATTAAGGCTTAAATTCACCTGAAACAGAAAGAGACAACTTTTTCTCTAAAACAGATATACATTGTATTAACATGTCTCATGCAGTAATATGTATTTGGTCATATTTGTTTTTAAAAAGGGATTTAATCTGATATTGAACCTCCTGCTTTCATGGTGACAATCTGTAAACGTTTCATAAAATTGGTCCGTCAAAATGTCCCAGATCTAGTCAGATTGTTCAACATACTCCTGCTTGTTTTACTGTACTTCTCTCCTGTTTACCTTCAGTTTGGTGATGGTCGATGGAGCAACAAGAGTGGGAAGTTCCTCAGTCTCCTCGAGGAGAAAAGTCTGGCACACATCAAAGCAGTTCTCAAGATGTATAAATCGGTGAGTGACCTTCTGTACTTAGGCAATACTGTTCTATATTTCCATTCACAGATTTGACAGATCAGAGCCAAACCACAAGAAGATTGTCTTTTTGTAATGCTTTAAATTGATAAAGAAGTAAATACATGTGAGGCCATCCACATTATTTAGAGTGTTTTTCATTATCAACTTCAGAGGGAGAGGGTGGGGATGGGGATGGAGAAGAACCAAAACACATATAAGCTGTTACATGTACTTGTCTGAGAGTTAACATGTGTTTATAAGTTACTATCAAATAGTGGTGGTACCATGTGTCCATGAAAGGTGGGCACATCCTGCCCCACCAGTGGTACCCATCACAAACACATGCAAAGGCAAGTCAATTGTGCGTCTGAAAGTTGATGGTTTTCCATAAAGTAATTTGAAAACATTACTGTGGTTAAAAAGTCTGTGGTTTGTGAGCAATCATTGTATGACACTTTTTAAATCTTTAAATAGAACATGTTCGATTGTAGCTCAAAAGATGTTAAAAGTTGACAGTAAAGGCTCTGATTTCAATTCAAAGGCTGAAATATTTCTAAAGCTAAGACTTAAATATTAGGTACATGACATTTCATGAGATTAGTGAATTTTCCGCAGGAATTTGCTGTAACAATGCTACGTCTGTAAGTCTATGGAATGTTAGATGAAGAAAAAACCCAGAACCGATTTACTGGGTTTTTTTGGCATTCATTCATCAGATCCTATAAATGGTAATTACAGAAGACGAAATAATTCTTTTCCTAAATTAGTTCTCAGCGCTGTTGCTATTCCGAGCAACCATTCCCCTTGTGTAGCAACCAAATGGAGAGATCGAAAATGAGAGGTATTTTGGTGTAATATCCTTCTTATCTAGGCTCAGGGTCTTTTGTAACAAATGGCTTTTCTTAGCAGTTTGATTTGATTCCATTTTCCCAGAACCTCATTAACTCAGGATTCACCTATACAGTTCCACTTACTAGAAATAAGGTGTTTTGGTCGATTATTTTTTGTCAGAGATGTTAGAGTTTCAGCATACCAGAAGTTATCGCCAAGGTCTGGTTTCATAATGCCATCGTAATGCTATGGCTGTCATTAACTCCCATACTTTGATGGTAACTTACTGCAGTCATAGTGCTTTGACCCCTTCATGCAGTGTTACAGCTGTTGTAAGTTTATGGTAAAGAATTAGACTTATGATCATCTAAGTCCGACGAAGACTTTGTGACATGGTAGCCAGTACTACAGCTGTTGTAAGTTTATGGTAAAGAACTGAAGTTATGATCATCTAAGTCCGACGAAGACTTTGTGACATCGTACCCAGTACTACAACTGTTGTAAGTTTATGGTAAAGAACTGAAGTTATGATCATCTAAGTCCGACGAAGACTTTGTGACATCGTACCCAGTACTACCACTGTTGTAAGTTTATGGTAAAGAACTGAAGTTATGATCATCTAAGTCCGACGAAGACTTTACGACATCGTACCCAGTACTACAACTGTTGTAAGTTTATGGTAAAGAACTGAAGTTATGATCATCTAAGTCCGACGAAGACTTTGTGACATGGTACCTAGTACTACAGCTGTTGTAAGTTTATGGTAAAGAACTGAAGTTATGATCATCTAAGTCCGACGAAGACTTTGTGACATCGTACCCAGTACTACAACTGTTGTAAGTTTATGGTAAAGAACTGAAGTTATGATCATCTAAGTCCGACGAAGACTTTGTGACATCGTACCCAGTACTACAGCTGTTGTAAGTTTATGGTAAAGAACTGAAGTTATGATCATCTAAGTCCGACGAAGACTTTACGACATCGTACCCAGTACTACAACTGTTGTAAGTTTATGGTAAAGAACTGAAGTTATGATCATCTAAGTCCAACGAAGACTTTGTGACATGGTAGCCAGTACTACAGCTGTTGTAAGTTTATGGTAAAGAACTGAAGTTATGATCATCTAAGTCCGACGAAGACTTTGTGACATCGTACCCAGTACTACAACTGTTGTAAGTTTATGGTAAAGAACTGAAGTTATGATCATCTAAGTCTGACGAAGACTTTGTGACATGGTAGCCAGTACTACAGCTGTTGTAAGTTTATGGTAAAGAACTGAAGTTATGATCATCTAAGTCTGACGAAGACTTTGTGACATGGTAGCCAGTACTACAGCTGTTGTAAGCACATGGTAAAGTAATGGACTTATGCTATGATGCTACTAAGTATGGGACCTACGGTCATGTTAGTGCTGAAATCACTGGACAATTGTAAGTAATGAGTCACTCTAGACTGCACCTTGATCTTACTTTCTTTCCTATTTTAAAAAAAACCCTGTTAAAATTGGAATACATGTGTCAAATCTGGAATAATGACACAGACATGTAAGTGATATACAAATCTTAAAATGTCATTCCGAAAGGATTCGGTGCCTTTTCAGAAATGTATTGATCTGATGGATCTTTGATTTGATGATAACCATATCTGTATTTGGTTGACATTTGGTAATATGCTAAGGTGTCATTACTGATGGCCACACATGTAATAAGAGACAATATGTCACATTTTCAGCTTGGAAGAGGTTAGTTCAGTTGAGTTGGGAATACACCCACACTGACTGTTACTTGTGCTGTATTGCTTGTACATCCACTAAACCATTGGTCATATGCAGGCAGATGTTTGAGGGTAGCTATTTCCACTCCCCTCATTCAAGCTCTTTTCATTGTTTGTAAAAGCTAGTGTTCATGTTTCCAGTTTCATCAAACATTCAGTCAGTGTTGCGTAGGTGTAAATGAGATGTTCTTCAGCTGTTCATCACAATGTCAACTGACTACAACTATGGATGTTTATTGGCCCATGTTCACATTTGAGACCCAGCATACTTAGCTGACCTGTCAATAATGACATTGGTTATCTAATTTTCTTCAGCAATTTTTGAAGTGTTATGAAATGGTTCCATTTTGCCAAATGAGTTACTGGTATAACTTTCTCTAAATTACAGCAGTGTTAAATTTGAAAATTACATAAATATGTTTTATACATGAAAATAAAAAGCTAAAACACGATCCCCAGCCACAGAAAGTGGCTGGTGGCAGATTGACTCATTTGTTACCATCGGTTGTCACCTTCAGTTAGGTCTCATGTCAGTTGCATTAACAAAGAAAATAGTTTAGCATGACACATGACATTTCCTGAATGGCATTTCTTTGGTGATATTGAAAATAATTGACATATTGAGGCATTGAGTAGAACATGTTCAGATGATATAAAAATGTTTCCTGCAATCCTCTTACTAATCCATTTGACTCATCCCAGCTTTTTGCAAACAGTAAGTTTTGTAACAGTTCCCTGACATACAAGCATACAGTTCCCTGACATACAAGCATTGTAATTAACACGGTTTGATTCTAAGTCAGTAAGTTTTGTAAGTTTTGTAAGGGTGTGTGCACATTAAATGAAACACCGAGAACAAGTAGGGTTGGTCTAAGTTAACGATCATCACATACCCACACGTGCATTTGTTTCAGTGTTCCAACTACTGCACTTACCCCCTTGTAATACAAACCAATAATAGCAATTTGAATCTATGATCGTTTGTTAAACAACTTTTATCCTAAGTTGAATAAAATTCTGAGATTCAAATGTTCAATTGGCAACATAAAATTATGAGGATTCTCAATCTTAATTTCACTTTATTTGATTTACTTTCTTGCTTAAAGTGAAATTCTTCGGTACGTTTTCACTGCAAACAGACTATAGTTTGGTTTGTCCAACCAAAGGTACATTACATTGTAGTAAGTATTGAAATTTACCTGAAGAAGTATCTGGTAGACATTGATGGTTAATGACATCCAAGGCACAACATGGCTATTATATTTTTATTTAATGGAGAAGGGAATTGTTTTTTGAAATGACATCCACCCACATTTTGAAACGCTATTACTGTGCAGAA
Organism: Haliotis rubra; assembly: GCF_003918875.1. Classification (NCBI taxonomy): domain Eukaryota; kingdom Metazoa; phylum Mollusca; class Gastropoda; order Lepetellida; family Haliotidae; genus Haliotis; species Haliotis rubra. The sequence goes on from NW_025767080.1 coordinate 2,089,688, forward strand.
AATCTATTTCGACAAATTACTAAAGGGATAATTGCAGCAAACACTAAAGACAGAACTAAGTCTCCAGTGAGTCTTCTCTGACAAATTGTGCTTAACATCAGTAATCCCCAAAAATGTATCTATTTCATACCGCATAAGAAAAAGGTGTAAATTTAATTAATTTTGTTCGTTTGGGTGGAGAATAGGGCTGTGAGGTCTGTAGTGTAACAAATGTAAAATAATGACCTTTAATGTGCCAGTCATCACTGACAGATATTGCCTCTCGAGATACCGAAGGTCATAAGATTGTCTGCCTGTTTCTGTACTGCCCAAATGTTAAAGGGCCACGATCACAGTGACTTTTTATTTCTAATGGATTTTCTCCAAGTCAGGATAAAGGTTGGTGCTGATTGATGACAACACATTTCTATCTCTCTTTTTTAGTGGTAGCCATTTTCTTTTTATGAAAGATTAACGTCACATCATTTCTCGTTTATCTGTCAGCGTTTTTATAATTGGGAGCATTACTATGATCCATCACAGAGAGTTGAGTCTGAAGAATTTGTCTTTTTCTGATGATTTATGTGCTAAATGCAACCATTTGGTTTTTCTAAAATGAAGTCCATATTTGTGGTCATGTTGTAAAAAAAAAACTAATGCTTATATATGTATTGTTTAATTAAGTTTGACACCAGTACTTAAATATGTCCTATATGATCAAATATGATACAGTATTACTGTCAAGAACTGAGGTGTGCTGTGATGTTGAAACACAATGCGATAAATTTATAATCTAATACATGTTAGAATATATGATTTATACTATAAATGTATACATTCACAGATAAAACATCACAGAACATATGTCAGTTCTCTTGAATATAGTGAGTTTACATTTTTTGCAAATAATATGACTAAGCTCCTTACAGGTGTCTGGAGGGAAGGAGGTATTACACTCAGTGAAGGAAGAGTGTGACCAAGAGTATGCAGATGCAGTCGGAGCATTTGGTGAGTCTCGAGAGTATATTCCAAATGAGAGTGATAACACCCAGGAGTGATAAGTTTACTCATCAAGAAAAAAACCATCTAGAAATGCAGAAAATGACCAAAAGTCTGATTAACTAATTTCAAGAATATCAAGATCGTTAGCGGAATTCAAGCATCCTCTCAAGGGGATCCACAATTAGAAACTGGGTCGTTTGTTGCTGTATCTGATCTTGCTTACTGCAGGAAGAAATGTGTGATGACCAAATCCTGAAACTGTGATGTATGGTGTATGTGTTGCAGTGTCTACAGTCAGGAGTTCATCGGACACGTATGCAGAAAAGCTTTACAAGAACATCAATGCTACCAACCCTGTGTTTGTGAAGACCCTTGTCGCTAGGGCAGAGGTAGTCATTAACCATCAACTCATACTGTCACTTCATGTTTTTGCAGAAATACTGAAAGGCCACAGGCCAATGTACAGAATAGTAGATGATTTGGTATATCACTTATCTTTTGTCATCTCCACTGCATGAAGTATACAAGCTGTTGAGGGAATAAATTCATTTAGAAAGAATTTAGTTTATGTAATAAATCAAGCTTGGTACTTACAGCATAGGCTTTAATAACATTGCCTCATGAAGAAAATAGTGTCTGTCTTCTATAAATTCTACAGTACACATTTCACGTAGTCTACGTCCTGGAAAATGAAGTTCTGTCTTTATGCAGGAATGATTTTAAAAGAAATTGTTCAGTTTTAAATTCTTAAATCCTTAATGTTATTATCAGATGTTACCAATATCGGCAGTTCAGTCCTTAATTTGGAAGTTGTCTTTACATGCATACGTTCTTCAAACCAACTTAGTAGAAATTTCAACCAATACAAAATAAAACAAGCAAAACAAAACAATCTTTTTGCAAACAAAAGATCAGGTTAAATATGCATAATTTGTTCAAACAAAATGTTTTTGTAGTATTTAGCTAAAATACGAAGTTGCAACATTCTACGCTGATACCAGGTGGTAATGCTGTTGCTGAAGTATGTTGTCTGTGTGTCAGATTGACATGCCGAGTGTCAGGTGGTAATGCTGTTGCTGAAGTATGTTGTCTGTGTGTCAGATTGACATGCCGAGTGTGAGGAAAGCTTACAAGAAGAAGTATGATGCTGAACTGACAGAGGATATTGAAGACCGATGTTCACATCCCACAGTCAAGCTACTGAAGGAACTGGCATCCAAAACACCGGCCAAGAAGGTACGTTGATGAATGGCAGCATTGATGTGTACTTGTGCAGAAAGTGACTTAAAGGTCATGGTCATTGTACATGTTGACCTTGAAAAGATCTATGACTGAAGGGTCATGAATACTCTCTAGCAGTGCACAAGACATACAATATATTTTATTGCAAATATGAAATGGCTGGTTTGTTAGGTCAGAAGTCTTTGGAATGGAATCTTTTGATGCCCAGATGACACATGAGTTGGGTTATATTTCATTGGAAACATTTACACAGTTATGTCATGGAATAGTAGTTTAATGCTGGAAGAGAGGCTTTGGTCTGATCCATAACCAGGCTATGTAGCAAATTAGGCATCACAACTGAATTTTGATTCAAATGCACAATGTTTCAAGTTTGGCATTCCTATGGGATGCTGGTCTACACAACTTCTTGTGGCACCTTAGATGACTGTGACTACCTGTGTGAAAGATTGTTGAGTAATCTTTGTTTAACCCCCGCAACGCTTTTGCGGGGGTATTAAAATGGACTCCGTCCATGCACATTTGTCTTTTCCGGAGCAGAACTCTAAAACCATTCAATATTTCTTCACCAAACTTGACACATAGATAGATCTGGTGGTGTACTGGTGCCTTTTGGTAGTTTTGGATTTCTGAATAAAATATTTTTGGCATTTCCATTGCAACAAGTTTGACTAAAACTGAAATTGGTGGTAGTGCTCTTTTCCGGAGCTGAACTCTAAAACCGTTCACTATTTCTTCACCAAACTTGGCACATACATAGATCTGGTGGTGTACTGGTGCCTTTTGGTAGTTTTGGATTTCTGAATAATATATTTTTGGCGTTTCCATGGCAACAAATTGACTTAGACTGGAATTGGTGATAGTGCTCCTTTCTGGAGCAGAACTTTAAAAACCTTTCAATACTCTCCTTCCACTTTTCTATATATATACACACCTAAATATTTGACATAATCATAAGTCGTAGACATAATCATGAAAAGTATTTTGCCATTGCGGGGGATATTGATGACTTTGTCTTCTTGTTTTTGTGTCTTCAGTCTAAAGGCAATAAAAAGTATGCTGGTATGGCTCTTGCTCCCCCTCCGAAAGGCAAGCCTCTGAAAAGACCTGAAAACAAAAGCAAGGATGATGACTCTTCCCAAAACCCACTCAACTCAAAACGGGGAGGAGAAGGATCTAAGCAAAAGAAAGATGACAAGGACGATGAAAAGGCACCAAAGACGACTGGCACCATCACTCCAGCCAAGAACTTTGATGCCTTGAAGGAGGTGGAGAAACTCCACAAGGCCATGGATGGGTTTGGGACAGATGAACAGGTCATCATTGATGTCATTTCCAACAAGAGTAATGAACAGAGGCAGTTACTCAAGAAGAAGTACAAGGAGAAGTATAAGAAGGTATAATGTGATTGAGTGAGTGATTGAGTGAGTGAGTGAGTGAGGAAATGTCACAGTAATCAGACACAGTACAAAAGATACAAAGGTTGGGTGGTTGATTTAGTGAATGTATGGGGGATGGAAGGTGCAATAGTGTGCTCTTGAACAGATGAAGTAGAAGAAGCGCGAAGGGTGAGTTAATGGAAGGCTGAGTTTCCAGTATGTCAAGGGCAATTCCATTCTATCTTGATGTTTCAGCTGAATGTGTGGAAAAGCTCAAAGAGCTATAGATCATAGACATTTACAGTTTCACCAAAGGCTACAAGCCTTAATGTGGTGTTGACAAGCCTAGAATGATAAATGGGAACAATATGTGATTTCAACCCAGGATTTTGATATTAGAAGAAGGAAGTGTCTTGGCAGAAATTCTGTTGTTTAAATATATGTGTAAGATAAAATTATGTAAACCAATTTTCATGTGTTCCTATCAGTAATAGTAGAATCATGTTTTATATAGTGTAAGGAGATGTAAGAGCTCTTCTGCTGTGTAGATTGTGCTGATTACATGTGCATCTCACCTGTTTATCTTGCAGGATCTGATGAAAGATCTGGAATCGGAACTTCGGGGGGACTTTGAGGAGCTGGTCCTGGCCTTGATGATGGAGCCCACTGAGTATGATGCTCACTGTATACACGAAGCAGTGAAGGGTCCGGGCACGTGTGAGGGGACACTGATCGGCATCCTCTGTACCAGATCCGGAAAGGTGGGTGACACTCTCAGTACAGTGATGCATGAGTCTTTCATGTGTATTTGTATTGCTCATCAAAATGTGCATGACACTTTTATCTGTAAATCTTAAACTTTTATAATGATTGTGTATATCAATAACTGATCATCTGATCAGCTACCTTGCATGAAAGAGTTACCATTGTAAAATGATGTAGAACAAAGTACTTTCAAGGGATCCTGGAGTAATATGTGTTGCCATGTGTGTGTCACCCATTTGTCATCCAGGCATCAGGCAGGTGTGACACATTTGTCATCCAGGCATCAGGCAGGTGTGCCACATTTGTCATCCAGGCATCAGGCAGGTCAGTCATCCAGGTCAGGCAGGTGTGCCACATTTGTCATCCAGGCATCAGGCAGGTGTGCCACATTTGTCATCCAGGCATCAGGCAGGTGTGCCACATTTGTCATCCAGGCATCAGGCAGGTGTGCCACATTTGTCATCCAGGCATCAGGCAGGTGTGCCACATTTGTCATCCAGGCATCAGGCAGGTGTGCCACATTTGTCATCCAGGCATCATGCAGGTGTGCCACATTTGTCATCCAGGCATCAGGAAGGTGTGACACATTTGTCATCCAGGCATCAGGCAGGTGTGACACATTTGTCATCCAGGCATCAGGCAGGTGTGACACATTTGTCATCCAGGCATCTGGCAGATGTGACACATTTGTCATCCAGGCATCAGGCAGGTGTGACACATTTGTCATCCAGGCATCTGGCAGGTGTGACACATTTGTCATCCAGGCATCAGGCAGGTGTGACACATTTGTCATCCAGGCATCAGGAAGGTGTGACACATTTGTCATCCAGGCATCAGGCAGGTGTGCCACATTTGTCATCCAGGCATCAGGCAGGTGTGCCACATTTGTCATCCAGGCATCAGGCAGGTGTGCCACATTTGTCATCCAGGCATCAGGCAGGTGTGCCACATTTGTCATCCAGGCATCAGGCAGGTATGCCACATTTGTCATCCAGGCATCAGGCAGGTGTGCCACATTTGTCATCCAGGCATCATGCAGGTGTGACACATTTGTCATCCAGGCATCAGGCAGGTGTGCCACATTTGTCATTCAGGCATCTGGCAGATGTCACCTATGCGTCAGTCAGGAAACTAACTTGTTATCTGTATACACCTGCTTTACTCTTGGTTAATATTTCCCAAGATTACAGAAAACATCCCAACTCACTCATGTTTCTCCTTCAGGACATCAAGGCAATCAAGGAACATTACAGACGAGGTGAGCAGGATCAGAAAATGTTTTCAGACTCATTAGAGGAAAGCATTCCATTTCTTGAAATCTAATCAAATTACTTGATGCATCCCTTCATCCCAACAGACTCTGTGTGCTGGGAGTTAGTTTTATATGGATGTCCAATCTAAATTTCAAACACATCAAGATATTATAAAAGCATCAGTTCAATCAAACAGCATTTTAGTTATTGTTAATTCAAAATGTCATTCCCAGAATATAATCTGTCTTGAATATCAACTGAAACAGACTGCATAGTGGTTAAAAGGCAACATAGTGATGAAAGTTATATGAATGGATCACTGAAATCATTGTTGCTAAAAGGCAATGTAGTGATGAAAGTTATATGAATGAATCACTGAAATCATTGTGGTTAAATGGCAATTTAGTGATGAAAGTGATATGAATGGATCACTGAAATCATTGTGGTTAAAAGGCAACGTAGTGATGAAAGTTATATGAATGGATCACTGAAATCATTGTGGTTAAATGGCAACGTAGTGATGAAAGTGATATGATAGATCACTGAAATCATTGTGGTTAAAAGGCAACGTAGTGATGAAAGTTATATGAATGGATCACTGAAATCATTGTGGTTAAAATGCAACGTAGTGATGAAAGTGATATGATAGATCACTGAAATCATAGTGGTTAAAAGGCAACGTAGTGATGAAAGTTATATGAATGGATCACTGAAATCATTGTGGTTAAATGGCAATGTAGTGATGAAAGTTATATGAATGGATCATTGAAATCATTGTGGTTAAAAGGCAACGTAGTGATGAAAGTTATATGAATGGATCACTGAAATCAATAATGACACCAGGTGTTCCAGAGACCATGTCTTGCTCACAAGGCACTGGAGGGGTGGTTAGCCTGGTGGTTAAAGCGTTCGCTCATCATGCCAAAGACCCGGGTTCAATTATTGACATGGGTACAATGTGTGAAGCCCATTTCTGGTGTCATCCGCTGTGATATTGCTAAAAGCGGCGTAAAACTAAATTCACTCACTCACTCACTCAAGGCACTATCCACCAGAGTGTTCATGAAAACATTAAAGAGTGAGTAAGGAGGATGAGTAGAATCATGTCGGTACCTAGTCGAGGTAGGATAAGTTTGAGATGTATTGTGGCAATTTCAAAAGTGTTTCAATGAGTAACAAGTGTGGTTTTTGTGGTTTTCACACTTGCTTGTCCAGAATCTCTAAAATGAATGATTGCATGGCCAGGGCCACAGTGGACATGTATTAAGAGAGCTGGTTATTCCAAGATGAGATTTTTATCATGAGCTTCATTTAAATTCTTCTTCACAATTGAAAAATGATTTCCAACAACCTCCAAAATCAGGGTTTTGTATATGTTATAGTCGTACTAATTCTCTTTACATTGTTATATATCCAAGAAAAGTTCATGTGTTAAAATATGCAAATTCCAGTTAGGTTTTGCTCATGTCTTAAAATATCCAAATCTCATTCCTAAATATTGGACCTTGTCTTAGCTTGTCCTCTAAGTATATTTGCTGGTATTAATTTGTAATTACCACAAAACTATAAATGTTGTGTAAGTCAGTCTAATTCCCTTCTGAAGTAGTGAAGATAAAACCATGACAACAAAAAGGGAATTCCCCCACACCAGTGGAACAACCATATTTCCATTTGCTACACCAGGAATTAAGATCAGGTTACTTACAAGTTGCTCAAGGTCTGCTCATGAAATGATGTTGAATGGGGATGTTTTGGCTGTTGCTCCAGAAAGAATATAAGGCCTTGTAATAATAGGATGTATTTCATCTGAATTACATGTTTTAAATATAAAGAGTATTCTGTTCATTTCTTTTGTCATTTGGATTTTCATCTCAAAATGAAAAATTGTCTGCTTTAAGGTTTGTGTTTCAGTTTTCATTTCTTTTAGATGAACCTTTTGTTGTTTTTATGACTTCCTGTCAATGTACACTGTTTTTGTTTCAGCTTATACATCTGATCTGGAAAATGACATCCGTTCAGATACCAGTGGGGAGTTTGAAGAGCTCTTGGTGCAGCTCTTGAAAGGTGGCCGAGATTCAGGGTGGGAGGTCAATCAGAAGGAAGCAGAAGATGATGCCAAGGCTCTGAACAAGGTAGGCTTCATGTTAGAGGCAGAGGATGATGCCAAGGCTCTGTACAAGGTGGGTGGGATGTTAGAGGAAGGAGTTGGTGCCAAGGCTCTGTACAAGGTGGGTGGGATGTTAGAGGCAGAGGATGATGCCAAGGCTCTGTACAAGGTGGGTGGGATGTTAGAGACAGGAGTTGGTGCCAAGGCTCTGAACAAGGTAGACGGGATGTTAGAGGCAGGAATTGGTGCCAAGGCTCTGTGCAAGGTGGGTGGGATGTTAGAGGCAGGAGTTGGTGCCAAGGCTCTGTACAAGGTGGGTGGGAAGATAGAGGAAGGTGTTGGTGCCAAGGCTCTGAACAAGGTAGGCATGATGTTAGAGGAAGGTGTTGGTGCCAAGGCTCTGTACAAGGTGGGCGTGATGTTAGAGACAGGAGTTGGTGCCATGGCTCTGTACAAGGTGGGCGTGATGTTAGAGACAGGGGTTGGTGCCAAGGCTCTGTACAAGGTAGGCATGATGTTAGAGACAGGAGTTGGTGCCAAGGCTCTGTACAAGGTGGGCGTGATGTTAAAGGCAGGGGTTGGTGCCAAGGCTCTGTGCAAGGTGGGTGGGATGTTAGAGGCAGGTGTTGGTGCCAAGGCTCTGTACAAGGTGGGCCTGATGTTAGTGGAGGGTGTTGGTGCCAAGGCTCTGAACAAGCTGGGCATGATGTTAGAGGCAGGGGTTGGTGCCAAGGCTCTGAACAAGGTAGACGGGATGTTAGAGGCAGGAATTGGTGCCAAGGCTCTGTGCAAGGTGGGTGGGATGTTAGAGGCAGGGGTTGGTGCCAAGGCTGTGTACAAGGTGGGTGGGAAGATAGAGGAAGGTGTTGGTGCCAAGGCTCTGAACAAGGTGGGCATGATGTTAGAGGCAGGTGTTGGTGCCAAGGCTCTGTACAAGGTAGACGGGATGTTAGAGGAAGGAATTGGTGCCAAGGCTCTGTGCAAGGTGGGTGGGATGTTAGAGGCAGGGGTTGGTGCCAAGGCTCTGTACAAGGTGGGTGGGAAGATAGAGGAAGGAATTGGTGCCAAGGCTCTGTGCAAGGTGGGTGGGATGTTAGAGGCAGGGGTTGGTGCCAAGGCTCTGTACAAGGTGGGTGGGAAGATAGAGGAAGGTGTTGGTGCCAAGGCTCTGAACAAGGTAGGCATGATGTTAGAGGAAGGTGTTGGTCCCAAGGCTCTGTACAAGGTGGGCGTGATGTTAGAGGCAGGGGTTGGTGCCAAGTCTCTGTACAAGGTGGGCGTGATGTTAAAGACAGGAGTTGGTGCCAAGGCTCTGTACAAGGTGGGCGTGATGTTAGAGGCAGGAATTGGTGCCAAGGATCTGTACAAGGTGGGTGGGAAGATAGAGGCAGGGATTGGTGCCAAGGCTCTGAACAAGGTAGGCATGATGTTAGAGGAAGGTGTTGGTGCCAAGGGTCTGTACAAGGTGGGCGTGATGTCAGAGGCAGGGGTTGGTGCCAAGGGTCTGTACAAGGTGGGTGTGATGTTAGAGGCAGGAATTGGTGCCATAGCTCTGTGCAAGGTGGGTTGGATGTTAGAGGCAGGGGTTGGTGCCAAGGCTCTGTACAAGGTGGGTGGGATGTTAGAGGCAGAGGATGATGCCAAGGCTCTGTACAAGGTGGGTGGGATGTTAGAGACAGGAGTTGGTGCCAAGGCTCTGAACAAGGTAGACGGGATGTTAGAGGCAGGAATTGGTGCCAAGGCTCTGTGCAAGGTGGGTGGGATGTTAGAGGCAGGAGTTGGTGCCAAGGCTCTGTACAAGGTGGGTGGGAAGATAGAGGCAGGGATTGGTGCCAAGGCTCTGAACAAGGTAGGCATGATGTTAGAGGAAGGTGTTGGTGCCAAGGCTCTGTACAAGGTGGGCGTGATGTCAGAGGCAGGGGTTGGTGCCAAGGGTCTGTACAAGGTGGGTGTGATGTTAGAGGCAGGAATTGGTGCCATAGCTCTGTGCAAGGTGGGTTGGATGTTAGAGGCAGGGGTTGGTGCCAAGGCTCTGTACAAGGTGGGTGGGATGTTAGAGGCAGAGGATGATGCCAAGGCTCTGTACAAGGTGGGTGGGATGTTAGAGACAGGAGTTGGTGCCAAGGCTCTGAACAAGGTAGACGGGATGTTAGAGGCAGGAATTGGTGCCAAGGCTCTGTGCAAGGTGGGTGGGATGTTAGAGGCAGGAGTTGGTGCCAAGGCTCTGTACAAGGTGGGTGGGAAGATAGAGGAAGGTGTTGGTGCCAAGGCTCTGAACAAGGTAGGCATGATGTTAGAGGAAGGTGTTGGTGCCAAGGCTCTGTACAAGGTGGGCGTGATGTTAGAGACAGGAGTTGGTGCCATGGCTCTGTACAAGGTGGGCGTGATGTTAGAGACAGGGGTTGGTGCCAAGGCTCTGTACAAGGTAGGCATGATGTTAGAGACAGGAGTTGGTGCCAAGGCTCTGTACAAGGTGGGCGTGATGTTAGAGGCAGGGGTTGGTGCCAAGGCTCTGTGCAAGGTGGGTGGGATGTTAGAGGCAGGTGTTGGTGCCAAGGCTCTGTACAAGGTGGGCCTGATGTTAGTGGAGGGTGTTGGTGCCAAGGCTCTGAACAAGGTGGGCATGATGTTAGAGGCAGGGGTTGGTGCCAAGGCTCTGAACAAGGTAGACGGGATGTTAGAGGCAGGAATTGGTGCCAAGGCTCTGTGCAAGGTGGGTGGGATGTTAGAGGCAGGGGTTGGTGCCAAGGCTGTGTACAAGGTGGGTGGGAAGATAGAGGAAGGTGTTGGTGCCAAGGCTCTGAACAAGGTGGGCATGATGTTAGAGGCAGGTGTTGGTGCCAAGGCTCTGAACAAGGTAGACGGGATGTTAGAGGAAGGAATTGGTGCCAAGGCTCTGTGCAAGGTGGGTGGGATGTTAGAGGCAGGGGTTGGTGCCAAGGCTCTGTACAAGGTGGGTGGGAAGATAGAGGAAGGTGTTGGTGCCAAGGCTCTGAACAAGGTAGGCATGATGTTAGAGGAAGGTGTTGGTCCCAAGGCTCTGTACAAGGTGGGCGTGATGTTAGAGGCAGGGGTTGGTGCCAAGTCTCTGTACAAGGTGGGCGTGATGTTAAAGACAGGAGTTGGTGCCAAGGCTCTGTACAAGGTGGGCGTGATGTTAGAGGCAGGAATTGGTGCCAAGGATCTGTGCAAGGTGGGTGGGAAGATAGAGGCAGGGATTGGTGCCAAGGCTCTGAACAAGGTAGGCATGATGTTAGAGGAAGGTGTTGGTGCCAAGGCTCTGTACAAGGTGGGCGTGATGTCAGAGGCAGGGGTTGGTGCCAAGGGTCTGTACAAGGTGGGTGTGATGTTAGAGGCAGGAATTGGTGCCATAGCTCTGTGCAAGGTGGGTTGGATGTTAGAGGCAGGGGGTGGTGCCAAGGCTCTGTACAAGGTGGGCGTGATGTTAGAGGAAGGTGTTGGTGCCAAGTCTCTGTACAAGGTGGGCGTGATGTTAGAGACAGGAGTTGGTGCCAAGGCTCTGTACAAGGTGGGCGTGATGTTAGAGGCAGGGGTTGGTGCCAAGGCTCTGTACAAGGTGGGCATGATGTTAGAGGCAGGAGTTGGTGCCAAGGCTCTGTACAAGGTGGGGGGGATGTTAGAGGCAGGAGTTGGTGCCAAGGGTCTGTACAAGGTGGGTGTGATGTTAAAGACAGGAGTTGGTGCCAAGGCTCTGTGCAAGGCGGGCGTGATGTTAGAGACAGGAGTTGGTGCCAAGGCTCTGTACAAGGTGGGCGTGATGTTAGAGCCAGGGGTTGGTGCCAAGGCTCTGTACAAGGTGGGTGGGATGTTAGAGGCAGGAATTGGTGCCAAGGATCTGTACAAGGTAGGTGGGATGTTAGAGGAAGGTGTTGGTGCCAAGGCTCTGTACAATGTAGGCATGATGTTAGAGGCAGGTGTTGGTGCCAAGGCTCTGAACAAGGTAGGCGTGATGTTAGAGGAAGATGTTGGTGCCAAGGCTCTGTACAAGGTAGGCATGATGTTAGAGGCAGGTGTTGGTGCCAAGGATCTGTACAAGGTAGGCATGATGTTAGTGGAGGTCGTTGGTGCCAAGGCTCTGTACAAGGTAGGCATGATGTTAGAGGCAGGTGTTGGTGCCAAGGCTCTGTACAAGATGGGTGGAGTGTTAGAGACAGGAGTTGTAAGTTTGTGTAAGTTGATGTAAGTTTGCATTCTGCTGAATAGAAACAGTATGATTCAGAGATAATTTTCTGTTTCCACTGTACAGTATGTGTAGTTTCTGTCTTGTATGTTTTATCTAATGGGATTGGGTGGTAAGACTCGCTGGCTTGGTTGACACATCTCATCATATCCTAAGTGTGTAGATTGATACTCATGCTGTTGATCACTAGATTGTCTGGTCCAGACTCGATTATTTACAGACCGCCACCATATAGCTGGAATATTGCTGAGTGCAGCATTAAACAGACAGACAAACCTTATATGTTTTATAAATGTATTTGTAATATGTTTTGCACTTGTATTGATATAATAGCTCTACATTCCTGTTCTAAATTTCAACATTGTTACATCCTTTCATCAGTTAGATATGAACATTAAATCATATCTATTTAATTCTGTTCATATATTTCCATCGTGAATTAACATATATGTTGGTGTAGCAGAAAAAATATCTAATCTCTATACCAAATCATAGGTACAGTCCTTCATTACTGAAATCTGAAGACAAATAATTGGCAAGTATAGTGTGTTTAACGTTTGACCAAATAATGAAGAAATTATTTCCATCAGTGATAGCATGTCTTGGAAAGAAAGGTTTCCATCTTGTAACAACACAGTTTTCCCAGAAAATAAGATTTCTAACTGTAAAGTGACTGCATCTTTAAGAGAGGGCACTAAGTGATTTTTCTACTTGTTAGTGATTTAGAGTCAACCTGAGAGGTTAGTTTACACAAGCCTTTCATAAATCAAGGCAGATAAGAACAATTTCTGCTGGGGCATCAACACGGAATAGGGAGGCTGCCATTATGGGGACAGGAAGATCAATAGGGAACCATCTTGAACCGCCCAAACCACATCGCTGTGATTAATTTGAGGCAAAACTTGCATGAAAAGTGATAATTATCCTGTAAAGCATAAACAAATGCTGCCATTAATACTGTTCACCGACTATTTTGACTGTCACTTTAAAAGGTTATAATTGTTGAATTTCAGGGATTAATATGCTCTATTTAATGGTGGTTATGATGTTATGTTAGTGCTATCAGATCAAAGTTAAATGTCATATTCGGTTGAACAGTTTGAAGTTTGCCTGATGTGGAAAATGTCAGCGTGACATGACTAATCTTACATCATTGAATGCTCTCTGTGCCTAAATCTCCCATGAATACAAGAGAGAAAGAGAGCTGTTAACGCAAACAGAGTGTTATTTTATTTCATGATTCAATTTATTGTCATGCATAATTCAGTTTTAGCTAAACAGTATCGGAAAACACAATCCCAATGTCAATCTATTTTTCGTTAACTGTGCAAATTTGAGTATTATTGGTGCTGATGGAACTGAATTTGTTTGAGTTTCTCAGAATATTAACCCTTTAGTGACAAACACTTTTTCATTAATGCAATGCAGGGAGTAGTGTTGATGTTTTGGGAAGAGAAACAGTTAAGTGCCAATAGTTGGAGCTAAATTAAGATCTATTGATGATTTGGGATGTTTGTATTTTTGTTCTGATGCAATCTTCTTAAAATCCAATCAGTTTTTTAGGAATAAAGCTAAAGCTGCCTACTGTTATCATGTATCCACAGAGAGACTAAACCTAACTAAATTGATTATTAACCCCAAACACCCAACCCACACAACTCTGACATCAACTAACACTGACGCTCCCAGCCCCCAACTCTGACTTCAACTAACATCGACCCTCCCAGCCCCCAACTCTGACTTCAACTAACATCGACCCTCCCAACCCCCAACTCTGACTTCAACTAACATCAACGCTCCCAGCCCCCAACTCTGACTTCAACTAACATCGACCCTCCCAACCCCCAACTCTGACATCAACTAACATCGACCCTCCCAGCCCCCAACTCTGATATCAACTAACATCGACCCTCCGAGCCCCCAACTCTGACTTCAACTAACATCGACCCTCCCAGCCCCAACTCTGACATCAACTAACATCGACCCTCCCAGCCCCCAACTCTGACATCAACTAACATCGACCCTCCCAGCCCCCAACTCTGACATCAACTAACATCGACCCTCCCAGCCCCCAACTCTGATATCAACTAACATCGACCCTCCCAGCCCCAACTCTGACTTCAACTAACATCACCCTCCCAGCCCCCAACTCTGACATCAACTAACATCGACCCTCCCAACCCCCAACTCTGACATCAACTAACATCGACCCTCCCAGCCCCCAACTCTGACATCAACTAACATCGACTCTCCCAGCCCCCAACTCTGACATCAACTAACATTGACCCTCCCAGCCCCCAACTCTGACATCAACTAACATCGACCCTCCCAGCCCCCAACTCTGACATCAACTAACATCAACTAACATCGACCCTCCCAGCCCCCAACTCTGACTTCAACTAACATCGACCCTCCTAGCCCCCAACTCTGACTTCAACTAACATTGAAGCTCCCAGCCCCCAACTCTGACTTCAACTAACATCGACCCTCCCAGCACCCAACTCTGACATCAACTAACATCGACCTCCCAGCCCCAACTCTGACTTCAACTAACATTGACGCTCCCAGCCCCAACTCTGACTTCAACTAACATCCACCCTCCCAGCCCCCAACTCTGACTTCAACTAACATTGACGCCTCCCAGCCCCCAACTCTGACATCAACTAACATCGACCGTCCTAGCCCCCAACTCTGACTTCAACTAACACCGACCCTCCCAGCCCCCAACTCTAACACTCAATTAACATTGACCCTCCCATCCCCCAACTTTCTTCTATGACCCGTTCCCATGCCCAAACTCAACCCTACCTCCAAACTCCCAAATTTTGATTTTCTTCATTTAGAGTCTTCTCCATAACCAGGTGATACCCTTTTCCTTCTTACAAAGCTGCATAAGCCTATAACTAATTTGTGATAGGTATTTGTTAACTTAATGGTGTTTTCAGGGTCTTGGTGCCTACATTCACTTACTGCATGACTAGTTGAGGCATCCTACTGACCAATATTGGACAGTGAATGTTTAAAAAAAAGTCAATTAAGAGTTATGATTTCCCTAAAGACTTATTTTACCCTGAATTACAGCTCAAAGAATACAACAAGCAAATTGATAAGGTGCTTAATTCAGTTCTACAATGTACTTTTTAATGAGCAAGAAACTTCTAATTTGTTTGAAGAATTATACAATATATCCAATCCTGTGACAAGTCTCAAGCAGTTATTTTTGAATGTTTCTTCTGTCCTCTCAAAACGTTATCAAACAGCGCTCCTATAGAGTCACCAGGCAGGAGGTCTGCATTTGCCATAGGTGCAGACAGTTGAGGATTGGGTGGCTATTGCTTATGCTGTAGACCACTGGGACCAGTTTCGCATGGCTGGAATATTGCTGAATGTAGCAATAAAGCACACTAACTCATTAAACAGATGCTCTCTGATATGATGGTCAACGCTAAAATTGATAATACTGCCTTCAGTTTCTATGGAAATATATATTTTGTCTTTCCTTGTTATCATATTACTCTCAAGTAACTTTCCATCCATCAACTTTTATGTCAGTCTGACAAAGATAACATTTTTTTCACTCTGATTGCAATCTATTTGTTTTCAATGATAGAAAATTAACTTGATAGCAGGCAAGGATGTGTTAATGTTTCTTTTCAAGTGTTTCTTTTTTTGTTGCAGGACAAATCGATCAAAGTTTCAGATGAAACCTTCAAACGTGTGATGACGAAGAAAAACAGATCACAAGCCAAGGCGACATTTGCAGAGTACAAAAAGCTATCTGATCAAGAGATAGTTGCTGCCATCGCTGCATCTGGCGATGCCAAGGATGGATACGAGGGTCTTGGTTTGTGCTGTTATTGTTTATAATTCATTTATCGTGTTAGAGTTTTCTGCATGACTTGGAAAATAATTTAATCCCAATCATTTTTTTTTCATTTATTTTATATTATTACTTTTGGACTGATTGATTAAGTAGCAATATTTCAGCAAAGTCATGATTGTTCATGCCAGAAATGGACTTCACACATGTACTCTATACCCATGTGGGGAATTGAACTTTGGGGGGACCAGCGAATGCTTTTACCAGTAGGTTACCCTATCGCCAGTATTTTTAGGAAATATATACACATTTAATCTGATGTTTTTTTTAGAAATGTCTGAGAAATTAAATTCTTGATAAAATCTTTCCTGGATTGTATTTACTAAGAAGTATGATTCGAAGGGATGAAATATATTTGCATCATACGCTTAACATGTTATGCATCTGAAACAGTTATAGTTCAGTGTCTTTGCTAATGGTAGGTAAGTACAGGTCTAATTAAATGTTGAGATTAATTATTTATAATGTGAGTTAGAAAGGCTGGCCCTTCATCACAATTTGCTGTTGTGTCCCTTAGATGGCCAGAAACCAACGATGCTTGAAACAACACCTGCATCGATTTGGGCTTTCCTTCTACATTATAGCGGCGGTGGCATAGCCTAATGGTTAAGCGTCTGCTCATCACGCTGAAGACCTGGGTCCGATTCCCCACATGTTATTGCTAGAATATTGCTAAAAGTGGTGTAGAACCAAACTTTCTCGCTCGCTCCCACATTCCACTGCATAATACAACTTAGATATGGTGTTGGAATAATGACCAGACTAAATACAACTTAGATATGGTGTTGGAATAATGTCCAGACTAAATACAACTTAGATATGGTGTTGGAATAATGACCAGACTTAATAAAACTTAGATCTGGTGTTGGAATAATGACCAGACTAAATACAACTTAGATATGGTGTTGGAATAATGACCAGACTTAATAAAACTTAGATCTGGTGTTGGAATAATGACCAGACTAAATACAACTTAGATATGGTGTTGGAATAATGACCAGACTTAATAAAACTTAGATCTGGTGTTTGAATAATGTCCAGACTAAATACAACTTAGATATGGTGTTTGAATAATGTCCAGACTAAATACAACTTAGATATGGTGTTTGAATAATGACCAGACTAAATACAACTTAGATATGGTGTTTGAATAATGACCAGACTAAATACAACTTAGATCTGGTGTTGGAATAATGTCCAGACTAAATACAACTTAGATATGGTGTTGGAATAATGACCAGACTAAATACAACTTAGATATGGTGTTGGAATAATGTCCAGACTAAATACAACTTAGATCTGGTGTTGGAATAATGTCCAGACTAAATACAACTTAGATCTGGTGTTGGAATAATGACCTGACTAAATACAACTTAGACATGGTGTTGGAATAATGACCAGACTAAATACAACTTAGATATGGTGTTGGAATAATGTCCAGACTAAATACAACTTAGATATGGTGTTGGAATAATGACCAGACTAAATACAACTTAGATATGGTGTTGGAATAATGACCAGACTAAATACAACTTAGACATGGTGTTGGAATAATGTCCAGACTAAATACAACTTAGATCTGGTGTTGGAATAATGTCCAGACTAAATACAACTTAGATATGGTGTTGGAATAATGTCCAGACTAAATACAACTTAGATCTGGTGTTGGAATAATGACGTGACTAAATACAACTTAGACATGGTGTTGGAATAATGACCAGACTAAATACAACTTAGATATGGTGTTTGAATAATGTCCAGACTAAATACAACTTAGATATGGTGTTGGAATAATGACTAGACTTAATAAAACTTAGATCTGGTGTTGATATAATGACCAGACTTAATAAAACTTAGATCTGGTGTTGGAATAATGACCAGACTAAATACAACTTAGATATGGTGTTTGAATAATGTCCAGACTAAATACAACTTAGATATGGTGTTGGAATAATGTCCAGACTAAATACAACTTAGATCTGGTGTTGGAATAATGACCAGACTAAATACAACTTAGATATGGTGTTTGAATAATGTCCAGACTAAATACAACTTAGATATGGTGTTGGAATAATGTCCAGACTAAATACAACTTAGATATGGTGTTTGAATAATGTCCAGACTAAATACAACTTAGATATGGTGTTGGAATAATGTCCAGACTAAATACAACTTAGATCTGGTGTTGGAATAATGACCAGACTAAATACAACTTAGATATGGTGTTTGAATAATGTCCAGACTAAATACAACTTAGATATGGTGTTGGAATAATGTCCAGACTAAATACAACTTAGATCTGGTGTTGGAATAATGACCAGACTAAATACAACTTAGATATGGTGTTGGAATAATGACCAGACTAAATACAACTTAGATATGGTGTTTGAATAATGACCAGACTTAATAAAACTTAGATCTGGTGTTGGAATAATGTCCAGACTAAATACAACTTAGATATGGTGTTGGAATAATGACCAGACTAAATACAACTTAGATCTGGTGTTTGAATAATGACCAGACTAAATACAACTTAGATATGGTGTTGGAATAATGACCAGACTAAATACAACTTAGATATGGTGTTGGAATAATGACGAGACTAAATACAACTTAGATATGGTGTTGGAATAATGACCAGACTAAATACAACTTAGACATGGTGTTTGAATAATGACCAGACTAAATACAACTTAGATATGGTGTTGGAATAATGACCAGACTATATACAACTTAGATATGGTGTTGGAATAATGACCAGACTAAATACAACTTAGATATGGTGTTTGAATAATGACCAGACTAAATACAACTTAGATATGGTGTTGGAATAATGACCAGACTAAATACAACTTAGATATGGTGTTGGAATAATGACCAGACTAAATATAACATGAAACTTCATGCTCGGTGTTCTGTTTCAAAATAATTTACTGATGTGAAGTCTTGAGGTAATGTAGCTTTGCATTGAAAACACAGTAGGTACATCTGCTAAATCACTCATTAACTCACTCAAGCATTCAGAGTTGTAATTTGGAAGAGTTGTAATTTGTTGTGTTCATGCAACAAGTCATTCTAAGCAAATAACTTCCATTTGTTTACTCATAGGTTAGGAATGTTTTCCAATAATTTCTGATGATTATGAAAACCAGAATTTCTGCTGATCACACTGTATTTCACATAACTTCTGTTGCCATTGGGAGTAGGTTGCCTAGCAACACCATCACTAAGTGAGTGACAATTGAAAAAACAATAAGGTATACTCCAGCCAAATGAAAATCACACATTATTTAAAATCTGTGTTGGCGTATTAGCGTCTGACAAAGAGGTGTTTTTTTAACTTTGTCAAAGACGTCTCTGGAGATTTCATTATGCTAATAAAATGAAGTACATTTTCAGTTACACAAGAGTTCAATCAATTCTCTTGACTTGTTTTTCATTAAATCTAAATTTTGCAAAAGTACCTCCTAAAAATAAACTCAAATAGTCCTTTACGTAAAATTGTTTTATACAGTTTTGAACATATCACTCCTAATGAAGTTAAGAGAAGTTAAGAAAATTATGCAAGTTTTACAACTGAAGAGTCTATCATTCCATGAAAATATTTGAGAAAAATAATATTGTCCAAATAAACAAGCCAGGGCCCGATTCCTCAAAGCGATCGTCGCACCACTACAGTCATAGGTTTATGTTTAAGTATGGAAGTTACGATCATCTTAGCGCTACGATCGCTTTTTGGAACGGGGCCCAGGACTTAATCTTCTAATGTTGCCAGACCAAAAAGGGTTTAAAGCCATTGTTTGTCTAGAAGTGACATAAAAAGCTAGACTATGTGTCAATGATACAGAGATGACTGTTCCTGTTCTCATGTACATAACAGAATCAGTAGCAAAGTAGCAAAGAAAATAGAATAACACATGTTACTGACACAGACTGAAACACTCCCATCAAAGACTTGATGTCATATAGTCTCAAAGTGCAAATGTTGCCTTGGAGATTCAGGATGCCAAACACCTATTTCCTTCTGAGCATCTTAGCAGCTCCTGATGTCCTCTTGACATATTGATGAAGAAAAATCTGTTTTAAAAAGACCCCAAATAATTAACCCTGAACTTGTGAACATTATACTCCAAACTCCAATTTGCCATAGGTTCATAGAATACACATGTAGTTTATGTCTAGAATACAGCTGAAATGTTTGCCACATGATGAATAACCTAAAACATATGTTCTTCATACCGAAATGACCCAAGTACTTTTGTATGATATATGATTTTGGACAGGCAGGCAATCATGCTTAGAACTTTGTAGGTGCTCAGTTTCATCAGCCAGAATCTAAAAATGTAATGAAATGAGAAATTTTCTTTCAGCTAAAGCACTTGAGGACCCAATCAAGTTTTATGCTGCTCGCCTACACGAAGGTTTCAAGGGGCTTGGCACTAATGATACTCAACTTATTAGGATTCTTGTGTCAAGGTCGGAGGTAAGGGGAGATAATTACACTGGAGTTATTAAGCTGACCTGTAGCAGATAGCATGTTAACTACATTGATGAGATTAGCCTACATGTGGATAGTTCAAATTTCAAGTGACCTTTGTATACAGTTTTGTTAATTCAACTAATGTCTCTTGAATATAAGTTTGGAAGTTATGCTTTCAGTTTTTGAGTGCATCAGTGAGTTGAGTGTTTATTCTTATACAGTCAAACACTATTTTGACAACTTTTCGAGTGTCTTGGTCCATCTGTATTCCTTATTCAGTCGTCATATTGAACCTGAGATATCTGGAGGTATTTATGTTGGTCCTTTCAATGTCGACACATCAGCGTTTGATGGTGTATTCTTTTGTCTTACATGTTCTCTTTTCATAGATAAATGCAGAAAAATTGTGCTGTCTACACCATATTTTCTTTTTTTGCAAATAGCAATAATAAGACAAACAGGTGCAGCCTTCCTTATGTGTTACAGATCTCCAAAACATAAATTACACCATAGAGGATGGAACATGTATATTTTGGGCACATTATACCGTTCACAAGAGGATGTATCTAACACTTCATATAATTATGTAATTGTAATGTATAGTAGAAAGCTCAGTTTCTTTGCCAAATTAACTTGCTTTATGATGCTAAAGCATATGTAATTGAAATAACAAAACAAATTGTATTTGTACTTATATTGGATGTACAGTCGGAAGTGAACAATTTACATGGCTTTTAGCAGAGTTTTCTTATGGATGTTGATAGGGGTTTGTCACTTTTTTATATTTAACTGTTATGTATCACAGATTGACCTGGCTGACATTAAAGCCAAGTATGCTGAGCTGTATGGAAAGACTCTCAAGGAGAAAGTTGAAGCGGAATGTTCTGGTCACTACAAGCGGACATTGCTGACCATTCTCGGGGAGAAGTAAGACCGGCAGCCATCTTGAATGTCACATCCACCTTGTGTCAGACAGCACCTCACCTTCTGTCCATGTCTTCTTAACTGTGTATTGTCATGGCAACCAGAATATGAAGCTGTTTTGAATTAGCAGCCTTAATATTAGAATGTATATTTTATATAATACTTTGGTTCCATACAGGGCAAATTTCTTTAGCAAGGTTTATTGAGTTGTTTAATAGAGTTTTATATACCCACCTATTAAGTCTGTGAAAAACATTTTAGAAGTAATAATATTAGAATTTGAAAACAAATGTGTAAAGTAATGATGTATGAAACCAAAACATCATGATGATGATGATGATGATGATGATGATGATGATGATGATGGACAGTTGGAGGACATGGACATGTTTGATGTTGTAATGTTTGATGTACTACAGCAACAGCATGGCCTTCAATGCAATTTGTTGTCTTGCACAGATGTGTACCACACTATGTCTAACTGTGATATACCCGATAATGTTGTGAAATGTTGCCCATTTGAATGACACTGACTTAATGTTGCACATAAACAGATGACAGTGTATGACATGGAATATTGTGGTATTCAAGCAATGAATGCCTATGGTGTCATCACGATGTGCATTACGCATTATATTCACAATACTATACTCTAGTGTCATAACATATCATACCTAGACTGAATATATAGACTGTTTTATATTTCCATCAGATTATGTTGCTTCAATAATCAAATGTGAGTGACGTGATGTTGAATGTTAAAAATCACACAATTCCAAATATTTATTATCATAAAGAAGTTTTATTTTATTTTTTTGTTAGGTCTACATTATCATAATAGTGTATATATATTTATTTAAGCTGACTTTTCAGTCAGTATTTGTATGTAAGCTGCAAAGCTCTGCACAATGTCAATAAGGGCCTTTAAGTCTGAGATGCTGCAACTCATTTTATCAAAACCATTCTATGCTATAGTCAGAATGCAAATTCCAAAATATTATTACATCAGCGTGCTAAAATTCATAGATACAGTAAGTAAAAGTAAGTCGTTGAATGGCATTTAGAAGTCCTACACATAAGGAAGAGAATTTATGATGATAAGGAATACAAAATGTTTCAGAGTATACGTTTAATCTTTTATCTGTTCAATGAAGGAATCAGCATATACTCCTAATAACTGTGTTGCTTATAATAAAAAAGTTGACATCCATGGATTGTCTTTGTAAGTAAAACAGCAACCAATAAAATAGGTGTACTATTTTTTCATTGATGCCCAAACATAGTTTTAAAATTGGTTTGATCTTGAAACAGAAACAAGCCCAGTAATTTTTTTTATAAAAACGTGTTTGTATGATGTCTTATGTGCTTGTATTTTTTATTTGACATATTGATGGCTTTCGTCTGTGAATCTGGCCACAGTTGTGTATGAGTTGGAATGTTATTCTTGTATTTTTAAAACTTTATTTAAGCTTTAACCTATATCTAAATCTTTGTTCACATGTTTTGTCAGTTTTGTGTTCCTCCTTGTGTATGAAGTGCCAATGTTTTTCAGAAAATATATAAAAAATGGTAATATTTTGAATAAATTCTTTGCCAAATCAGTAAACAGTATAACTGTATTCAAATTTGCCAAACATAAAGCTTGGAGTGTTCAAGCTGCTGCTGTTGCATAAAAAGTAGAACTTGAAGTTTTCCTTGCTGATAAAAATCACTAAAACAATATGCCAAGAAACATAATAGTCAAAGTTAATTTGGTTATATTCCCGAACACTTCAGGTATGCTTGCCATAACATTCATGAATGTTCTTTGCACAAACCAATCTTCACTTTGAACGTTGAACATTGGCACTTCCAGAAATTCATTTTGTGATATCAATATTTTAGTGTTTTTTTCAATAAAATATTCAGTCTGTTTTCATTTGCTTCTGTTATATAGAATTCATTTATGTAAATGTTGAAATTGACATGAATTTGCTTTATGTTTACTGTTGAATATTCATAAGTACTATTTACCCCAACAATGTTTCTATTTGCAAACTGATATTTGAGAGTACTGTTAAAATTCACAATGGTTCTGGTAAGAAATGCAACTTTTCAAACTTTTGCCTAATTGTTGTATGTCTTTATGTGTGGCATGGTATCTCAGTGGGCTAGCACTATAAAACCAGCTTAAGTCTGGGCTAGCACAAGCAGCCGCACATACACATACACACGCATGCATGTCGGCATATGAGCGAAATATTCTCAAGCACGACGTAAAACCCAATTTCACCTCACCTCACCTCACCTCACCTCACCTTTATGTGTAATATACATGTACCACCTCTATATGGAATACTTATGTGTGCCACTTGTAAGTTCAACTCACCTTTCCGAGTAAACTGGATCTCTCAAGTTCAGAATATAGCTGTAAAAGGGTTGAGCCAGTGTTGTAGGGGAACTGAGATGCCCCTACGGTGCCCAGTGTGCTAATTCAAAATATCAAGATCCGAGAGAAATGTTCCTCCATAAGAGACACCACACTCTAGAATATTTAATGATTATACATAGAACATAAGTAACATAAATAACATAAGTTATGAGTGAATATAAGTAATGATCACGAACAAGTGTTCACAAGAGTTCAACATGTCTCGCCCTAGCGACAGCCAGTCACCATTGTCATGTACAGTTGGTTTGTGGACACTATGTTTTCCAGTTGTTGCGTTTCTGTGATCTGTTCGAAATGAAAAGGAGGGACTATTTGACTTCAGCGAGTGAGAGAATATTCAGCAGCTCTTCACTGTACTAGGGCAGGTCATGCTTATACTTTTCGCAAACACCTAGTATCATCCCTATTTGATATTACCATAGCTAACCTCTCATCGCGTGACAAATTAACTGAATAACTGCTAGCAATATTCGGGTGTTATACCTTGTCCGTGGTGCATTGTGTTTGCCTTTGTTCATAACTTGTTGTCTCAACCTGTGAATAATCAACATGCTTTATCCTTCCTTTCGTGAGTGTCCATAGCTCAGTATACATGTACATATGTTAGGTCACCTAAAAAAATCTTCTTGTTTCTCATTACTTTTTAAAAAAAATTTTAGGTCAGACGGGCGAATTTTATTTTTTATTTTTATTTATTTTATATCCAAAACCACTTGATTTCTATGGAAATATACAACTTTTCAAAATCTAAACTTAGAAGTGAGAAAAGAATTCATGCACATTTTGAGAGTCAAAGTTGCATTTTCTCTAGTGTAAAAAAATAAACAAAAATCTTTTTGTGTCGGGTGGTAATGAGAAACAAGACTATTTTTACATATGGCCTAAAGATGAGATTCAAATTTTGATTCCTCAGTGGTCCATTTGTTAAATCAAGTCTACAGGAAGATCCCTAAAATTTCGAAACTCAGCCCTCGCGGCACTGTTACGACCAACAATTGGGCATAGTCGCAGAACCGTGAGAAAACACATGGTTCCATTTGGGCTTCGTATTGTCTCGAACACCAGTTCTCTGTAAACCTACACCCAGTGATATGAAAGAAATGCCAACATCAACTTGACCGTATAAACACACATGCTTCCATTTCGTTATCTTTTGAAATCTGAACCAATTAGTGCCACGCGGATCACATCATGACGTACATTGCCTTCTAGAAAAAAAGACAAAGAAAAAATCCAATTTAACATCATCATTACTAAGAATGTTTTTCTATCTCAAAGTGTTTTTATAACAGCTACAATGCTGATTTTATCATATGTCATATCTTTAAACCTTTCCCAAGAAGTCAGAAACGAGATGTTAAGCTGAAATTAATACAACTGAACAATACATTGCCTATGCTTCTCGACCGCCTACGGGGTCTAGTAGACAGAGTATCTGACATTAGAGGCGGGCGGTTGCGTAGGCGATTCGATTCTCGACCGCGTCAAACCAAAGTTTTTCTTACCCTGCCGGCATTTAAGGAATAAAACATGGGCTCGGGGGCTCGTTATCAGTCTACTCAGTATGTGTGGGGCATCCATGTTAAACTGTCACATGGTGTGGGGACACCACAAATGGGGTTCACACTTTGTACCTATGTGGGCTAGCGCTATTGACCGACGTTACATTAGTATAGCTGCCTCTCCCCAACATATGCAATGTATACTGACATAATTACTACATTTATTTTATACACGCTATTTAAAAGGGCCAGGTTAGATTGCAAGACTGCAGCATTACTCAGTGTAGGTGTGTCGGAGGGGATGCATGTTGTGGCATTGGAGGATCCACTCCATCCCCAACCTCCAACAACCGGCATCTTTGTAAATATAGTGTTAATTAAATTTTTTTAACAACATCCCTTTATATAATCCTTCATCCGCCTCTGCCTATTCGTATACAATTACATGATACATAAATAACCAATGTGTTCACTCGTTGACATCAAAGTTGGCTTCAGTTGAATAAATGCTGATTGTCTTGCCATATGCTCTCTCCAGAACAATCCATGATATACGATCACAAGTGTGCAGTGGTTGATGGACACGGGTTGTAATAATTGTGTGGGCTCAGAACGCCAACTCTCGCCTTGTCTGAATATCTTCGTAATGAGATATTGGGTGGCCGCTCAGTTATCCAAGCCATCAAGCGTTTTATTTCAAACAGAACCCCTCTTTATAGGAGGATTTCTTTCAACTAGTTTATACTGGTTGAAAGTTGATTCCTGTGGAGGTTCGTTCAGGACTTTCGTTTGGGGGAGATTATCTTTCAATCTGTGCTGAAATCATTCAGATTTTGTCTCTGGAAGTAGAAGTCAAACACTGTTTTTTTTAACGTTTTTCAGAACATGAACCATTAGTGGTTATGAAACTTGAGACATTTTTTGGATCTTTTCAGGGGAGACTTATCTCCTCTCAAAGGTGGCCACTGTCATAATGTACACCCCAGTGGCCAAGGCGCTGTTAGGGGCTGAACTGAGCTGCGTGCCATTGTAGTGAATCTCAGAATCCTTTGATCGATGGTTTGAAGCCAAGAATCGCCCCGATTCACTCAAGGCTTATGAACAGCACAGCACCCCAGGGTTAAAAACTCAAAGCAGAAGACCATTACGGCTTATCTAATTAAACATAACAAACCCTTTTTCTCATGAGCATAATAAATACGTACCAAAGTACATTCTGCGATGCGGAGCATATGTTTATAACTTAGTGACACCAGAAGTTCGCGAAAAGGTGACCGGATCCTGCGGTTGTTGGCACCTGTAATAAACACATGCAAAAGCAAGTCAGTTCTCCACCTGTTGTGCAAATCAAAATATGGAAGTTTATCGGACATTTTTTCCGTCATTGAAGCGCCACACTTGAAGTGCCCTCCAGATATGTACCATAAAACTATTATTTTGTTATGAAATATATATTGTGTTAGGCAAAATTCAAGGCCCGAAGGAAGCAGAGAAAAACGAAACCCGAGCATGTTAAAATTGTGTTAAAATTACATGTTTCCAACCTCAATGTCGAACGTGGGTGCAATTTGCAGACAGGGATATGTTTTTATTTGACTTATATTGATCGTGGATTTTTTCCATGTCAATAACTAAGCTCATCCAACGCCACACACAGTGTCAGGTTGCAATTACGGAGACCCCAGAGAGGGGATGCCTTACCACGATGGCACACAGAACATGACTAAATATGATTATTTCTGGTGAGAATATAAGAAGACGGAACTTTAAATATGAATTCATTTAAGTATCGGATGGGGGCGGGAAAAACGATATATAGTAAACGCGATGTGAGTAATGCCTAAGAGACGTTGGTCTTACGACTTTGTTGACACGTAAGGCGACGTGAAGCATGGCGTGAGCGGATCGGGCCATCGTTCTGGCATCGCGATGTCTGTAATTAGAAGTTCTATACTGCGCCCTGACATGGCTAAATACAATTTATATCCCGACATGACGTCGGGGGAATATGCAAGGAGATCGAAAGCGGTCTTTTCACGATAAATTGAATTATTTTACGTTCTTCGTCAAGTTACAATTAGACATTGGCGATGTGTACGGTGTAAGCAGCACAAATTGCAGTGTTTTTACACATGGTGTGTGTTTCACGATATCCATATAATGCATTTTGATTTTAACGCTTTGGTTCGGATTAGGCTTGGATTGTGATCAACTGAATGGAGTCAGATATCACCTCTTTAAGCTGACTAGAGTTTATCTGACATTTTTTAATATATTCATAATCGCTATTATTTGTACATTAGGTAGGACATACAGTGAGGGTATCATTTGATATGTATGTCTATTGATAGTATACTGCCAAACAATATTACACTTGAGGCGGAATGAGCCGGGATACTGTAAGAATGAAAATTTCTGAAGATTCCTGGAAAATCGAACTGAATTCTAAAACTTCATACTACATTCCGAATGCATTCCAACTATTCGAACATACTGCATTCCGAATGCATTCCAACTATTCGAACATATTGCATTCCGAATGCATTCCAACTATTCGAACGTGTTCAAAACTTTGGAAAAATATCGAACGGCATTTGAGGTGCATTCGAACTGCATTCTCAGTAAACTTACTGCATTCTAATTGCATCCTAAGTATACTTACTGCATTATAACTGCATTCTAAGTATTCAAATTCAATTCAAATTCAAACTTTTATTCCGTATAAAGTCCATAGGCCCAAGTACAAAATAATAATGCAAGTGACAAAATGGTTTGATACACCTTTTAAGCACTTCTTAACCTTAAAGCTTCTTTTACAAATTTTGCTAAGTTAATTAGGATATTCACTTTGTCACAACTTAATAACATGTTAAATTTATAAATAGAGGGATCTAAGTATTCTGAACATATTTGAGGGAGAATTGAAAAGACAAGCCACTTCAAATCCCGTCAGAATGTCTCGAAAGCGCCTCGAATTGTATTTCGATTGCTACTGGACTTCAGGTGGAATATTCTTTAAATGTATAGGAATATTTCGATTGAAGTCGGAATACAGCTCGAATGTACCTGGAATACATTCAGAACTTCCCGAATGCTCTTCAAATGAGCCCTGGCGTGATCAGAACGGCGCCGCACGGCATAAAAACGTGGCCACCTGTCACTGGAACGTCATATAGCATTTGTTAGTTACATTCTTACAAATTGTTTATTTTGACATTCCCGAATGCGGTTCGAGTTTTGGAAATATTTTTTTTCTGGCTGATTCTCCTTGATTCCTGTTGATTCGAAATAAGTGTGAAGGAGCCTTTAATCTTTTGTAAAAGGCGGAGCCCTTGAGTAGCATAGTCTCTTACGGCAACGTAGTTTGCCGTGCTGGGTTACCTCCCTTAGCCGTACTAGGCCAGTCGTGATTTTGAATTCTTGTTACGTTCCGATTGAATTCCCCAGTGTATCGTTACCAAACTCGTGCTAGCAGGTGGGTTTCCTTTATTTTTAAAAGCATATCTGTAGACCAACTATATCATGTTTGAAACGTATTTGTTTGACGTAATCTACAGCGTCTTCTATTCTCCCTGACGTAACGTAATGTTCGTGGCGACGGCGGGAGCGGGTTGTCAGGCTCCATGACTTGGCTGTGGTACATCATCGTTCCCCGTTTGTGTTGTCAACACGGTATACTGCTTTAAACACGGAACCAACAAAATAAAATAAAACATCTGATGAAGTTTCGAAAAGAGCTAAGCAGCATTCGATGCATACATAAATCGTGTCCTGTTTAATTATGCCGTTCCTTGTCGTCAAGCGCACAATATATATATTACCTTGATGACTGCTGAAATGTATCTTATCCAGATCGGAGTGGCTGCGGTGGGTTATGTTCTCAATATTTACAAAATTCTCGATATTCCACTACATCAATGAGAGGACTCACTAATAAGATGATCGGTTTTGATTCCCATTTAGCTTGGTCACTTTAACCTTTCCTCCAACAATATAGCTGACATCCGGAAATATTTCTGAAATACTCTCACTCAGACTCATGCCAAAATAGGCTCTCACACAGTCTATGACTTAGACTCGCTGACCTGGTTGACTGCGTGTCATCGTATGCCGACGTGTGGGGTGCTGCTCATGCTATTAACCACTAGTTTGTTCGGTCCAGACTCGTTTGCTTACAGGCCGCCGTCAAGCAGCTGCCATTTAACGAATAATGCATTGAACACAAAACTTAAGCCAAAACATGTTGATCCAGTATATGTGATAATCATTTGACTCTGATATTCTAAATGCGGCATAAAACACCAAACAAAGTCAAACAATATTCCATAGAACAATGGTTGTCGTCCATCATATTGATGGAACTAACATTCCCCATCCCCTCCATGTAATCTGAGCCGACACCGTCACTCAATAATACAGGCATTGCAAATGAGACAACTGCACGCTTTTATTTATATCAATTGTTTTATTTGGGGCTCGTATGATTGACTCTACTGCGGCAGTGCTCAATGTTTTATTACAATGTGATATTGTTCGGCGTGGTCGCCACACGGAGAGTTAACCCCCTGGCATTATAACTGCCGACATTACGTGGGTGGTACAACACGTGATGTAGTCTCAGGAGATGGACGTGTATTGATGCGGTGTTCCGATAGCTGCAGAAAGGGGTTGTGACTTACGGATGGAAATACGTTACAATTTGAAATCCGACCATACTGACTTATTGGGAGGTCATTTAAGACTAAACCCAATGGATTGGGTGCTTTCGTGTCAAGAAGCCAAAACTCAATAGATCTTGGTAAAAATAGGTAGTCCGCGTACATATAGGCTGTATGTCTTTACGAAAGGCTAGATCTGATTTATTGAGGCTACTTTGTGAATAGAATAGAACAAATAATCTAGTGCTGCACAAAAAAATCTGTTGAATACGTTATTGTCGGGTGTTGAACCTGTCTCGTCTATATTATACCCATTGTCATACAGGTTTAACTGACAAAACATTTTTGTGTTGTGATATTAAGTTTGCATTCTGAATAATAACGATTTGTGTATTGAAGAAAGTTTCCACTTTTCAGTGTTTTATGTTGCCGGTAACCTAGAAACCGATTAATATACTTTTTCCGTCAGACGTGGAAGATCAGAAGTCCCATTATCAGATTCAAGTCAGGGAATCTTTCTGGCAACTGGCATTCATTTGATGATAGCATGACCTCTAACTTTGACCTTTAACTTCTTACAGTAACGACTCATCAAAAGATGACAAAGCAAAGGCTAAAAACGAGAAGAAGAAAGCTGGTGAAAAGTCTGAGAAGAAAAGCGTTTACTTAAACAATGGCCCCAGTACAAAGGAGAATGCTAAAAATACGAAGGGGAACAAAATCAAATCAAAGTCAGAGAAGTCCATAGATGAAAAAAAGAAGTCTGGCTCCAAGACACCGATGCTGGCAGAAAGAAGATCACCCGATGGACAGAGCGATGAAATAAATGATAAGAAAACTAAAGAAAAAGATGAAGCGAAGGAAGACAATGCATGGGAAACAATGGAGGTGTGTATCATATGACAATATCATTGCGTAGTATATTCCTCTTATGATATTTTTGACCGCCTCCGTGGTGTAGTGGTTAGAGCGTTCGCCCGGAGAGCGGAAGGTCACGGGTTCGATCCCCGGCTGCGTCATACCAAAAGACGTTAAAATATAGTACTTGTTGGTCCCTGCCTGGCGCTTGGCATTAATGGGTACATGAAGGGCTGGTCTGCTCGGAGTCAGTATAATGTGTCTGAGTGGGGTATTCATGCTTCACTGCGGCATAGTATCTCAGTGAGCTAGCACTATAAAACCAGCTTCAGTCTGGGCTAGTACAAGCAGCCGCACATACACATATACAGACATGCACGTCGTCATATGAGCGAAATATTCTCAAGCACGACGTTAAACCCAATTTCACCTCACCTCACCTCACCTATGATATTTTTTGTATAAGCACAAATGTGTGTATCAAACCATTAAGGGTATGTCATCCATGTTCTAGCTGATTTCAGTATACGAAACGCCATTATCTGTAATGGTATACTGAAAAAGTAACATGTAAAAGTGTATTCCATGTATACTCAGACAGCGTCGTTTCAAAGTTGAAGGGGCCTACGTTAATACTGCGAGTTATCTGAGGTTCGTCACTACCGAAAAATAAACAAAGAAAGGAAGAATACGAAGTGACCAGGTTTTTACTTTGACACACGTTGGTCACATCAAAGTTGGACATAACGATGTTTGACTGTGTACATCTGACTGCAGCACATGCACCAGTTAAAAGACAGTGATTGATGAGAAATAATCCACCAGCCTAGTTAACTGAGGACCGAGTATAACCTGGAATCACGTATGGACTGTTCAGGAAAAAATGGTCAACTTTTTACAAAATATCCAAGAAAGGTGATGTTTGGATTTTTTTTGAGGTATTTATAAAACCAATAGGTTCACACCCCGTTGAGTTGTGCAGCCTTTACCTCAAAGAACTAAAGTTATACCAGGATCTCAAAATGGACCTCACAGTCTTGATATATGAGCAGGGGCGTAGCTACAATTATAGAAAAAGCCCGGGCTTACTCATGATTGTTGCTAAAAAAGTAAGGCAAGCCCACAATACTATCTAAATATAATGCCTTGCAACCTATCGGACTTACACGAAAAAATTGGTTGCTACGCGCCTGATGAGTAATCGCTAACTACACAGTTGTTTACCCATGTAATCCGCTCAGCGACGTCTGTGCCACAACTCATTGCCCACACTCATACCCCGTCTAGGTGACACATTTACGTTGAGATAGATTTATTTTCAGGAGAAATCCTCTGTCTCAAATACAAAAATGGTCAATTTCACACGCTGCTTAATCAATTAAAATGGATGTTTGTGCTGATATCCACTGGATGTGTAGACTTGTAAGATATATGATTTTATATCATGCATATTGTCAGTGCTCAGTTAAGCGGTCCATTGTGGGTGATACATATTTGTATTGTTGTGTGATAAATACTGTCCCCAAAACATGGTACTCATCTGTAATATTCTTCTCAAAGCGTAACTTAAAAAACATTTATCTGTAAATAAGAGATGTGGTGAGGCAAAATAGGCATCAAGATTATTGCACTTTTGTAGAGACAGTAAACAAGAAATCGAATCCATAGCTGTATATGTCCCTTCTACTGGACCTGATTAAACACAACAACAACGGAAACAAGTACAGGCTGACAGTAATATAACAGGGTAGTTTTAAGAGTGGGCTATCACCATGCGCTTAAATACATTTAACACACCGCTGTTGTAATTGCTTCTCCGCAAATAGAAAACAACCAACAAATTATTCTTCATTACGTCCAATCTCGAGTCATTATAATTCAGTCACTCCAAGATCAAAGCCACGTGGACCTTCCATCATTACCAGCGTCCTTTGTATTCTATAAATTTCCTTCAACATGTCTCACTTTAATCTCTTCACGTAATTACTAAAACCTCTGAAAAAAGGCTAAATAGCGCCATTTCAGTACCAGGGCACAATTTGAGTCAAGATCCTGTCTCGCAGATCAAATATGTCCAATATTTGTCCGGAGTGTAGGCAAAGCATTAAAATCCATTTAAGTCATCCTCCCTGTTCCTGTCGTGAGTTGCGAACAAACAGTTTGGGGCAAAACTCCACGTCCCTGTTCGATAAGACCATAATCCTTCCCACTGTGAGCTCTTGCGCTAACTGTGTGGGCAGAGACTCCCATCAGTCGTGCTGCTTTGGTATTTGCGCTCATTGGATCGGGCTGGTATTGGAATTGCTTTGTGCCGCACAGGCGACACCATATCATACAAATAAACGTGTAATTTGAACTACGTCTCAAGGGATAAAACCCATCTAAAGTTCAAGATAGTCGACAAAAGCATTAAAATGCAATCTCTGAGCGTAATACTCGCGGAGAAAGCAAATTTCATGACACAAATATATTTTCTGCTGTACAAACATATGATTTGCAAGCGGGTTCAACTGTTTCTACGCTTTGCAAATACGCTTAGCCTGAAGATGATCTGTTTGTAAGTTAGTTAGGTGCTTGTAAATATGCAGGATATCTCTTCATGCAGTACTCGACCTTGCTGAGCTTCGGTCGCTCCAGAAATATGATTTAGAAAAATATGATTTATTCTTCTAGAGCTAATAGACATTTTTAGATCCGGCAGGAATCATGGATCTCGTTTGGGGAATTTGATCCGAATGTTGAGTCCCTTAATGACTTAATTCACTGTTATGCATTACGGCGGCCATGACAAGGCGGAGATCCGTTCCGCAAATACTTGGTGTCATATCATCAATTAACAATGTGTATGCATTGAAATTTGAGGCTTCATTTGTTTGAGGGGAATTGAGTCCCGATGGGTCAAATCAGCGACTGATGACGTGATGTTCAGTTCTTCTGGGGCCGTGGTGTAGTGGATAGGGACGTCGTGTAGTGGAGAGAGCGTATGTCATGAGCACGGAAGGTCGGTGGTTCGATCCCTGGCACCGTTATTAAAGAAACATAAAGTTGGTAATTGAAACCTTACCTGGCTCTCGAAGTTGGGAGGATATGACAAATTTGTTCGATCCCTGGCACCGTTATTAAAGAAACGTAAAGTTGGTAATTGAAACCTTGCCTGGCTCTCGAAGTTGGGAGGATATGACAAAGTAGTTCGATCCCTGGCACCGTTATTAAAGAAACATAAAGTTGGTACTTGAAACCTTACCTAGCTCTCGAAGTTGGGAGGATATGACAAAGTAGTTCGATCCCTGGCACCGTTATTAAAGAAACATAAAGTTGGTACTTGAAACCTTGCCTGGCTCTCGAAGTTGGGAGGATATGACAAAGTAGTTCGATCCCTGGCACCGTTATTAAAGAAACATAAAGTTGGTACTTGAAACCTTACCTGGCTCTCGAAGTTGGGAGGATATGACAAAGTAGTTCGATCCCTGGCACCGTTATTAAAGAAACATAAAGTTGGTACTTGAAACCTTGCCTGGCTGTCGAAGTTGGGAGGATATGACAAAGTAGTTCGATCCCTGGCACCGTTATTAAAGAAACATAAAGTTGGTACTTGAAACCTTGCCTGGCTCTCGAAGTTGGGAGGATATGACAAAGTAGTTCGATCCCTGGCACCGTTATTAAAGAAACATAAAGTTGGTACTTGAAACCTTGCCTGGCTCTCGAAGTTGGGAGGATATGACAAAGTAGTTCGATCCCTGGCACCGTTATTAAAGAAACATAAAGTTGGTACTTGAAACCTTGCCTGGCTCTCGAAGTTGGGAGGATATGACAAAGTAGTTCGATCCCGGTAGCAGTATTCCAAAACACATAAACTTTGTACTTGTAACCTTCCCTGGCACTCGAAGTTGAGAGGATATAACAAAGTTGGTTCAGTGTAAGTACACTGGAAGGTATCCATGTTGTCATGCGACCTGGGTTTACAATGTGCTAGCACTATAAACATCCGCACAAGGCAGGACTAGTACAGGCAGCCACGCACCCACACTAAAGACAGATTTCGCTATGTTTATGCAGTAATCTTAAACGTAAGTTAAACCCCATTTCACCTCACCTCACCACTTTCCTTGCTTAAAAAGGTTTATTTTTTTCATTTTAATCAATTTTGATCACAAAAGTCCCAATCGAGCCGTTCACGAAAACCACAGCCACATGGTAAGGATTCTTGCCCGACAACCTTAAAAGGTTATATTCATTTGACTGAGTTATGTTCGAAAGATTTGGTTTTGTCAGCCCCCCGTGTATTCACATAAAGAATTTGTCTCTGAGATGTTTTTCGCTCAACTTGTGTCTGCCACACTTAAACAGTCAAACCGATTCTTGATGCCTCCATGTCTTTTCTAGCCGACAGGAACGATCAAGGCGGCGACAGACTTCAAGCCGGAAGAACAGTGCAAGATACTGTATAACGCGATGGATGGAATCGGTAAGGCTGGGAACTCTTGTACTGTGAAATGAAGTCTGTTGTGGAGAAGACATACATGTAATCAGATTTGTCCGCTATGATGGTTACAACACTTATACAGAAAGCATGTGTAAAGTTTTAACCATTGCATCGTTCACCTTCGCCAACCCAAATACCCTTAGTGTCTACCCTACCTTACACTACACAGTGTTTAACATTATAGTGAGTTAATATTTAACGTCACATCGGCAGTATTTCAGCAATATTGTGCCGTTTAACGTTATAAGACAGGAAGAAGAAGCAGGAGAGGAAGAAGGAGAAGAATAGTCACAATGTAGGTGATTAATTAGCGATTCATTTCATTACGGAGTGGGGACAGTGGGTAGCCGCGTTCGCTCGTCACGCCGAAGACCCGGGTTCGATTCCCCACATGGGTACCATGTGTGAAACCGATTTCTATTGTCCCCCGCCGTGATATTGCTGTAAAATTGCTAAAAGCGGCACGAAACTAAATTCACTCACTCACCACTCATGATGGAAAGTGAGTAGTTTTGTTACCACTTTGCTTTCCTACATACGGGGAGATTCTCACATAGCACACGATAATCCTTGCGTTGAACGCAGAGGTTCCTATTCTCAGTATTTCATCACAGCATATGACACAGCTGTAAATGCCCTGTTGATACAACTACGAATTCGTCATAGAATGTGTTTGTACGAATAGGTACGGACGAAGAGGCCATCATCACTGTCCTGACATCTTGCAATAATTCTCAGAGACAACAACTGAAGAAAACGTACAAGAAAACATACAAGAAGGTGAGTCGGGGTCCGTTATATGCCATTTATGAATAATGCTTCAACGTCATGTATATATGATATACGCCATGTCTCTTGAACGAGAGTCCCGTTACTTGACGGCTACACTGGCTTCCATAAGAGTAACTATGACAAATCATCTTGTAACGTTCGGTTAATAGTGCTTCGTCTGAAACTTTCAGCCATAACGTCATATTACTAGTATGGCTATTCATATCTTTAAATGCCGAACGAGTTTTCATAAAGATTATTTTAGGTTTACAGTGATGTTTTGCTTCATGAAAACTCTCACAGTTAGACACAGTCATGTCATTATCATTCACTGTGCTGATTATTTGTAGCTTAATCTATGATGGCCGATGAAATAACAACGTTAACCCTACTTGAAGTAATGGAAACTTTCAGTCATATCTCAAAGTGAACGATATCACAGTGACTGAAATGACAGATCTTCATCACACACACAGATCTTCATCACACACACAGATCTTCATCACACACACAGATCTTAAATTAGAACGTATCGTGAAGAAGATCTGGGTTCTACTCCTCCCATGACCACGAATGGTTCATATATATCATATTTTCATATTATCCAAACGTAGAAAAATCCCCCGACTTCCTCCTCCTCTTGGAGTCTACTGTGAATGGCGTGGAAGTATAGTATAGCAGTATAGCTGGGTCCAGACAAACAAAGTGATGCTAGTTCTGCGTTTATTGTTTTAGCTGTGAGTCTCCTCTTTCATCAAGCCCGGGCCTGGGAGCCATTTTCATGAAGAGGCCCATTAATACAAACCGACAAACACTTAGATCAGAACTGTATGTCTTTTGTATGTACATGCATTCTACTTTTGGCATTTCGAAGCCGCCATCCATTACTGTAATGCATGTGTTCTCCCTAACAGTTAGTCGAATGAAGTCGTTCACTTACTGATAAATAGAAAGAAAACAAGGGGGACAACCGACTTATCACAGATGTGGTGTAGGTAATATACTTGGGTTCTGTATATATACGAGATAATCATTATGCTGTTTTGAAATTGCAGGCGTTGGCGTAAAGTAACGTCTTTCGCAACACCATGTCAACGACGTTAGCACGAAATTTTAGCGGTGATTTCCTTTTTTCTTTTGTCATTATGATATTTAACGAGGAAAGTATTTACACGTGGAGAATAATCCAGTCCCTTGCTTTCCGTCCATTGTAAAGACGTTTTAGACCAATCAGAATGCAGCTCCATTGAAACTTCTGAATACACAATTGCATAATATCATCTTGTGATGCAGGACTGTTAGACTTAAGTTTTATAATCTAACGGTTGTGAGTGATGTAACGCTGCTTGGATTGTACTGTAGCTACATCATGGTGTCAGCTGGATGTGGGAGATAAGCATCAAGTGATGCCGGTCTTTGATGTTCACTACTTTAGTCAAACCCACGAGTTCAGTTATGTTGACACCTAACATAGACAGAGCGAACCGAGCACCTGCTGCCTGGATTAACCCCTCGCTCTAACTGTCCATTGCACTCAGCAGTCAGCGCCAATTAACCACTGGCTTCCCTTGGTGTTATCTTATCACTATTGTGGTTTCACGTGTACTTATACAGGTATCTCGGGTTCGAATCCCCACATGGGTACATTGTGTGAAGCCCATTTTTGGTGTGCCCCGCCGTGATGTTGCTGGAATATTGCTAAAAGCGGCGTAAAACCAAACTCAGTCAATCAGTCAGTATATAGGTATCTGTGTCCTATTTTTTACATTCACCTGATGAACGGAGTAAGAATACACTCCGAAACGTGTTCCTCAAAAGACGTTGACATCCATAAAATTCTTGCCTTCACTCTTGGTCTGTCAGTCGGATCCGTGATAGCGGTGAACTAATTCATCTGCACTCTACAACCTATCGTTTATTATTGACCGGAAACATTGCGTTGGCTGGCACGTGCAACTCTCGCCTTGAAGCAAGGTCGCAGTAAGAAAACATTAAACGGTAGAATTTATGTACTGACATGACTTTGATTTGCTATATATTCTATATTTGACATATAGAAACAATACGCCCGGAATAATATGATCTTGGGTTTCATATTTAGTGTGATTTAGAAAGAGATTATCTGTTTTTACAAGTCTAATATTATCTGTTCATGACATTTCATAAAAGACGAGACTGAGGCGACGCTATAATGATGACCAACAAAAGAAAATTGACCCAAAATGATTTGTTCCAATAACGTGACTCACCAATTTTAAGGTGGCGATCACTATTCACCTATCACATGCTCACTATCACAAACCGAATAGCTTGCAGTATACTGATCCCGACTGAATTGTAAATGTAATAAAGCGATGGCTGAAACAAACGTGAGTGAAAACTAAATCACTCTGTGAATGATTTCCGTTATAACACACAAGATGTTACTGTTGGTGAGGTCACTGTGCGAAAACAAGGGCCGGTGGATATGACCCCTTCTATGTTTGTCCTGGCCCCATCAGAGGTCCCATCAGAGGTCTAGTTGTCTTCCTTCATTTGGCATTATGATCCAGTTTTCGTCTGTTGTTGCATCGTACTATGACTTACCGATTAGCAATAACAAAGAATAAACGATAGATATAAAACATTAACTATCATACAACTGTATGACTAAGGTGATGACTTAGAAGTTTCCCGTGGTCAGTTTTGCCTAATTATCAAACAATACACCTGCAGCTTTCGGTGTCTACAGTTTGCACCTGTTCAGCTGATCATGCCCTGTCTACCAAAATGTAAAGCATCACACGGTTTTTGCTCAAAAGTTTACACAATCAGTATTGGTTTGTTCGTTTCCTGTTAAACGAGGCACTCAGCACTGTTCGAGCTGTACGACGACGGTTTCTTAAGGCAGATCAGTCAAACGAATGATTGATATTGTGAGCAAACTTTCATCGTTGGGTAAAGTAAAGTCACCGAGCCTAACCACAGATTCATTTAGTCTCCTAATACGACAGCCATGGGCTGGTTGTGGTCTAGTCTAAACAGAATCCCCAGGGAATCAGGTGAGATAAAATAGTACAAAACCCGGAATAGACTTATCATTCTGGACGCAGACTACCCAGCTGGGAGGAATCCTAAAGGATGCTGTTCCCATATATCCCACTTCAGCGAGTAATGCTGTACCAGGCTATAGCGTGTTGGACTAAATCTACCTACTGACCATGAGTGTAATATTCGGTTTCCACCATCCTGTCAGTGAAATGTATAGTCTTCCAGCACAGCTATAGTCCAGCCGATTAGTATTGACCAGTCCAGTGAGAGTCTTCATGAGGACGAGTTAGCGAGTAAATTCAATAAGGAAATGTGTGTTTAGGTGAGAATCAGTTTGTTAACTGTTGAACCCTTGAAACGTCGGGCGTTGATTACCTTGGGAAATTGATTTCCTAAGTCCTTATTCCCAAATGAAACCAACTCATCAGCGTCATTCTGAGGTGTAAGTGAACCGTCTCGGGGCCACAGTTCCAAAAAAGCTTTTCCTGGATCTGTGATGTGGGTTAAAAGTTCATTCTTGTGTAAGGATTCGATACAATTCGTGGTCTATCTGATTTAGTTATTGTATTAAATCCTGCTTCATTTGATGACTTGACATTATCAGACAATTTTGTCTGGTCAGGGTGTTGCGGGTTATTGTATAACAGGAAGAGCCCGTTGTTTATTATACTCTTTTTCAATGTTAGACAGTATGTGATTATAGTTTATTGAAAAGAGTGCTTTGTATCTGTCGGGAAAATTTGGCCGGATGTAGAATGATCAACGCCGCTCACCAAACGGGTGCATGCTTGTCTGTTGACATCACTTGACCAACATTCCAAAGCAGTTGCATGTATGTATTTAATGACAATTAGAACTGATAACATATGGAAGAGAATCGTGTGGGTGTCAGATTATAATGTGTTGTGGGGAAGACAGTATTTCAGAGTAAATGCTTAGTACTCCATCAGTTGAATGGATCATTTTCACCAGATGAAGGAGTAAATATATATTCCAAAACTGTGTGTTCCTAATAACAAAGAATTTGCAATAAATGAATTCACTCCCCCATTTAAATTTATGTTTACGTTTGGTGAGTTTACTTTCCTTTTGCTTTGCAGGAACTGATGGCCCATTTAAAAGGGGAGCTTACCGGGGACTTGGAGGAAACGGTGGTCTTGCTGCTTATGGAACCAACAGAGTTTGCTGTCGAGGGAATGCATCGAGCCATGGATGGAGTTGGAACTGACGAGAGGCTTTTGCTGTATGCCTCCCTTGTCCACAGCACTACAGCACAGGTAGATAATGATGTATTTGCAAAAGTCACACTTGTCCACAACACTATACCACAGGTAGATAATGATATATTTGCAACAGTCACGCTTGTCCACAACACTATACCACAGGTAGATAATGATATATTTGCAACAGTCGCACTTGTCCACAACACTATACCACAGGTAGATAATGATATATTTGCAACAGTCACACTTGTCCACAACACTATACCACAGGTAGATAATGACATATTTGCCAAAGTCACACTTGTCGACAGCCCTACACAACAGGCATTTATTGATATATTTGCACACCACAGATAGATAGTGTTGGATAAGCAATAACCACCATTGTCCACTGTGCTTGCGTGCGTGCGTGCGTGCGTGTGTGGAATAATCTACGTCGCACTCACGAATAAAAGAAGTTGTTATCCATAAAGTATGTTCTATAAATCGTTCTTCGGACAAATAGGTAAGGTTGTAGGAATGAAGACAAGAGTTATTTATATCAATCTCAACAACACATTCGAAACATGGATAGCCGCTATTTTTCATTTTGTCATCAGTGAAGGGTCATGAAATCGCTCTGTGAATCTTGCCTCCACAGAACCACCTAAGCTCGCTGCTCTTGCTTTAATGCAGCATTTGTGATCCGACTGGGAATACCTCATCTAGTCGTGATGAACGCCTAAGGCCTACTGGCATGCTTCAAGATGGAAGACCGTAGCGTGGGGTAGCCAGTATGTTCAGTGTGTCTCAGTCTGTAATTTGCAGACACATGAAGTAAAATATAGAACCCCCGAAAACCAAACACATCGATGTTTACTCGCGTCAGGTCACTATAACTATAGACTGACAAGACGATAAGAAATTGTCTTTATGTTCGGCGACCACTTCTAGTACCATCATTACACACGGACACTGACAGAATCACCGAAGGTCTCGTGTGATGGATGTGGACGTGGACGTGGACGTGGACGTGGACGTGGACGTGGACGTGGACGTGTATGGAGACGTCCTGTACAACGTCAGTTTAAGGCAACATGTCATATCTGAGGCTATGTCTGTTGTGATATTGGGCGGTATCATTATAACTGCAAGGATGCCCCTGCAAATTGTCCATGGACAATGCAACCGAGACAACTTACTGGCGCCAAAAGTTTTGCCGTTTGCGTGCCACGC
The DNA here is from genome assembly GCF_003918875.1 of Haliotis rubra. Classification (NCBI taxonomy): domain Eukaryota; kingdom Metazoa; phylum Mollusca; class Gastropoda; order Lepetellida; family Haliotidae; genus Haliotis; species Haliotis rubra. The sequence continues at coordinate 2,131,071 of NW_025767080.1, forward strand.
CGACCCACGCGTTGTATTTCAAGACAATTTAGGCTCGATCCCACCCCGCACTTAAAGCAACTGACTACCTGCAGCAGCAAGACATCCCCAGAACACGGTTCCCGCCATGAATCCTGCCCTTTTCTAATACAGCACGCCCGGGACATGATCGAGTTGCGTGAACGCCGACGTCAAAGACCACCAACTTCGTTACGGGCCTAGGCGCTGCAAGATGAGCGGACAAGACATTGGTTGAGCTTAATTCGGGCCATGTCATGCTGTATGAAAAAAAGTTGACCAACCTGAACTGTTTAACTTCTCATCTCTGTCGTCTACATCCTTACGACAGACAGCCAACATGGTCTACTCATTGTGTAACACATGGTCCTTTCTATTCCATATCCATCTATGGCTATAACTCATGTACTACTGTACTACATCATAACTGCACAGAACAGCAATACATTACAATGTTATCCTATTGGCATTTTTGAAACAGTATAGGAACTCGGTCTCAAATAACACACTTATGGTGGGAAGATGCCATTTAAAAAATAGACTAGGCTAACGGGACGCTGTGGCCTGTGGCCTGACCAGTTCCATCACACACAATACTAGGATGCGTTCAGGGGTTTGTGTGTTCTAGGCCTGATTAGTCCCAGGATGCTGGAATAGTGCTGAATGTGGCATTGCACAACATTCAGTCAATGAAACTATGATTCGCCGTTATATCTGGAGCTACACGGAAACCACACATATCCAGATTTGAATACTAAATGTTAATATTAAAAGTTGAGTTATTTGAACTATAGGGTTAAGTGACTATTATCCAGCCTTATGAACATGAGCAGGCTGTTCTTCAGTCTATCGATCTCCTCTCCTCCTCTCCAAGTAATCCCCATGCATCTTTCAATCTTCTGAATCCTCAGTTCACTGCTGACAGCATCTAGTGATTCCACTTTCAGCGCACACAATGAGATCAGTATTCAATATCGCTTAAACAGCCTATCATTAAAGATACAAACATATCTGATAGCATTATTTGTGTCGGGAGCTTGGTGTTGACACGACTTGAAAGGAGAGAAGCTCTATCGACGATGTTTGTCAGGGGAACTCAAGTATGGAAACCTTGCAATGCCAAGGCGCCATCTTAACTTGTCGTTGTGTACGAGCGAGTCTCTGCCTTTGGCTGTCGATGTGGCTCCTTGCCCTTTTCATCTGTCCCGGGGTGAGAAGCTGACATAGTTATCGCTTTCATGTCTGGATCCAGGGGGTCATGAGTAATCCCCAGCATCTTCGTTCTCTCCAGCAACTCCACCAATTAGCTTTCTTGTTTGAAGGCTCGAGTGTTGTCATATGTTCTTTGATTCAATTGCAAGAAAAGGCAATATTCATTTATGGATTTAAGGAGCTAACACTCGCTCTATTGATAAATCCATCTGTATTGTCGACATATGTATTTTGTGTTCATCATTGATCAACCAGAGGTTGACAGCATGAACAACTATCCACCAGCTTGGCTTCATGATGCTTTCAGCTACATCAGCTGGAGGAAAGCCCAAAGTGACGCCCGTATTAGACATTTAACACATGAAACCCACAAACAAACACGTTTCTGACACACCTATAAACATAACCATGGCGAATGTGGCGTTCGAACACACGACTAAATCAGCGAATTGTCACGCCTTGGACTATTAGGCCATCCGTACCCTGCTTGGTCTGGTGTGACGATTTTTGTTGTTAAACACAGCAGTAGTCCATTAATACGACGGCATTCTGTCAATAATCAAACCAAGACCATATAACATTTGACTAAAGTACAACAGGTAGTAATTCTTGACATTTAAAGAGTAGTCGAAGAAATGACGATACTAGCTGTTAGTACAGCAACACGTTCCCGATTTGTACTTTTGATGAGTGTAACCGCCTCCGTGGTGCAGTGGTTAGAGCGTCCGCCCGGAGAGCGGAAGGTCGCGGGTTCGATCCCCGACCGCGTCATACCAAAAGACGTTAAAATATGGTATTTGTTGGTCCCTGCCTGGCGCTCGGCATTAATGGGTACAACAAGGACTGGTCGGCTCGGAGTCAGTATAATGTGTCTGAGTGGGGTATTCATACTTCACTGCGGCATGGTATCTTAGTGGGCTAGCACTACAAAACCAGCTTAAGTCTGGGCTAGTACAAGCAGCCGCACATACACATACACACGCATGCAAGCCGTCATATGAGCGAAATATTCTCAAGCACGACGAAAACCCAATTTCACCTCACCTCTTTTGATGAGTGTAATCGGGCAACATGTCTGGTACAGATGTACGTGCACACTGTGAGTGTTGGAGCTAGCTGTCTTCGCCGCCGTCGAGTGTTGTCTAGGGCGCCGTAGTTCGGTGCGCAATGCCCTTCATGGGTCCCTGGAATTGTCTGATGAGAACCATCCACATGAATGTTGGTTTCACCAAAGTGGTGAACGTCTAAGACTTGCTCTGGATATTGTTCCAATCGGCGTTCAACCCAACCGAATCTCTGACTAACATTGAGGGCCCTTTTCTATGGTATGGAATTGGTATCTTGCATCCTACAATTATATACCCCTGTGCTATCAACGCTGTGTCGGTTGAACTTGAATTCAATACAATTCTGCCTGCAGACTCAAATTCCATCCGATTATTACTTTGTCGGAATCATTAACTGTCATAAATGTCAAGTATCTGTGTCATGGGGCCACTTGTAATGGATACAACAGAAGGTCACTGGCTCCATTTTTTGACCATAGAAAAAACGTTGAAAGATGGCACAACCCCTCCAGCAATTGACCAACATCTACATATATACGGACTGTCGAGAAACAGATTTTATAATTTTATATCATTTTAGTTTAATATTGATAACAAATGCCTAGGCTTAATAATATACGTTTTGTTTTGTCCAGCCCATTCGTCTTGTAAAATCCCATTCATAGTGATAAGTCATAAGTTGATGTTTGATATTTACAGTTAGCAAAGTTTAGCCGTTTTGGTTTCGTGATAATTTACATTCACAAACATGATAATAAATCGTTGTTATTTTTCAGGATCTGAAGAGTCTGTGCAAGAAGTATAAAGAAGGTGAGTCAGCTATGCATTATATGCATGGAGGTTTTACAGATACCATGTGTCATACCAACGTCTCATAAACAATCCTGGACTTCTTGCAAACAGTAATATTTCCATGCCACTATAGCTCTTCGCTGGCTTCGTACAATCAGTAATATTGCCAAAACTACTGGATAGGAAGACGCGTGCAACTTGGCAGTTTGCTCAGGTTGGATGGGATTCTCGTCAAATGCAACATGTGTTATATTTGGGATTAAACTTTTTCATTAAAGATTCTAGTACTTTGTTAGGTTGAGTCACATCTGGGGTTCGAACCCACACTCTAGTTGTACGTGGTCCGTGATCTAGACTACCAGTTTTTACCCAGTCATATGTCGCAGACGTAATCAGGACGAATCTGGAATACGAAAAACACGATCACTAGTTCCTCTTACCCTACGGGACGCAACTCTACACAGAGAACTGCAACACTGAAGACGAATGGGTCCTAGGAAACATTGGTTTGTGTAGAAAGTAATTGTTTGTTTCTTCTGAAGGGCATCCTGACTCTATCGCGTATCACCTTATATATCATTTATTTAATCTCCAGCGCACAAGAAGGACCTGAGTAAAGCGGTTTCGTCCGAGACCAGTGGCCTGATTCAAAAAGTTCTTCTCAACATTTTGGCGGGAAAACGTTCGCAGACGACACAAGTCAAGGAAAAAGATGTTGAAGAATCAGCCAAGAAACTTTATGGAGTATGTAGTTTTGCTTCTCTGTTTTGTTTGAAATCTTTGAATTCTGAACATCGGCAAAGCGTCATCAATATTCTGACAATTGCTTTTTTTAAAAATCAGAATTACTATGGATACGTTCATATCACTTGACCCCGTTACAAAGCAGTATATAAAAGCTTTTATCCCAACGGCGCCTCGTACCGCTTAAAACTGGTTCGTATGGTGTGAATGGACCTTAAGGTTTGGGGAGTAATACGTCTGCTGGAGAACTGGAGTTACGCCAAACATTACATTAATATCATTGTAGCTAAACTGCATCATCTCGGTGTGAGATACTGTACCAGCCGCCCAACACCGCTTGTACAAATCTCATTGTATTCACCACATGATTGTATTTACGCAAACCTGCACTGTCTCTCAGACGACTACAACAAACGGATCTCGTGTAACGTTGTTCCATCGTGACAACCCAGCGTGTTTCCACGTCAAAGACGATACTATTTAATTATTATACGTGCATAAACACAGTGGTGCAAAAAACGATGTACCTTGAAACTACAGAAAATGAATTTTTGGAAATGTTGATATGTTCAATGAAATTGTATTTCAAAGCGAATCCTACCAGGGATCCATGTCGTGATTCCAGTGTGTCAAATTGACAAATGTTTGCTCAAAGTGTTTTTCATAACCACGATTAAGATCCCATGCAATGTTTGTTGTAAAACAATGAAGATATAATGTTTCTTATACACCTGTAGGTGAGAAACCCATGGGAGAAAACTGGTATCAAACATATGTGTGATATCGATTTCTAAGGCTGTGATTGGCTACTCCATGAGGATGACCTAGGGTCAGATTATGACGGACTCTTTTCCTGATGACATTTCATTGAAAAGTTACTCATGCTTCAACCAAACCTGTTACTCGTGCCAAGCATTATTACACTTACCTGTTATTTCGGTGATTGTAACGTAAACAGAGGATTATTTTTATGTTAACAAATTCACTCATGACAATCAGAAACAAAACACTCTGGGTGAAATAAGGTACAACGTGAAACGTGTGTTGCAAATGGCGACACATAGCATTTCGAATCAGTTCCACATCTACAGGCACAGTATATCTCCACAATTAGCCCATGCAGGATGTAATCAACTCACATTTCATCCTCGCAATACCGTAACATCAGTAGCATCATAAGTGGCAGTTTAGGGCTCTGTAAAAACAAGATGGCTGTGGCAAAGAAGAGTAGTCCCCCCTCGACAGTGAACGTCACTTCCCCAATGTCACATTCGAGCACTCGGATTACACTTTATTGAGACACTAAATATTTTTGACTCCGGGCCATCGGAGAACATTGAATGTCATCTTTTACACAAGTACAGATCTCCAATGTGCAAAGATATCCAAACAATCTACCGATGACAACAACTATATCCAAAGTCAATGAGCGACACTACAAAACTATTATAATGACGCCACACGCTCAATTAGTGTTTGCTTGCAAGATGTAAAATCACCTACGTCAAAATGGCAACGTCGTCGTTTATGGGTGTTTATTCAATTGTCATTGATCTTATCTAGTTTGAATTGTCATCATCGTCTTGATAATACACAAATGTGGCAGAAACCTTTTTGTGGAGGGTCACCTTGGAGATGAGTAATGATTGGGAAGCCAAGCGACGTCACTCATTCATAAACGTTGTGTTGTGTATTAAATTGCGGTACTATGAGAAAATATGAAATTGTATCTATTCAACTATGAAATGGTGCGATTTTATGGTGTATAAGAAACAGATTACTGTGCTCGTGTCTGTCAGATACCATTTATCTTACAACTCGTTTATCAAAACGTATCTAACTCGCTTTCGCTTTAGATGCGTTCACATAAATGGTTTTCTCACAGACATTCGTGTAGGAATATCTCTATATGTATGTTCTTATTCATCTTTAGCGGAAGAAAAACCGACAGCCGCTTTAACCGATGAATTGTGTACGTGGTATTGGGGTCTTTTTCTAAATTACCAATCGATAAGATAAGGCAAATATCTAATATCAACATATTTTAGAGTGAGTGAGTGAGTAGAGATTCACACCGCCTTTTTAGCAATGTACAAGACACTAGAAATGGGCTTCATGGGACTGTACCCATGTGGAAAGTCGAAACCACCAAATCTCTCTCTCAGAGTAGATGGACACTTTGACATTGTATCAGGTCATGGTACAGAACCCAACGTTACTATATGGTTTCTCGTGTCTCCTCAGACTTGGTGATGACGTAATCGGTGGGACGCAGTTTGTGATGTAGACGTAGGTGGGTCGCAACAGTCGCCGGCGTCTTGTTTTATTCTTAGGTTTTGCTTATCGCAGTAAAGCCTGTTCGGCATTCAACTCTGTCAGCCCGCCATGTCGCTGGAATATTGCTGAGTGCGGCGCTATCCAGCCAACTATCGTCGCTGTTAATCGTGGATCCTATGTGGTAGCTTTACATAAATTAGACTGTTTTGGAGAGAACAACTAATTTGTGAGGTTTTGTATGTGGATGAATATTCATATTTCCTGACACGAATTGAAGTCTTTGTATATACTGACTCAGGAATATATCGTGTACATATATGATGTATATTTGTTTATACCAAACGTCGCAACTACTACTGCAACAAAGAAGTTGTCTATCCATAAAATGTGTTCCACTTCATCATACCAGCTTGTAAATGCCACTTAAGGAAGTTATGTACGTTTGCCACTACGTAAATAAGTACTAAACGTGGAAGGACCTGTGCTACTTCCAGCATGAAACTGACACAACGTGATACTGAAATACTGAAACACCTTAATCACTGCAACAACTGTATATTATTAATATGGACTGTTTCTGGAATGCCACCTCGAAACCGGTAATTACTCGATAATGTGATTGTACACGATACAGCAGGTATCATAATTAATCAACTCTAAAGTTGGGTACTGCAGATATATGTCTCTTGATAGTTTCTGGCTAAATAAGAACGTATTGGAGTAGAACATTTCTGTTATTTCAGTACCATAACCAGATGAAACAGACTAATGGATCATACGATTTCACATAAATAGTTATATAAATGGTCAATGAAGTGGTTACATGTAGGTACCCATCTGATATACACATGGTTTCCAGTGAAATGAAAAGATTTCGTCAAATACATTGATGGCAGCTACGACATGCGTGCGTTTAAGAAATAAACGACAAAGTGGAGGTGTTTATCTCACAATAAAACACTGCAGGATTAAATATACAAGGTGTGCGGTCTTCAGTGGATTTTTTTTTCCAATGCAGTGTGTTAATGTACGACAGACAACGTTCGTATGATAAACAACTCTTTTCAACAGGGGTTAAGTTTGGTATTATCTGAATATTCTCAATAACACTACAACACTTGACAGCCATTTTCTGTAAACTTTTCCCAGACAGATTGCTATATCTTGCCTACTTTTGGTTGCGATTGTTCGCCCAATGCATTGCCCAGCAACAACTCATCGTCCTAAAATATAGCGTTGACCAATTTAAGAGGTCTTCAGGTTGTAATCATATGTCCAAATGTTCAGACACAACATCATGACAGAACAATGTTTGATCGTGAAATATACCCCGTTTTTTCGTCCCCGTCCTTTGACGTTTATATATATCGCTGTCATATATCTGGTACATCCTGCATTTGCGTGACAATCTTGTTTCGTAGGTCTGCAATCGTGTCCACTGTATCTGTAACAATATTGTCACTGTCCTATTTGTATAAATTGTAATGTCTACCGTATGTAGCAACCATTGGCGGATCAAAACCACAATCGCAACTGTGGAGGCAAGGACAGGGGACAAACAACCTTTTAAATAGTTGTCGCTTTCGTATTACAGACTAATGACAAAGAACACAACCTTTGGGACCCTTAGGAACCCTAATACTGACCTTGGTTACAGAAAGAGCCTTTATAGTGCTGTCAGTGCTCCTCCTCCATGACTGACCATGACCTGGCATGTCACACAAATAACTGCTCGTGAGCCTATGTCAACTAGCAGAAACACCTACCCACATCAAAAACAAACAAACAGCTGTCCCCATAATATCAGTTGAGGTTCGAAATCGGCGCATCAGTAAACCAAACAACGTAAGCACAACACGGTATCTGTCTGTCATAGTGAGTATAGTTTACAATGCCTTTATCAATATCCCATTAATATCAATACCGCCGACATTGAAACGGTCGCGTACCGATCCGTCGATTTTTTGATTTCAGAGTAGTAACCGCAATCAAGGTGAAGGAATGAAACCTATGGCTTTAGTATAACGAGCAAACACTATAGCCAGATGGCCTCTCCACCCATCCCTACATAAAAGGTCAGATGACCAGGAAACAACACAATTGGTGAAGACAACTCTAACTTGTTGTCGTCTTGAATTGATTGTCCAGACATAAGCCTGACCAATGTTGGCGTGATAAATGTTGACCTGTACAGATAGCAAATTCATCGAGCTGAGAGTGGCTGATCTTTATTGGTCTGGGAGACCGAGGTCATGTCCAGTCGGGGAGATAAAACAAGACCCACTAATCTCCCACTCTGGCGTACATTTCGGTGAATGACTTCATGGTGAAGAATATAGTTCGGGAATATAAAGATTAATCACGTGACAAATGACCGACACAAAGGGTATCGTCTGATATGTCAAGACATATAAAATCCCGTAATGGATATTTTCCCGATTTGATAAACACATTTAACGAGATTCTGACCACCTTTTGCCCCATTCTTTTGTTTTATAATGACTGGGTAAGAAAATGCGACAAACGAAACTATGACTTACAGTCTACCATAAGTATAGATGTGATATTAAATTACCCTATACAGATCATCTTCAAGATGGCTTGCTGAATAGTCAAGCAGAGCTTGATTGAATTGGGTTTTCGTATCAAGGCTCTTTCTGGTCTGCTATTGGAAATTGAATAATTCAGTTATATCAAACAAATAAGGTTCTCCCAAATGAAATGTCGGAAGGCCCAGATTACACACCATAACAATCTCTTGTCTAGACATGGTATTGGAATACAAGCCCGACAGAGACAAGGATGATCATGGTGGACATGCTGTAGAGGTAGGTTGGTTGTTCAAAGCCACACTCAGCAATATTCCAGCTATATGGCAGCCGTCTGTAAATAATCGAGTCTGGACCAGACAATCCAGTGATCAACAACATGAGCATCGATCAACGAAATTGGGATACGCTGACACGTGTCAACCAAATCAGCGAGCCTGACCACCCGATCCCGTTAGTCGAATCTTTCGACTATCATTGGTAACAGAAGACCAATTCTAACCCCGATCTTCACTCACATGCTGCACAGAGCCAGACGAGCAAGGGTTTGGGTTTGATGCTAATATTTTACATTTTGATAATAAATTGGGATGGTAATAATGGTATCGATGATTCTACAATGACTAAAATATGTGCTTCATGTTCCCAACCCATTTTAGGTTTATTCGACTTAAACAGTATGCAAAAAATCTCTCTTCGGGTGAAAGTTTCCTATTACCCTGTCGTATGGTTGCGTCATGAGTGTCAACCACATGGGCCTGGTTATCATGTTTAAACGCCAGGATGTAGACCTAACTTGATTCTGTGAAAATGATACAAGACATCTCTTATGAGCATTATAGACAAGTCCGGTCGTGTTATCGGGTACTGCTTCGTGTACATATGAAACCAAGGTTTTCCGCGAACAGACTTTTCAACACCCCAGACAATGTCTGTACCAAGTGTGCGTGTATTGAATGTCTTTAAGTCTTTATTCAGCATTGGATGCCTCGTGGCCCAGATTACAAGCTGTGTTGAAATACAAATTTCTGTGTGGAAGATATTTCTGATAAGTACAATGATAACACATGTAGAAAAAATAGTTATATTGTACAAGAAATGATAATGCAGTTTATATAACATATGAAATCATGTTACGGCAAAAACTGGGAATCATTTTGCATAAAGATTTCTTTTTAAATCAATGCAAGTCCCATCAAAATATCAACATTTGTTGAAGACATAAGTTGTTGTTGTTTTCCCCGGGAAGGATAGTGATGAAAAATAATTTGGAATTAATTTTATTTCTGCTAATATTATAGTAAGGACAACCCAAAATAAAATGAAATTCATCTTCGACAGCCATATTGTCACACTTATCACATATTAGGGCAGATCGGTCAACGCTCTCTTTACTTTTCTTATAACGTTAGTTCTGAATCTTCATGTTATGAGAAAGTATACGAAACTTCGTGAGAACAACTTTTAAATCTTATCTGTAGAATTTGATAATACATAAAATTCTGAAATTCGTCAAAGGCATTTAGAAGTTGGTGTAGTAATACAAGACAAATCTTATGGATAACAACTTCTTGATCTATTTTTCATAAAGTTTCTGGGCTAGTTCTTGCCCCTTCTTCAGGTGTTGAATGTCATTATCCACCTGAAGAAGAGGCAAGAACTAGCCAGGAAACGTTGTGAAAAATAAATCAGAAGGTTTTTATCCATAAAGTAAAATTCTGTAGTTAGTAATGATTTATAAGAACTATAGCGGCAAAGAAATCTTGTGTTGATTTTTTGACACCAATTCTGAATTTCTAAACCTATGCATCGCCGTTTGAACAATCTTGGAAAATATTTCCTATCTCCACAATCTTGGGCGATATAGATATATGAGAATTTGTACTGCCGTGCTCATCTTGATCTTTCATCATAGTATAACAAGCGTGTGGGTATCTATTCGAATTCATACGGATCAGTCTGCACCAACAGCGAACGCATTTACAAAAGTAATTTGCACAAAGTTATGCCGCCCAATCTCTCCCAGTACTGCGCTGGATGAGCAGTAATTACTTATACCAAGGTATCTTTTAAAGCATCTTTTATTGAATGGCTGGTTGTGATTAATGTAACACAGTGATGGGGAATTGTTTTGTATAATTACCGCTGTAGGTACAACGTACGCAGAGACCAGCTGATATTGACAACATACAGTGTATTAATTGTCTTTCATGAACTTTAAGCATTGGCAAGCGAAAACAATTAAACACGGAAACCCGTATCTTGAGGCTGACTATGATATACTTGGAAATACCAATACTGTTCCAAACGTCAAGAAATCGGCTTTTTCATGCCATGCTATGGTTCCCCAGTGTGTCGATTCGTCCAGGACTAAACTGACCAGTCGACCTTGTCAACACAGGCGGAAGAGCTACTGAAAACTGGGACTGTGGTAGTGACGTGCGAATTCTTTAACCACTGGGATACCCAATTGCTACAGCATACTTCCAGAATCACTCCATTTGTATTCCATCGCATGAAGACGACACTTGCCTTCGCGTGACTCCATTTTTATGGATAGACAACTTCTTTAATGCAATAGATGCGACGTTTGGTGTAGATGCTAGCATCTATATCAAACAAATACTACGCCGAAACGTTGCATCTATTGCCATAAAAAGTTGTCTATCCATTAGAATTGTTCCTCTTCATTATACCAGCTTATAAATGTCACTTGAAGAAGGTCATGTGCCTCAACCATTCTTGGATAAATTGTAAAAACACACTCACTCACTCACTTTCCACATTGAACGAACACTGTGTGGTATGTAAGAGTTAGTTCCAAATGCCCTTAACATGCTGTTAGTTAATATGTGTGATACAAATGTGCGATTCATACTACAGCATGAAAACACAAACCTTGCTGACCTTGGTATAGCTTGAGGATGAGATGGGAGGAGAAAGGAGGGGAGTGGCCCTGGTGGTTTTCACAAACTTACTGACATTCTTACAACTAGAGCCTCCATTTAACCGCAGTACACGTTCTCTGTTCATCGTATCATGTTTAGGATGTTTCTATTTGCTGTATGTTGTCTCTTCATAGGATGGTGAAAACGCATTCAAATATGACGTGGAATACTGCGCTGACCTGCTCACCACCCTCAGCCCGAGTCAAGCCAAGGCTGTGTTCTCCCGGTACAAGGAGGTAAGGTGCAATCAATACCCATAGGCGCAATATGGTGGCATTGATTGAGAGAAAGCCATTGCAAAATCCTCGGAACGTTCTTCATCATTTTACTTTACATTTTCGTTCGCAATTTACAGTGGTGTTTTTTAGAAAGTTTGTTTATAGAGAGCCAGTCGATTCACGACCCATTGCAAATTGACGTGCAAATGATTACTTCCTGGTTTACTCTTTGGAAAATTTTAAAGGATTCGTTTTGTTGGAAATCGATGTTATTTGTTTTGTGCATCTGGACGGAAGTTTGCAGTTACTGAGAGATAGTTATTTTCAATATATTGCGCTCTCAATCTGTGCAATGATAATCATATATAGGCTTGTGGTGACAATGTTTGTATCAGCAGTGTTAAATGAAATGACAAAACAGGATAAGCATAAACTAGTTTTAATTTTTACACTTTAAGATTTAAACATTCCCGCTCTAACACCACCCTGCTGAACCACAAACTGTACTGTCCCCAGGCAGTTCTGAATCATGTGATCGGCCATTTTGCGGAAAATAGACCTCGTGGCCATTGTCATCCAGAACTAAATTTGACCAGTCGACCTTGCCAGCACAGGCGGAAAAGCTACTCAAAACTGGTAGTGTGGTAGTTGTATGTGCTTAGTGGTAATGAAAGGTGACGGATCACCAATATAGTTCTAGCCAATCCCGTGACTACTTGCGGTGAATGCTAGCTATGATCACATGGGGTAGCGCCACCTATGTTTCTTAATATTTATACCCCCTCGAGCATCTTCCATTTCCAACATTCAAATCCGAATAATGTTTTATTACGGAAAGGGGCAAGATTTGCCGATTTTTTCAAACTATAATTACAATCCACTATGGATGGGATACCACAAAAGCTCATTATTAATAGATAAAACCATCAGCGTGTCACTGGTAAATGTCACGCCGGCCTATATTAGAAGGGGAGTGGCTCAGATGGATGACTACAGGGGCCTATTGCGTATGGGTTGTCACAGTACGCTATAAAGATGGATAATAGCAACAACTTATTAGAGATGAATGACTACAGTTATTCATGATAGACGGGTATCCATAGTTTCTAATTATAGACACGTCGTCATATGAGCGAAATATTCTTAAGCACCACGTTAAACCCAATTTCACCTCACCTCACCTCTGATTATAGACAGCAGTAAACTAGCTAAATTCCTTGAAAGTTCGGCAACCCATGAGTGTTAAGTCAGGGTTTAAGCAGTATAATAATATGATTTACATCCCAGCTAAACAGATTAATGTGTAGGGATATTTGGATGGCTCGGACCGGTGACAATCGGAGATGATACGGTTACACCAAGAAACATAAACCTCGGATAAATCTGTGATTCGAACCTACGACACGCTGATCCTGGTATTACCGTAGCCGCTGACATTCAGCAAGGGCTGGAGGAAGACTCATTGATTTGCCTGCCTTTGGGGGTCGGCGTAATTGCTGCTGCAGCTGACGATGATGACGCAAAGCTCCATCACAAATTGAGCAAAAATAGAAATGAGGAAAACATGCACAGCTTTATTCTATTACAGCATTTAATTTACACATCGCTTCACAGAGCCCATCGGGCCTTGAGCGGTTTAAGATAAATATTTACATAGTCTTACATCTCATGGAATGGCGATATGGTGACAACGATCACATGTCGTGCAAGGCACCTCTACAGTTCCTTTCAAAAACATCGCTAAAGGTCAGCATCTTGTTGATGGTCTCCAGGCGGCCGTGGTGCTATTTTAGACCCGATGTCAGAAACAAAACAACTCACCAAGACTCGGATACTTCATGTGTTTGTTTTGAAAGCAATGCCAGCGCATACACTACTTTGTGTTTAACCGCATACTTTCAATCTTTCAAACTAGTATGGATCTCTGTGAGATCCGCTTAAAAAAGTACCGGGTAGTTGTCTGGGATAAAACAGTTACGGATCTAGAGGCACCGAATTCATGCCCTACACATCGTACGGCCCCTATACATATTGGTGGGTGGGAACTGTAGATTCATCCACAGTGACACGCAAGCTCTCAACCCTTTAAGCACTGTTTGTGATCAGACTGTGAATACATCATCTACAACGAGTTATACGCCTGAAGGCCATTGGAATGTTTCAATCTAGTAGAACTCAGCGGGAAGCAGTCAATGTTCACAATGTATCCAAGTGAATCATTTGCAGACTTGGGAAAGGTTTTCTGCTGACACAAATTGCTAATGATCTGCCCCTCACAACAGCATAGTTCGTTGGTCGATTAATCAGAAACCAGGCTTGAAGAAACAACGCACAGAAAGTCAAACCGCTGTTCTCCACTTGCCACTCGTGATATGTTACTGACCAGACGAATGGAAATCGTCTGGGTGTAGGCAATATGTTTGCCCAGGGACCACATCTTGTACCACTGAAGGAATCGCAGACAGCCTCGTGTAGCTGTTTCAGATTGGTCAAGATTCACTCTGGACTTTACTGGTCGTGTCCGAAGGCGTCCCTGACAAACATCATGCGAATGGCAACGCGAGTCAACGTGAAAGGCTTCGGGGTGGATGTATAATGATCTGGGACAGGATCGCAATGACTGCCACAACGCAACTGCTTATTGTCCATGGAAGTGTTATCGGACAAGACTAGCGACACAAAATACTTTCACCCGTAGTTGTGTTGGTGCGCCATGCTGGTCCACCTTTGAGGAGTGGACAAGACTCTCTTAGGTTGTCACTGGGAGATTGATTTCGACATTACGACGCCGTACAAACGAATGTTTGACCAGAAGTAGAATTAAGACGAATTATTGATCACATCTCACATCTTGTCGACGTTTTGCACCCTTACAATTAACACGTCCTGTTTATTCCATGTTACAGTCGTTTCACTGTTCAGTACCATCACTCGAGGTGTATTGCTGAAATCATCTGTTATTTACGATTATCTATCCCTTACTTATTCTGTAGAGTATACATCAAACCATGTTAACTGAATGTTTATGTTGAGATATAATACACCACCTTACCAAACATAGGTGTAGTGCTGCCCAACTAAGAAACAGGACAGGTATGTGTAGGTGTGTAGGTGTGTGTAGATGTGCCTAGATCACTGTAGGTCTGTGTAGGTCCTGTTGGTTTTTCTAAGGTCATGGTGAGTCCTTGCAGTCCCCGATAGGTCAGGGTAGGTCAGTGTGGGTACTTATGGTTCTGTTCAGATCCGCGCTGTCGAAAATGTTCCCGATGTTGTAATCTCATATGATGCAGACAGTTCAGGCTGTGTGTCTAACAGTCGAAATTGCTGTCTTGATGTTACCCTGATGGTGTTGTGAGTGTGCTATGGAAGCGTTGCTGTATTCCAGCTGTATGCATTTATCCACAAATGCTCTGATACCTTAGTGAAGACGTTAGAACTTAGATAATATCAAATTTCCCTCCCTGCTGACACCTACTCTGATAGAGACCAGATTGTATGCTGGTGACTTCCGGAACTATCTCTGCGCTAAAAGCAGTTGGTAATGGTTGCTGTCGTTTTTCCTTTTCTTCTCAGTGTACGCTTTATGAGATTCTTTGGGCGTCAAGTTGATATGACTGGTGTTGTCGAAACCATATCACATTAGAGGAAATTACTTAGAGAATAACATATCAGCTTCGCGTGATTATAGATTATCTGTCCTGAGCAATGTCATTATTGTACAGACGAGATGATAATCCCTAATTCATTGTTGCTCGAAGCATTTCCTGTATACTTCCAGTTCTTTTCTGAGAACATGTAGAAAAAAGTGTGTTTTACATAAATCCTTTCTGATATCATGAAAAGAAGTTCTTCAGTTTGATCTTAATTGCTCGCATAAATTTGGCATAGACTTCAAACTGTGAAGCATGGAATGCGGGAGAAGGACATATAGTGTATAAAGGATTGGTTTAGGGGAATTAACTCGATTCCAGTAACAAACGCATCTCAACCGTAACTTCGAAAGTTTAGATCGTTTACAATAATAGTGGGAACAATATGTCTGATTGAAGATGATTAAAGCTTGACTCCACGAGGGCCATACAGTGTCGTTTGCTCCTTGTATTATCGTCTACTCCTCGTATTGTCGTCTACTCGTATTATCGTCTGCGCCCCGTAGTGTCGTCTGCCTCCGTATTGACGCTCAATTTACTGTTGTCTGTTCGCCGTTTTGTCATCTACTCCACGTATGATCGTCTCCTCTCCGGAGTGTTGTCTGCGTCCGAATTACCGTCTGCACCCTGTACTGTCATCTGCCCCAGTATTTTCGTCTGCTCGTCGTGTGGTCGTCTGCTCTGCTTACTGATCTCGCTATTGTCTCGTACAGACTTACTCATATTGAATCTTTTGCTTTCACTGATTCAGTGAGTTTCTTTCAAACGAGTCGCGTCCTCTGATCGCCGGCTATCCCGCTGCATGTGATCCCTTTTCTCGCTGCATGTAATTAACAACCGACTGGAAATAATCGATGCCAATAGTTTGATCTTCATTTAATAGCTATATTACAGCCTTCTTGTAAAGGTATGGTTAACGTTTCATGTAGCACTGTATCAGTGTTCAATATTTTATGAGTCTCAAAAGTGTTTCTCCCGAAGAGAAGGGATCATTTTGACAAAAGTCTTCAATACCTGCGATTTGTGTATATTAAATGAAACAGCATGTGTGGCTAGCAAAACGTAGATCGTATGCATTATTTATGTCCTGGTTGATGGAGATGTCGTTGTGGGAGATGATTGATGTAGTTGCTGGTGTACATGTAGCTGATGAGGATGTCTATAGAAGTTTCAGCAGACAGTATCAGTGTATTCGGGTCAGGAAAGGGGTTTGTTTTCTTTAAGAAACTGGCTTGTTATTGATAACTTTCGCAAAGGTGAATAATTTGATAATGTTAATTCTGGCTCAAGCCTTTCAGACGATCTTGTTGGAATTGTCTGTAGTAAAAAATACACCATTCTCTTAATCCGGAACTGGTTAGACGGCTAAGTTTCTCTGGAAAACATGCCCGTGTGTGTTATGTGTTTCAGATGTGACAAGCCGTGTAATCTGGTATGTGTTTTATGGCGTACAATAGATAAGAGCGTATAATCATCTTTACGGGGTGGTTTACACTGAATATAGAGTCACACCAAAGTCTGTACATTAGGAAGCTCATATTGCTGTCAACAGTGAGGTCAGAGTGTACACAGACATTAACGCTGACTTCGTGTACTTGAGATGAGGTGCCTGAGAATGTGGGTTCGAATCCCGGATTGGACTCAACCCAACAAAAGTACTGAAATCTGTACTGTACTGTGAAGTGTAACCTCAAATATATCATATGTGTACTTTGTTACAACAGCCACAGGACCACAATTTAACATTGTGTACATGAATTATATACTAGGCACAAAAAGAAACTGTGCATACAAAAATCTAAACTTATCAAACCTGTGTAGACACATAAGGATTTAAACTCAGCGATTAGTGACATGTATCCAACATGCATGCACGTGCCACGTTCCGTGACGTCAGTGGGTTCGTCCTTGAGACGTGCAATACGTTGTTGCACGTGCATTCCGGGAAAGAGAAACAGAGCAAATGAATGCCACACAATACTTTCACTTTGGAAAGCTCAACCCCTGCCCTTGCGATCGTTCAAAAAATTAAACGGCTATTGAAACGCATAGCATACCAAGGCTCACGTCTGCACAACGTCATGAGGCCATTGGCATGGTCCGTGGGGGAATGTCTCAACGACAAGTAGCTGCACATTTCCACTGCCACCGGAACACCATTACTGCACTGGTGAGACGCTACCAGAACACAAATGACGTCATCGATCGGCCACGTTCTGGACGTCCACGTGTAACAACGCCAACACAGGACATATGGATAAGGGTGACCCATCTTCGCCACAGGTTTCAGACTGCAGTGATGACTGCCCGAACCATCCCAGGACTTCGCCGTATCCACCCCAACACAGTTTGACAACCTGACACAACGTCATCGACAAGCTCGCCGAATGTGGTGCCGAAATCATGTCCGCAGACCCTTCTTTTTGGTGGAGAGATGTTGTTTTTACAGATGAGTCCAGGTTTAACATTTCCCATAGTGATGGACGTCAACGTGCCTATAGACGCGTGGGAGAACGTTATGCACAGGCCTGTGTCTTGGAGAGGAATCGCTTTGGTGGTGGTTCCGTGATGATTTGGGGTGGAATAACAGCACGCCAAAGAACTCCTTTGGTGATTGTTCAGGGCAACTTAACTGGTGTGGGCTACAGGGATCAGATTCTTCGACCTGTGGCAATTCCTTTTTCTGCAACGTCATGGCCCTGGGTTAACATTCCAACAGGACAATGCCCGCCCTCATACGGCAAGGGTTGCTATGGATTTCTTGCAACACCACAACGTTGACTTACTGCCTTGGCCTGCAAATTCACCGAATCTCTCCCCGATAGAGCATGTTTTGGACGAGATGGGTCGACGTCTACGCCGATTTCCTCATCCGCCAGATAACGTCCTTGACCTTGCAACAGAACTTTAGAGAATCTGGCGTGACATCCCACCAGCCTTCATTGCACGTTTGATATGCTCTATGCGTCGTCGATGCACTGCTGTTCTCAATGCCGATGGTGGACATACCCGTTATTGAGCTTGTGACATGGTCGTTTGACCCCTGTCCCGCTTGTGGACTCGTGGCGTCATTGTGATTGACTTTTCAATTGAAATTCTCCCGACTTGTTATGGTCTCATGATCCCTCCATTAAAGTTTATATGTACCTTTGACATCGTTATCGTACTTATCAACTGGGATAATATTTTGACAATGAGCAGTTTCTTTATGTGGCTAGTATATATATACAGTGGCATATAAGAGCATGGTAACAATATATATTTATTGTGTATACAGTGGCCAAAACAGAGTGCATGGTAACAATTTGCAGTACAGTCTCTGTGCAAACCTAGTAAATCATCGTATTCAGAGATTGCTTTGACAGCCTTGAGTCCATAATGCTTTCTGGCATTTTCCCACAATCCTAGCGACTTCGTCGACAAGGTGGGCGTTTTAAGGTCGAACAACACAGACTGCCAAGATGGAACAGGTGTTGTTGGGTCCTAGCTAATGGTTATAAAAACAGGTTATTGTTTATATAAAGTCGTTAACATGCTGGGGGGCCTCTAAAACACATCAATCGTGTGAGTGGGCGCTCCCAGACAGATATAATTGCAGACAGATGATGTTAGCGGTTACTCGATAAGACCCGAGATGGGTTACACGGTCATTGCTTAAGCTGGGAAAAGTAAGTGTTCTCATGAAAATTATGTTATAAAGTTTGTTACTGATCTGAAGAGAAGGTCTAGTTTATTAGCAGTATTCAACGGCGGTGGACACTAGAAATGGGCTTTTCGCAGTGTGCCCATGAGGGGAATCGAACCAAGGTCTTTGGCGTAACGAGCTAACGCTTAAACCACTCTAACCCAGCTGCCGTGAATGAGTGAGTGAGCAAGTGGAGTCCAGTTACATGGTGGTAGCACTGTTGCATACATACGTCGACGAGCACATATTATGAACGAAACACCCCCAAAACAGAGATTGACATGCAACTACACACAATTGTACAATTGGTGTTCCTTAAAGCGCTACAAGCAGGTTAATCAAAGTGATAGTAAATAATACAGTTGTGTATGATCTGGTTTAATAAATACAAGGTATTGTGTCAATATGGGTTCCGCTTTGATCATATGTTGAAGATACATCGCGAAAAGAGTCCGTGTTAAGCAGATTCCGCTGTATGTTACACCGTGTGCCATATTGTTAGCTATGTTTTTCGTCTTTGAAACAGAATTTCGACGAAATGAATGTCACAGGAACAAGCATTTAATTTGCTATTTTTATTGCCAAGCAACCCCTTCTTGTGTGACTTCAACGACCATCTTCTACATTTTTGTTAAGAAACCATTAGAGGTGGCCATCGATCAATCAACGGTGTCACGACGGGTTTCACGCTTTGTACACGACACCGCTGTTACAACGAACACACAACACCTCGACTGAACAGAACATTCAAAAGAAGGAAACTTGCTCGAAACAGTTATTACAGCACAGTCAGTCGCATGCTGACAGTATGGATATATTTAAAGTGAATAGAGTGAAGAATATTCTACTTGAAGTATCCATGATCTGTCCCTCATGAATTGACGTTGAACGACCCCGTCGAAACTCCAGCCTGCAACAATACTTGCCTCGCAACAGACACTGCGTATTACATTATCTGTGGTCTGTTTCACAGAATCTGCTTGTGGTTTTTCAATCGCACGGATAATGTATTAAGCAAGATTGAACTAACCTATGTTGACAAAATGATATGTAATCCTCATGACGGTCACGTGAGCTAAATCCGTTTGTCTATCTTGTTAACATCTGTGTCAATCCAATTGGTTTAAAATGGTATTTATACACGGTCAGGTCCCTTGTGTTTCCCTTATGACAAGGCATCTGTGTTTTCAGCAATGACCATGTTAAAAATAGGTTTGTGCAGGTGCTTCGAGACCGATTCTTGGTTAATGTGGTTATTTTTGTTACGTTTCCCCAGAAAATTAACACTGGCAGTACTATCTCGAGTATATCAATCCTAGATTAGCAGAAGAATAACTTTCAGGGTTATAGTCGGGGACTATCACTAAGAGTTAAATAAGAAAATGGGTGTAAACCAGCGCTTATTTTCCAGATCATTTCACGAAAAAACATAGTTTTACCAGTGGCAATTGCAACACTGACAACACAGCATAGACGTATTGGAAGAATTTCAGTCAAAGAGAAGGCATATGTTTTCTTAATGTATTCGAACTTCTATCTTTTTTAACTCCACACTGAAATAGAATGAATTTGAGATGTCGCTGTGCCTTTGCCTGTGGCATGTGGGGGCGGTGGGGTAGCCTAGTGGTTAAAGCGTTGGCTCGTCACGCCGAAGACCCGGGTTCGATTCCCCACATGGGCACAATGTGTTAAGCCCATTTCTGGTGTCCCCCGCCGTGATATTGCTGGAATATTGCTAAAAGCGGCGTAAAACTAAACTCAGTCTGTGACATGTGACAGAGTAACACTTTCACACTACCTGCATCATAAACTGACGTTCAAAAGAAAGTACACACCTGGTGTTTTGGGATTATTTGAAAAGTATTGTGATTTTGACTGGCAACTTCGCATCTGTGGTGTTTTGGCAACATATTAGGAAAGTCTGTGACTTTTATATCACTTTAAAAAATGATTTCAAAACATTTACGTCGCTTTTTTTAAAGTAATCCAAAAGCACCGGGTGTATACTTTCTTTTGTACGTCAGTGTATATTCAAATAGCTGTCAACCTTGCAGGACCTGTCCAAGGTTTCAAACTGCTGCCTTATGGCCCAGCTGGTTCCTTCATTGGAGAGAATCATAGTTTTGGCAGACATTTTTGTGCTCCATACAATACACTACAAGAACGATGATATACTGAGATGTAGTGAGAATAAAGGAACAAGCCAGTGACCTCATGTTTTTTTGTTGCAGCTTTCTGGAGAGGATGTGACGAAATCTATAGAGAAACACATGGCGGGTTATCCTGAAATGGCTTGCCTATCGGTTGGTAAGTCAGCTATGGCTGTCACACCCGGGATAGTATTCATAAACTGAGGGGCAAAAGAATGCACCGACTTTTATTATGTAATGGAAACTTGAAAGACTTCCTGCAATAGTTTGTTTGTCAAATGTAATCCGTGGCTTGGCTATTTTGTGTAAACAGTGGTTTATTGAAGATTGAGGTATAGAAAGTCGGTGCAACGGACCAGCCAGTCCTGACTATATATCCCCCGAAACAAACCCAGGGGGGTTGTAAAGGGGAAATAGCTGTGACAGTTACATAAATAGGTCACTGAAAATCAGTGATGACACCAGTGTTGATTTTTCAAGCTTAAGGCTTTTAAATAAAAGCAATATTTATCTAAAAATATTACGTAGAGATAGTCCTTGATATCTGACTAATTCTTGGTTTGTGATAAAATCGGTTGAGAGATTTTATCTTTTCCCTAAGTTTATCTGCATCTGTATCTGTTTTCAACACTCCCTATCAATCGGTATATTTGCATAGGTAACACTGCCACATTTATTACAGCGCGCTACCTTCAAAGCCCATATCTGTACACAGCGCACGTGCTGCACGAGGCAACCAGCGGCACCGGCACCAACGACAATCTATTGATGGCCGTCATCGTCGGCAGGTCAGAGGTGAGTTGACCCAAAAGTGAGTGAGTGAGTTTGGTTTCACGCCGCTTTTAGCAATATCAAAAATGAATCCCTACCCTTTAGTATATCTCCACAAACACTACTACATACTACACTACTTATATCATACATGTACTCTTATAACATTCAGTACCTATCGGACATGTACCTATGGGTATTGTGCGTGGAATGCTTTGGTCAAACGAGAGTCGTAACGGTGACTGATACTATAGATCGTGGGGTAAACGCTGACCTTGAATTCAAGTGGAGGGAAAAAAGCTCATAATATCAAAGACTTGTTTGAATGGATTCGACTTGATTATAGAGCTGTGATAGAGCTGATATTATGCTGTCAAAGATGTAAAATATCACATACATATCGACTTTTGTCTGTTTACTTCACAATTGTATGCACTCGTGTGAAATCAAATTGTCGCAAGGGTATGCCTTTGGTGTTGGACGATACTGACTCCAACATGGCGTATTCAGACTTACACTGCACTTTAGTTGTACGTGCCTTCAAACTACTCGTGGAAGCACTTACTTCGAAAACCTGTTTACTTACGAGCTCGTACACCGTCATTAAAGAACAGTATTCTGGACAAAGAAAACATTCTTTGGCCAAAGAAATTTAATGTCATTGCCTTTTTTTCGTGCGATAGATAATATTGAAGAACATGCACTGTTTCACTGATCATATATGACCTTATCGTTTATCATTAATCATTCATAAGAAATATGATATGTTTTTCTTTCATTTATCAGTCTGCTCCTTAATATAGACGCATCAGGTATCAATTTCGAGTGACCTGATTATTATATCCATAAAACGATCAAAGACCTTTCTAAAGATGAAGCTCTTGTGCCACGTGTCGGAAAGATTGTCGAAGCCGATGAAACTAGTCTAACCAAGTTACAATAATCATTGTCACACAACTAATAATGCAAGCAGCATATATTGATACAATTAAACTTGATTATCTTTAACAGATCGACCTGGTAAACATCATGATGGCCTACAAAGCTATCTTTAAGAAGTCCCTGGAAGATGTCGTGCAGAGCGAGTGCAGTGGAGATTACCGGAAGCTGCTGTCCGCCATTTTGAAATATCAATCTTGACTTGCGAAATATCCCGGATGTAGCATTCCCCATCTGCAAAGACGCTAAATGAAAGACGACAACTCTGTAAGATATGCTGGATCACATGTGCCCTATATAAGCACATTACTGAAAGCGTCAATTTTATATTTACTTAGTATCAAAGAACGTATCGTATGGCGTTCAGATTCATTAGGGGAAATGTAGCGCATGTTTCTGTGAAAAACAACCACGAAGTCATCTGTCTAATGGGTTTTCCATTAAAAGCTAATACTGAAGCACATACAACAGCATCATGTTCCGAGAAACATCGATTTTGTGTAAAAATATCTCGAAGAAAAGCATTACTTCTAAGCAAAATAGCGAAATATATTGATATTACTGATTTGAATCCTTTTACTGAAATATGTTTATAATCACAGGCCAGTGTTTACTCATTTGTTTGTTTATTCCATCGTTGAAGTATATTTGTTTCATATTTCTCGGTATGTATGTACATAGAAACAGATTAAATGAAGTCAGTCGGTATAACCATATGACCTTTTCTGCCAGATTGAAATTGAATTTTTATAATATTTCATTCAGGTACATGGATGAAATATATCAGGTTATATTGTAGCGGATTAACAGCTCATGTGGATTCGGGGTCGCCCACCCAAACATTTATATTCTTGATCCGTTGATACTGTTTGATACCGTCTGTTCGTCTGAAGGTTGGAGCACACATTTCCTCACCCTCGGTTTACCCGCATCCGTTACACAATGTATATCGATTAAAGGATTTAATGCCTAACTGACGTCAAATGTATAAAGAGACCCTTAGTAATTGAAATATGTACTACCGACAAAAGGGGGACTGATGAAATGATAATGAAGGTGTAATAACAAAAGAGGTCTGTAAAATATATTTCGGGCGCGTTGATCAATGTCTGGTGCGTCCATCATGATGGGCAAGACATGTAGGACACATTGATGGTATGGTGTTGATTAACTTGCATTGGCGCCATTGGCGTAACATGATGAGCTTCACAAGCTGGGCAACGTCGGTCGCTCTCTGGCGTACCCTCTCGGGTGACCTGCCAGAGGACACTCCGGAGATAACAATTGAAAACCTGGGCCGATGTGGCCTGGAATTGCCGTCGTCTTACAGTACAGAATTTCTGCTGATAATGCTAGCGAATAGGACAACGACACGGCGCACAGTTTCGTCAACGTAGCGGTTGAAAGACAAATGTCCTCACCAGTTCGCCTTTCGCCTACCTGATTGTGCGGGAGTATCTACTGATAACAGGTGATTTGATTAAATTGCCTAGTGTAAACAATGTACAGGACCGTTCATAATTTATGGCTAGTGGGGGTGATGATGACCTTTATGGAGAAGCATGTACAATGTGAGTGACTCCCCCCTAAAATTTATGTACAAAGTAAGTGACTCCCCTCCGTGTCATGTACAAATCAATGTCCCCGTCCCCTTCCCATATTTTTTAAGCATAATGTTTTAATATTCCATGTACAAAATTGCTGCCCCCTCCCTAGTACATGTGTACGATATTGATGACCCCTCTACCTCCCCAGAACAAAATGATCCCCCCCACCGCAACCCCCATTAAAATCATCATCACCCCCTAGCCATAAATTATGAACGGTCCCTAATGATACGATCTTTTCAAGGTCTCAATCCGCCTTCCACTACTTGTCCAAAGGGGGAAAATTACATTTGTTGACAAACAGATGGTTGACATAGACGTCCTCGCCTCGGTCTTACAACAATTCGCCATTTTGTCTATATATTCAGATACTGTCTCTGAGTCATTTCTAACAGTGCACACGCAATTTGGCTTGTATGTGCGCGTGCATCACGTGCTGGTCATGCACGTGATGTGGAATTTCAGTGTGGCTTTAGATTCAAGGCCACGGTATTGTAAATATACCCCTTAACCACATCAAATCATTAGTTCCCTGTTCATTATCGGTAGTACGTCAAGTTTATTGCAGGTGAAGAGTATATCACCCTCAGTCTTGATGCGGTCATTACACTTAGAAAAACACCCATTGCTGAAATCGCCACATTATAAACCTTCAAATTGTTCATATTTAATAATATCTACGCGATATTTCTTCTATATTACCTATAACCACGCGACTGTCGCCAGTCACTCAGGTAATACCAGCCAGTATTTGGTGGAAGGATATCGGATGTGTATTTATTAGTTTCACTCGTTTACGTGCTGTTAATACGACGCAATCTGGCGGCAGTCGTTACCGTTACATGATTGGTGCTCGATACACATTTCATACGTTTTTTTCTGTGTATGATAGAATATGCCTTTTTCAAATATATGACGTCACTTTCCAGCAACTACATGAGGCGGATTGGTGATGCGATTTTCAGTATCATTACTCCATTTTCCGAATTATTGTCGTAATATGTAACGTCAACGCCAGAATTGAGTGTTACTCAGTGTTATCAAGTGTTATTCAGTGTTATCGATAGATGCTTCTGAAATTACAAATCAAAAACGGAATTTGACGAAAAAAACCGAGTTGACCGGAAGGTACTGATTGCATCAACTACGCTAAACTACAGTTTATAACGAATCAAGAGACTCATTTGTAACACACTATTAATATCACGATTTCATTCTTGAGACCATCTGCTTTGTGTCAAACAAGGGAACTTGTTGTTTTCGGGTTAATTCTAGAATACCTTCACAAACTGACATTTCAGACACGGGAGACACTTTTTATTGATTTAGTTATTCCACAAGGGAGATCAAATCAGGGTAATCATATTTTCATCTAAATATATCGAGTTTGTGTATTCCATCGACGTTCTCTGAGCATAAATACATGTAATGTACAATGACAATAGGATATATTGGTCTATAATTTAGTGGACAGTGTTAATGTTTTATGTTTCTCTGCATGTGAAATTGTTTATAGGTAAATGTTTGATTTTACACAATTATGCATTCAGTTACCGTATTAAAATATTTTTTAAACAAATCAATATACGTACATTGTTATTAAATTGTGACTGTAAATATGTGCACGGAACTGAAAATATCCGTCCAGATCAATGTTGATCAAGCATTACCTAAAATACGAATCAAATATGAAAATAATGTAGCCACTCTTGTGTAAATATAAAAAAACCCAACAAACTATTGTCTCGATTTATTGCATATATGTCTTATTATTTTCCATATATTGCATAATAATGGACCTATTTAAGTAATAACCTTAAATCTTGACATTCGTTGTGGGCCAATTGGAACCGTTGTTCTACCTTGTAGAATGGATGAAACAAATGGATGAAACAGGATATAGGCTCTATGTGTTCAAATCAACGTAAATAACGATGTGGCCGAGGAAAGGTGACTCGTTTCTAGTCTGATTCTTTTCCCAATATAAATATGTTAATTTCCCGAAAGGAGCAGTCCCGAACAAAAAGGAGGTCAGGAATTCAGGGTCTTTGTGTTTAGTTAACTGCAATGTGCAATGAATGACAAATTTCACGATTGTTTCGTGGTAGCATTATGCATGGTGTACAGCATTACAGACAACACGCCAGTCTGTTGTAAGGTATTATAACACATTCACCTGTTTGCAATAACTATGGTTTCATCTTCCTTGAATGATCTACATGATGTTTTTGAATGAATATTGAGTGTTTACTACTAAACAGATGAAAGTATAAATGCCATAGATATTTTGCCAACGTATAACTGTAAATTGGATTTATTTTGAATGTGTCAATATTTTCATGCATAAGGTACACACACATGGCTATTTGCGTCAATACATATGTTTGCAGTGTTACATGTTCTTTGGGGGATTTCTTTGAATGGTGTTTGCCATGTTTACGAATTGCTTAAATATTTTTTGTTGTGATATTAAAAAAATCACAAAAACGTCACACAAAACAAACAAACTTGGATTAATTCGAACTTATAACAGTACACAGCATGTTTTCAATCGTTAGTGTTATCATGCATAAGGTTAACTACTAGAGCTTTTTTCATTGTTCATTGTCCTATTTTTTATGTATTAAAATACGAGATTCCAATGCTAATACTAGAGCCAGTTTGTTGAGAGTAGGGTAAAACACCACATGTGGTTGTGCCAGCTATATTAGTATGTTGTTATTTTCATAATCCATTTGACCAGGCCAGTGAGGGAATTATCACATGAACGGAAATATACTAGATTTATCTTCTCCGTTCAGTTTCAGTTGTACGTCTCCAGACATCAATATTTGTGTGACATTAAGATGTTGATGACAATGACTGTAGTTGAAGTAAATATCAATTTGTTTACTACTAGATCAAAGGCAATCATATACCCCTTCATTACCTGTCGCCCAAAGTCATTCTTAGTCACTTCATGCATATTCATTACAATACCGGATGTTACGTCAGTATAGACTTCCGGTACAGAAACCAGTTTGGTCGAGTGACTATTCCATGTGTTACAGAACAAACACTGTTCAGGGAACATAAGGCTCATGGTGTTTTGCTCGATGGAAACAAACCTGTAATGACGCAGGGTTAGTAAAAGAACTGCATGCAGGTGGACTTATTGAAGTACCGATATAGCGGACATGGAAAGGAATCTTATCAGTCCCCTTGTATGATGTATGTACACTGATGTAGATGACAACCATACCTGTGATGCCAGTATTACTGAAGTGTTCGTTTATTCTTTATATATTTACTGTTGTTAATATCGCATGCCGTGTTGAAAAGATTTATCTACACCATCTGTCAGCATTTTTGAATAAACTATATCTGATAATTATGTGTTCTTCTGCTAAATGATCATTACTCAGGGCACTAGTGAGTGAGTGGGTTTAGTTTTACGCCGCACTCAGCAATATTCCAGCTATATGGCGGCGTTCTGTAACTTTAATAATCGAATTCGAACCAGACAACCCAGTGATCAACAACATGAGCATCGATCTACGCATTTGGGAACCGATGACATGTGTCAACCAAGTCAGCGAGCCTGACCACCCGATCCCGTTAGTCGCCTCGTACGACAAGCATGGGTTACTGAAGATCAATTCTAACCCGGATCTTCACGGGTTCAGGGCAATACAATCTCCTTTTACATTATGAGGAAAACGGCGATTGTTAGTAATACCAACCAGCGCCAGTTAACTACTGCTTTTCCCTGTCAAGTGTCCAACACTGTTATCTTATCACTGTAATGTCCACTTATGTGCATATAGAAGTACGTATTCATTCACCTGGTGAAGGAGCAGGAATATATTTGGAAACTTCGTGTTTCTTTACCTTAATTGCAAGTCTTTGCTGTTGTATTACCCAAGCCCAATTAGCGTTGCCATTCTGATATTGGCAGTAACATGTTAGTCTGACGTTGACAGATTGCTGATCTCAGATGGAGGTCGTGAGACTGACGTTACAAAACTGAGGTTAGACTGATGGATGCTGAGAAAACGCTTTCATATAGCTGTAACATTGCTGAGGGCGGCGTTATACAATAACTAAAACTATGTTTAATCCTTGTGTATAGTTTCATGAACAGTATATTAAAAATGAGAAGAAAGGTCAATTTCTTGAAGAGTATATTAAAGGTGAGAAGAAAGGTCAATTTCTTGAAGAGTATATTAAAGGTGAGAAGTAAGGTCAATTTCTTGAAGAGTATATTAAAGGTGAGAAGTAAGGTCAATTTCTTGAAGAGTATATTAAAGGTGAGAAGTAAGGTCAATTTCTTGAAGAGTATATTAAAGGTGAGAAGTAAGGTCAATTTCTTGAAGAGTATATTAAAGGTGAGAAGTAAGGTCAATTTCTTGAAGAAGTAAGGTCAATTTCTTGAAGAGTATATTAAAGGTGAGAAGTAAGGTCAATTTCTTGAAGAGTATATTAAAGGTGAGAAGTAAGGTCAATTTCTTGAAGAGTATATTAAAGGTGAAAAGAAGGTCAGTTCAGTTATGATTCAATGAATAATTTTAATTCAGCGAGTCTTTGCCTGTCATTTAGGGGTTCACTCCCATTGACTTAATTATAAGACAGTAGCAGTTATTTCAGAAAATCGCTCAATTACAAATGGAAATGAAGTCAGTGGTGAATTCCTTTCACTTATGTAAGAGCCGACCAGTCTGATATTTCCGGCGCTGTGTTGCTAAAGGAACATAGCCACTAACTTTAAACAGAGTAGTTTTTTATCAAAGAGGCAAACCTTCTCACAAGAATTAGAAACGCATCTATCATCACGTTCGTTGCAGCTTTAACGATCCAGCAAAGTGACATTTATGAGCATCAGAACCAGTAAACAGAACTGGCACGGCACTGACTGACACCTATGTTGCGCTTCCGCATTCGGAGAAAAATCTATCATAAAGGAAGTTAATACGCATGCGTGAGGATATTCATAAGGCAAACTATCACGTTCACAGGATCCTGTTGTGCAAATGTGTGTGAAGGAAGCTGTATATGCCAGGTTGTTTCAAGTATGCGAGAAAATTATCAAAGCGGTAGATTTAACAGTTTCGTGTAATCATATTGGGGGAATGTCAAGGTATCTCCTTCGTGCCATTACATATGAGAATCCCAAATCATGTGTGTTTTTAAACGGATCTATACTATACAATTACATGTATAGACTGGTGATTAGGTCAATACCTGTCTTTATGGACCCGCGAAAAGCAATATTGACCGAGGACGAAGTCAATATTGCTTTTCGCGGGTCCATTAAAACAGGTATTGACCGAATTCGCCAGTCTATAATTGTATAGTATGTAATGTATGTACCAAAAAGACACATGATATCTTATAAGTAATATGTATTTTTCCATAGACCTTCCTTAGTTTCACATAATGGTGGATTGTTATTCAAGGAGCTTAATGATAAGTATTTATGTGGTACATTTTACATACTGGTGAGAGGAAGGGATTTCTATACAATTATAGACTGGTGATGAGGTCAATACCTGTTTTTATGGACCCGCGAAAAGCAATATTGACCGAGGACGAAGTCAATATTGCTTTTCGCGGATCCATAAAAACAGGTATTGACCGAATTCGCCACTCTATAATTGTTTTATTATGTAATTACCGAAAAAAAGCTTCTTAAATCCAAAACATGTCCATTTAGTCAAAAAAAAAGTAATTTTATTTTCACTGCAAACCAATAACGTTGTGTCAACAATGCTGTGACATGTAAACAACATAATGACGTCATAGCTTGACGTGAATGACGTCATAGCTTGACATCATAGTAACTCAGGTCAATATGACTTTTGGTTGGAGTCAATATGCTTTCTGTCGATGGTCACGTGACCACCGCCTCTCGACCAATTAGGTAGTCGGAAAAATATGCTTGCATAATAAACATATTTATTCCTGACCCCATACTTTTGAGTTTACAAAATACCTAGAAACGTTCAGCAGTCTCTACAGAACACAACTGTACAGTAGGACATTAAGTTAATGGTGTTGAACTACCATCTCTGGTCATGTGCCTCATCTAGTGAATCGTTATAGGTTCATGTGATTTAAATCAATCTGAAATCTGATGTCAACGTTAATATTGTCTCACAAACTGTTGAGTGGCTGTGTACTCACGATTATAATTGAGGAAATTCCTTTCATCTTTATTTCAGCAAACATCAAACATTGCTCGTTTTGAAATTTTCCGCTTGAAGGTTTAATGTCTCCGGATAATTACCGTGAGGTCTCTGATATGGCCTTACGCTGTTGGTGTGCGACTTGTAAAATCGGACGGTGTACTGTAATTTGACTTTTCCCCTAAAATTCTATTTGTGGAGACCAAAACACATCTACACTTTCTCTCTAGTATTAATATTTACATCGTTCTTTTTACATAAAAGATGTATAGTTTTTTCAGGTACACAATGCCATTTTAGAAAGTGGTCAAATGTCTAGACCGCGGACTTTGTGTACCCCTTTCAGCTGTGGGAACCGTGCCAATTAACACTTATGAGAGGGGTACACAAAATCCGCTGTCTAGACTACTAGTTGTCCGACTTCCATTTTTGTGGAAGCCGCGGTGGCTGAGTGGTCTAGGCGTCTGACTTTGTGTGTTGGCGATTAGGTGCCTGACTCTGAGAGTGTGGGTTCGAATCCCGGATGGGACTCAACCCAAAAAGTACTAGAATCTGTACTTTACTAAGAACGTGTAATCCCAAATATAACATATGTTAGGTTTTTCAGGGCCCATCATTGACGAGATTGCGCCAAAACACGTCCACGAATTGGAGATCTATTGACTGACAATTTGATGTTTGCATTAAGATGGTTTGAGAAGTGTCTTCATGCGAGAATCCGTTTTATTGGAATATGATAGGATTTCTCTGGACCAAATCGTTTGTGATCGCGACCCTGTGTGACGTAGGGGCCACATGAGATGCTCATCAAATTAACCGGGAGTAACATGGTTAGACAAATGCCATGATAAATTAATACCTCCAACGCGAGGGAGTAATTAGTTTCGAATACCTGTCGAAACAGATTCCATGGGGGGTTAAAGGCAAAATGGTGACGGAAATATTGTTAATGGATCACTACACATCAATGATGACTCCAGGATGAGTAATTAGACAACAGCAACATTTCAAGGACACAGCATGGGCAATTCTCTTCCCACAGAGGTTACTCCTGTCATATCTTCCTACGTAACCTCTGTTCTAATACGGCCCTTTCATGGTGTGAGCGTTCAAGACTCGTGATTGGAGGCAATCAGATTTAGTTGTGCAATCAGCGACGTTGTTTCAAAAGTGATCATTCGCAAGGCCTCGGTAATTTCCGTATACTTCGAGAAAACTAAACCTCTTCCCCTGCGCGATGCGCAACGTTTCTGCTAGACAGAACTCAGTCATGTTATGGCGGATCAGTGGCGTCTCCATCGCCCTCGTTGACAACGGACAAGCTAGCCATTAAACATCTTGTGTGTAACTTCAACACAAGTCCCCGGCAGATGGGGGATATTTGTGGCCTCACATTTGCTTGTGTTAGTCAAGTTGAATCTAAGTCGATGTAACACGTGTTCTGATTGGATAGAAAGAAGGGAGATAATTCGTGTTGCGATCTTTTGCCGCTAGGGGATTTTACGAGAACCGGGAAATATGGCCGTATTAGAACAGAGGTTCGTAGGAAGATATCACAAGTAACCTCTGTGGGAAGAGAATGAGCATGGGCTAGCATCACACATATTGCTGACAAGCTGTGTGTCGATTTAAGTAATTACCCCGAACTATCATTAATTGTCTTAGTTTCGACAGATATATTTTCAATCAAGAAATGCAGCAACCCACACATATATCTGAATATTTAGGGGCGGTGGGGTAGCTTAATGGTTTAAGCGTTGGCTCGTCACGCCGAAGACCCGGGCTCGAATCCCCACATGGTTACAATGTGAGAAGCCCATTTCTGGTGTCCCCCGCCGTGATGTTGCTGGAATATTGCTATAAAAGCGGCGTAAAACCAAACTCAGTCAGTCAGTCAGTATCTGAATATTTCTCGGTAGGGCTACTTTAAGTCTTAACAAATTAATCACACGCATTAACATCTGCAATAATATGAAATTACCTTTGTTGGATACAAAAGCCCCTCTCTCTGATATGAGAATTTTAAGGGTGCAGATGGGTGCAGAAATCAATGTTTCTCAAACCTGAACACACATCTTTCTGTGACCAGCTGACCGGAGTAGGAGGGCACGCTATTGTCAACAATATTCCAGTCGTGTTTGCAGCTGTACATAATCCTGTGGTTGACACCACGAGCACTGGCTCTGACCGTCTGGGCACTATGACACGCCATCTGGCAGATCAGTCAATGTAAACCCCGCTCCTCCGTAAACCAGTCGGCTGTCAGGACAGGCAGAACCTACTGAAGATACATATCTGATGAGATCTGCATCTTGGACTCGTGTTCATGTACACGGTTATATCTACATTGTTTATACTCTATGAATTCGAATGATGTAACACATTAGCACCTCAAAACAGTGGAAAACATTGGCACTCGAACAACTTCCCTGATATTGTACTCATTTTCATCGGCATTATCATCCAAGTCATATACACGGCCAATGATTAGCACTTCACAAGTAACCACACCTGATTTTCAATTCTAAAATCTGTATACAACCCATTGGCTAAAGCTAGTGACTGAGAGTCACTTATCGCCTCAGTATGCAATATTTAGATAAAACTGTTATATAACGGCTTCTGTGTGTTGCTCTCCGTGGTTGTGTAGCGTGTTGGTTTAATTAGCAGCAGCGGCAAATGCATTGTGTGCGTGATGAAGCTAATAGATTGTAAATATGTTGTGTTGGCATTTTGGACAAATAAGTAGTAAATATGTTTCGTGTGGGATAAATAAGTGGTAAATGCATTCTTAGGGTATTGGTCTGTCAACTGATACGTGTCGTGTTTCCAATATAGAACCAATGGTAAATGCCTTCTGTGTGTGTTCAGATAATAGATGGAAAATATTTTGTGTTTGCGTAAGTAACAAGTCATTGTTGTACTCACACTTTGAAGGAAAGAATAAGAGAGACATGACTGCGTTTGCCAAACGCTTTTATTTCACTCAACAGTTTTTACATCACAGAAAGTTACAAATATACAGCTAGTGACAACTGATGTTATAAGCGAGACATTGATCTTGGTCGTCTAGTGAGTGTGGTCAGGCGGGGCACGAAGAGGTGGATCTGTCGTCACTATCAGCATTGTTTGAAAAATAACTCTTAAACAGGATAATCAAATAATTTTTGATTTAGGATCAACCAGAAAACGGTACATCTAGGATGTTTTCAGATTCAGACGATGGTGACAAGATGGACTACCGGAACAGCCGGGCGAGCTCACCGATACAGCAGAGTTGAACATGGGGACATACTGTTGTGCACTGGACAACTTTGTCATAACAAGTCGAGCACAACCAGCTGTACCAGGGGACTAGGAGTAGTCTTGAGCACAACCATACAATACCAACAACTTAGCAACTATATGCTAAATAACAGTTCCTGTGATGGTGACTGTAGAAGCGGTAGATTTGTTCACCTAAGTCAAACGAGCGTTAAGGGTATGAAATTGGTTCCTGTGAAACATACCAGGAAAATAGTGCGCTGGGTTCGCAAATATTTAGCACAGTAGAATTGGTCTTTGGGCACAGAAGAGTCTACGAATACAGGAACATGGGTAATGCAAGCAGAAAAAGACGCACTGTGGGCGCACCTATCAGCAGTCGGGAGGTGCGGGTGTGACAGGGTGGCTTAGTGTGGGTAGGGCAAACAGGGGTGGGACTGAGCATTACGGGCTGAACTAATGCACATATGCAACTTGAAATTCAAGTGCTTGAGTCACGACCACATTGTTCCATAGAAAACATAGATATATATATACCTATTGCAAATATATACGTCGATGGCAAATAGATTATGATCAATGCTGTAAAATTTCACAGAATAATTGCCTAAAATAGTAAAATATGTATCTAGGCAGTGTTTCGAAATGATTAATGTATTTTCGGAGAATATCACGATTTGCTAGCAAGTTCAAGTAGTTGACAATAACACACCGCGACATACAATGACTATTTATAGAACACAGCCAGGTGAGCTAAATTTGACATGTACAAAGGACGTGGTGGAGAACACACAACATATATAGCTAACCTCGCAGCTTATTGCCTCAACAGTGAATGTGCAATGCGCAACACAGAAACGCCGTCGTAAAACTCCACACTCTGCCAAATGTTTAAAGTATGCAGTTTTGGTTTTAAAAATAATACTTTGTGTAAATAATTTCGATATGCACACTCTCTCTCTCATTCCTCCCTTTCACTTTTCGTTCGTGCAATTTCGGTTCTTTACGCCACATTCGGACGTGTTCGTTACCATATTATCACTCGTGATTTTCCGGAATGCAATGAACGGAAAAATACGTGTGGTGGCGAATGGTTCATTTCGGATTTGTTCGAAAGTTGCGGAAAGAACCGGAGTTGACGACCATGATATAGTACCTCCTTGCGGTATGAATGGCTGCATAATATTGTGTGAAATCTGATTCTATAACAGGAAAATAATGTAATAATATGTTATATATTGTTTGTACAGTTTCAGTGCAATAGTCATAAACAAAAAATACAGTATTACACTGAAATTATCACATGTGATAAAATTATAACGATAACAATTGCAGAAACCGAGCCAGAGCTTTTATAAGGAATTATTACAACCAGTTTCTAACAAAAATAGTATATTTGTATGTTTCTTCTGAAAACTTAAAAATGGAAATGTGAAAAATGTTGATTGATGAATTTCCATCAATATGAGAAATAAGTGAAAAATCTCTTTGAAGAATGGCAAAATATATAAATATTTAATTCATATCATCAAAGATTGTCATAATTTTTTTTGGAAATAAGACTGCCATTTTAGATAATTCAATTTCGTTGGCACTTCCATGTGATCTTAACTTAAAACGGTATCACAAATATCCAAGTTTTAAAAGAAATACCATTTCGACAATTTTGACAATGAATCACCCAAATTAGAAGGATTGTTTAAAATACGATGTTTCGTTTAATAACAATTGAACAAATTTTGTAACTCGATAATATTTTATTTCCTTGCTGTCAGAACGCTGAAACGCAATACCTGCCCTAAGCATCGAGACACTGGCTGTGACGGTAACCGTCAAAGCAAGAGAGCTGTCAGCCATTATGTCCAATGCAACGGGGGGTAACTCTGCGTTTACTTCCGGAAAGCAATGCCACTAGCATGCTGTCTCTTGACCTTGTACAGCTTCTGATGTTTTGCCTTGTTTACAGGCTGGTCCCTGTAGGGCTGTTCCTTAGATCCATGGAGGACTAGGGTCCATTCCTTGAAGACTCCTTCCTCGTGGTTGGTCTTCAGACCGATGATTGGTTCCAGGATAACGTCCAAGGTCCAGCGGCCATGGGGCATCTCGGCCCAGGTGTGTGTAGTCATGAAGGGCCATCGGGTGAAGCCGTTCTTGCTGTCGTCGTCGTTGGGTCGCTGGCTCAAGATCATCGATCTATGGACAGAGAAGGATACAACTACTGCCTGAAGTGAATAGGGAATTGTGGGCCACAAGGTTCTCTTCGTTTCCTGTTGCGTTCGAGCATAATCACAACATTTTCAAGATTATATTTGAGATTGGGTCGGTATTCACAAACAAATCATCTGTTTACGAAAAGGAATTGTCGAAATACATCATTGATTGATGATCGGTGGAATGTGAACGTTAATAGTCCAAATAGTACAAATATGTGTTCTACGTTCTTGTTCTATTTGTAAACAACTAAAATAAAGTTGATAATTTGTTATTTCGGTGGCTACTGGTCTCACTCACGTGGTATTCATGGGAGAGGTGAGGTAGATGGTGACGGTCCCTCGGAACGTTGCTCGCAGAGTGACGAACGACTGCACATGCTCCAAGTAGTTGACTTCGCTGTCACTTCCGGCACAACCGTCGGTGTCAATGGTGATACGGATGGGGTTGGTCATATCGAAATACCTGAAAATGACAAACATTGTAACTTTTTGGAGGGTATCAAATATCGGTGATTTAGTTCAATGAAACCATCAGTTGTGCCTGTGTGTTGGTGGAAGGTATAAATGTTGACTTATTGTGTAAATACTGTTGATACACGGTTCTTGACCAAGAAGTCTAACCTCAATACAAATAAAATGTATCTACATGCTCTCCAACCGAGTGACTTCGTCTTAGCGTCGTTTTAAATGGTATTCCAGTTATATCACGACGAGTCATCTTGGTGTTGTTTTCAAACGTAGTAGTCACACAGGTAGTAAGTATATTATAATAAAATACCTAAAGTGCAAATAGACCAAGCAGATGATATGAACGTGTCTGTGATTGTTTGAAGCGATAGGCTCTTGAAGAGGAAATGTGAAAAACAGATACTCGAGAATACTCGCGATATATTTTGGGACCAAAACAGATTGCATGATGAACTTCCATCTACGACTATAGTGAG
This sequence comes from Haliotis rubra, assembly GCF_003918875.1. Classification (NCBI taxonomy): domain Eukaryota; kingdom Metazoa; phylum Mollusca; class Gastropoda; order Lepetellida; family Haliotidae; genus Haliotis; species Haliotis rubra. The sequence continues at coordinate 2,168,262 of NW_025767080.1, forward strand.
GTCAAGGTTATATGACAAGGAATAAAGGGAGGTCAATCCTTTACGACACATGCTAGACGATGTATTATCTCCCCCTTGCCTGGTCACTACGTGGTTCATGCCTCACATATATTTACCTCTCAGTGCTGTCGGATCCGGCGGTACAGTGGAAACGTTCGGGAAGTCCCTTCCAAGTGCGGGCCAGATCCACCATGGCGGCAGCGTCAAGCACGCCGTAGCCGAAGAGGTGGTTGAACTCCAGGCCGGCGCCGTTGTACTTCCATTCGTGGACTCCGTTGGAGTCGTAGAGTGAGTTCCTCTTGGAGGTGAGAACAGTCAGGTGCTGAATGTCACGCCACGTCAGATTCCGGCTGTACAACAAGTGAACGGATGTGACAGTACATCGTCAAGGGAAATAAGGATCTGTTAGCGACCTTCACAAGGGTGATTGGATTTTAACGCATGACATGTTATCCTCTGAATCCCTATCACCCGCAGAGGAGGAGGGTGATGCTACTTAACCTACTTACACCACATGGTGTACGAACACGATATACTTTACACAGTGATGCTAAACCTCAACCAAGGCTTACTCAAATCTCATCAAAATCCTATCTTGTGCACATTCTAGATATTACAAAGAAAAGCAACCTTCGGAGACAAATGATCATAACGCACCCTAGTTTGTTGATATGACATATGGTTAGTATTGCAGGATACGGGAGAATAGGGACAGCAATGTAACCAATTGTCAACAACGAGAATGCTGTTTGATATTGTCAACAGTGGAACACTGTATGGTATTGTCAACAATGAAGCACTGTACGACATTGTCAACAATGGAGCACTGTATGATATTGTCAACAATGGAGCACTGTATGATATTGTCAACAATGGAGCACTGTATGATATTGTCTACAGTGGAGCACTGTACGATATTGTCAACAATGGAGCATTGTATGATATTGTCAACAATGGAGCACTGTACGATATTCTCAACAATGGAGCACTGTATGATATTGTCAACAGTGGAGCACTGTACGATATTGTCAACAATGGAGCACTGTGGTCAACAATGATATTGTATTGTTAACAATGGAGCACTGTACGATATTGTCTACAGTGGAGCACTGTATGATATTGTCAACAATGGAGCACTGTATGATATTGTCAACAGTGGAGCACTGTACGATATTGTCAACAATGGAGCACTGTATGATATTGTCAACAATGGAGCACTGTACGGTATTGTTAACAATGGAGCACTGTACGATATTGTCAACAATGGAGCACTGTACGATATTGTCAACAATGGAGCACTGTACGATATTGTCAACAATGGAGCACTGTACGATATTGTCAACAATGGAGCACTGTACGATATTGTCAACAATGGAGCACTGTACGATATTGTCAACAATGGAGCACTGTATGATATTGTCAACAGTGGAGCACTGTAACATACTGACAACAAAGGAAGTTCTGTATAATCTTTTCAACAAAATGAGTACTGTAGCATATTGTCATCTGGGAACTGTAACATATCGCCAAAGGGAGAGGCTCGGCAACACTGTGTATAATGCGAGTGCTATGACTTATTGTAAAGAAATAGGTATCACGTGAACTTATAGATGGCTAGTAGGAGGTTAATTCACCATACTGACAACAAGGGACCCTAGGGATCGTATGTTTCGTTACCTATACGATACTTTATCCATTATGTCTTTCCGCAAAGGCTACGTATACAAACTATACATTTAGAATGTATTTTCAGATGAACAAGGGATTCGCATAGCACTGTGAGTGCCATTTTACTGCCGGGCGATGAAACTCCCGGGACACAATATTCACTTTTTCTCAGTATTCTCAGACTATTGTTTAACTTCGACCTAATGACAGAACAGGAACAGTTCCAGGAGTACAATATTCCAAGGAGACAGGTATGGTCTTCAGCGAGACAAATGTCATTCCGCTTTGATTGCAAGAGCAAATCCAGTGAACCCGAGGCAACTATCTATGGCTCAGGGTTTTCTGAATTGAATTTCAACTTGCCAGGGTCCTCATCTATCTGAGCGTAATGGGGTCGAGCTAACAGAGTTTGTGGAAGGGGAATGAGGAAAAGGTCAACTCACTTGGCTTCAAGGGCTAGAGCGAAAACTCCAGCTGCCTCAGGGGCTGCTGCTGATGTTCCGGAGTGGCTGGCGGTGCAGTTGCCGTACAGGTCGGTGGTCGCCTGGAAGATGAAGATGACATATATAATACTTTACTTTTTTAATTTCCGAAATACAAATACTCGCTTTTTCAAACCATGGCCACCGATTCACCCACTCTGACCACTGTAGGGAAAATTAATGATTCTGGCTGAGAACGAAATTTGCTGTTTTTCAGAGTGTAATTAACGCCGTCACAACCTATTACGTTCCTGATGGATTGCTGACGTGTCCACCGCGACATTAACAGCACTGACCCACGATTTGATGGAGAGCGCCAATGGATTGCGAGCTGTCTCTTACGGATTTTCTTTCAAAATCGGATGTAACGACGTGAGAAGAATAACTGACGCAAATTTACGTACATTTTTGAGGACTCATATAACACGATTATTGATTTTGAGGATGTGGAATTGAGATAACACTGGTCTGGGGGCAACTACTTTGGTATGACGGAAAACCCTGGGTGAATGACACATAAGGAAAGCAATCGCCCTGTCCACATACCAAACTGTTGCTTTTGATTATTACATTTTGCCATCTCCAAAATTATTCGTATTTACTATATTTACAACAGCAAACTCTTATATTATATTGACAAACTAAACAGAAATTTGTGAAATTTGTATCAATTTGAAACAATTAAAAAATATACAAAGTCAACGCTAGATAATACCCAGGATTATCGAAACAGATTCCGTTAAAAAGCAAGACAGAGGTGAAATTTATGTAAATAAACAACTGGAATTCACCAGGTGTTTTCGATTGTCCTGCCCGATCAGTGCTTTCTGTGCGTACCAAAACAGAGATTGTCAGTAGTACTGATTTCTTCATGAGGTGATAAAGAGAGTATGGATAAAGTGGTTTCGCTGAAGTGTTAATGGTGTTCAGCAAACAATATTTCCTCTCACTGCGACAGAAAAGTGGAAACGGCAGTAAAGCACGGCAATAAACCGTCAATAATCCTGCCATGCAGCATCTGTCATGCTTTGACACTAATACACTCACTGTAGCGTTTGTAGATTGTGGCTATTACGCCATTTCGCATAGCCTACCCGTGATAACACGTACGTCAAGTAAAGGAGTATGACGTCACTTCCTCGTTATTTATGGCATTCCGCCATTGACTCCGAACGTGCAGAACAAGAATTCTGTTTGATGTAGTTATCATGTTAACAAGGTTCCCAGATCCCTTTATGGATATTGCGCAATATTATTGTTCTGTTATTGCTCCAGACATGCCCCTCTCAACCTGGCGTCACCAAGACAGACACCATGCTCCTGTGATATTTGTTGACATTACCCATAATTCCCCTGTGATCAGTTTGATAGAGTTTTCCATCAAATTTTCCCCTAAGATCATTCGTTTTGAAGCCCTCACTGTGCTCAGTGCACAATAACGTTTCCGGTCAGCTGCATTGTGGGAGAGCGCAAAAGCTCCGAACAGCGACTGATATATTAACAGTGGGACTTCCTTCGGGATGACATTACACGCCATGATAGACAGAATGAGTAAGTGCTTGTTTAAAAGACAATGATAGGAGTTATTATGAGGCAGTGATTTACATAATTACTAATTATTTCGGGAATAGTTATTTCCAAATGGTCGAAACAGGGACATGGATGGTGATGGGAAAAGTGATTGAACGACAGCGACGTGTGGAGGAGTATGATGATAAAGAGGAACATGACAGATAACAGACTTAATCCAACAGAACTACCCGATGGCTTACAGGGTGTTATCAGCGTAGGGTAATTAGAAGATTTCATCTTGTCTAGAATATCAAGGCAAAGAGAGTATCGGGTGGTCTGAGATCTTCCTTTGTTACGTCATCATAAAGAAGAGTAACTGTAATGACCTTTTATCTATAACATCGTTATGTTTCAGAAGTATATGAATCAAACACTTTCCCTTTAAGAGTTTAATTTTTCTCTGGTTTAATTACACCGAAAATTGTGAATTTGAAATATGAACATATCTCAAACAGTTTCTAACAATTCGGGTGTTTTTCGCAATTGTTGTTAAAGGGAAAATTAAATTGAAGTAAGACTATATTTTCACTCCAGTGCGTTTCGTTGTGTACGCGGTTAGACAACTGACTTCTCTGCAAAGCCATATAGTTCATATTACTACATTTACCTCTCAGTCCGCTCGAACCTGTTATGATAATCCATTGTCGTCAACATCTAACACACACACCTACGCGAGTTAAAACGATCCGAATTCCGTTTAGAACATCCGTTGGTGAATGTTATGAGCTAAAAGAAAACGCATAAAGTATAGCGTCTGCAACATTCCTTTTCATCTCGTCAGATTTCAAAGACCTGAGGAAACTTGATTGATCACAGAACTAATAATACTTTCTTTCACTGGACGATCGTGACAAAAAGTCCAGCAAATTCAACGTAATTATCTGAAATGCTACTCACCACTCCAGCATCTCGTGACGTTGCTTTGCCGTTGCTGAAGGTGGAGGCAAGAGTGGAGGAGCAGCTCTCGTCGTAGCCGGCAGTCTGGCCGTCGTTGGTGGCGGAGTTGATGGATATGGTCCACATACTGGCTGCGTAGCCGTCACAATTGCAGTCGTCATTGGGGCCGCCGTCACCTGACGCCCAGACGTAGATGTTGCCCTTGCCATTACGACCCTGAAGGAGAACATTTTCATCATCATCATCATCATCATCATCATCGTCGTCGTCGTCGTCGTCGTCGTCGTCGTCGTCATTTCAAGTAGTCATTATCATAATCTCCATCGTCATGAAAACGTAAAACTCATACTACGACGTTCAACTTAAAAGGACATTATCCACACTGATGAACCCCACGAGCTTGAAACTGTGTTCGGTTTCTTAAGTGGGCCATCCAGTCTCCTAGTAAGCTCCGGGTAATGGAACAAATTATTCAGGAAAATGTCTGATGGTGAATTATTAAAGAGTAATTCGTTCAGTGTTAAACATTTAAACATTTTAAAGTTCAGTGATCGCATGCATTTGCTTATAATATGCTGAAAGCAACTACAATCTCTCCACAACATGTTCATCATATTCAGTAACCACAGTGTTCAATACCAACAAGACCCCTAAACATATCACTGTCGTTTATGCCACAACCGCCCGTCTAGACTACTTGTGATGAGCTTTGAGATAGCGATTGATATTGTCGGGAGACGTTAAGGTGCGCGCAATGAGACCGCCTCAGTATAAATGACTCATAAGTAATTCCTAAAGACGTTCTACAAAGATTGCATAAATGCTTAAAACGCAGTGCGTAAGCCGATTAGAGGAATCACTCCTATCCAAATACGTTTTCGCAAACCTATTATCAAAGAGTCATCTTTATTTGCATTTCCAGTTATTCATTGGGTCACTGAGCATATTGACAGTATTGCGTAGGTGGAAAATCAAAATGTTACATAAACTCTATGGGGAAGGACAATCCATTGTTAACTGTAACTCAGGCTCAAGGTAAGACCGTATCCCCTCAGCCGGGATTACAAGTGAGATTCCTGGGTATCAACATCTAAGTTTGGACTGAAGTCTTTTGCTTAGAAGATGCCCAGAATCTAGAAATGCCTCTCTAAAAGCTGCGTCATATGGAAGTCGTCTTCGGAAAAGGCCAGACCCCATAACCAAACTGCAATGTGTAAAATATAGAAGGCATTCCCGCTGTGATTTCCTGTGAATATGTTTTAGTTTCTTACGTACATTCTATCATCTCAGTTGTGTTGTATTTTTTCTCTTAGCCTGCTTAGTTGGAATAATAGCTTTGCGAATGTTTTATTATTATCTGTTTTATTGTCTAACCGACGTTAAATTGGTATCTTGTTTCTTTTCTCTTGTATCATGTAAGAGTTTGATGGGTTGGAGAAGTTTACAAAGATCCAGATGTAAGTAAACTGATTTGCTCTTGGTGTAATGGGGACATTAAAACAACCTTTCATGTCTCTAGAATGTCTCTACGGACAGAAACAGAGGAAACTGGCATGGGTAGGAAAACAAACAGTCCCTTAAGCGACTATGAAGACATCAGCAGGATAAAAAGTAGTTCATGAAACCGGAAGCCATACAGTCCTCAGACAGTCATAGGCTTGATACTTGATGCGCTATATAACCCTTTGTCCATCCTTTGAGCACAATACATCTATTTCCTACCAGACAATACTTCTAGTTTTATGGCCGTGAGGGAGCTTTCCAAATGCCAAATCACGGCGCATGCCTGCGGCAGTACTTACGTTATTGACGCCGTTGACGATGGCCCTCATGGTAAGGTTCCTGGGGCCATCAACCGTCTTGCCGTCGTCTGTGGGCCCCCAGCTGGCGCTGTAGATGTCGATCAGGTTTGGCATGTGGCCCATAGCGTTGGCTTCAATCAGATCCGTCATGAAGGGCTGGTCCAGCATTCTCAGACCTAATCAGAGAAATACAAACACTTTGAACTATGGTGAACAGTTCCAAACAATGGGAGAAGGGAGTATTGTTAGATATTCTTTGCATTGAACCATGATGAACATTGCGAATAATGTAGAAAGGCAGCGGCCAACTGATGACAGCAATAGGCAAACAGAAAACTCCAGACCAAACAATCATGAACAAAACCAATTAATCGTGAACGATTGCCAACAGTATCTGGCCAGAATGTAACGCTGGTGAACAATTGTCACCTAGTTTGAACGTTTGTGAATATTTGGAGACAACTATGATCATTTCAAAACAATTTTCCTCTTTGATATGAAAAATACGAAAACATATGAAAGGAAATACGAGACTTAAACATGTATACCACACTCACATACCGAACATATATATAGCTTGTCTTGGTACGTCAGGCAGGGTAGACCTTTCAGATTGTTTGGTATGAGTGAGTGAGTGATTATGGTTTTACACCGCTTTTAGCAATATTCTAGCAATATCACGACGGGGGGACACCACGGCTTCACACATTGTACCCATGTGGGGAATCGAACCCGGGTCTTCGAAGTGACAAGCCAACGCTTTAACTACTAGGCTAACCCACCGCCCCTGTTTGGTACGAACTGGGAGGCGGTCGAACCATTCACCACTGAGTGGAAACTGTGTTTAAGCTAACATATTATATTCGTTCTTAAGGGTTAATATTATTAAGCCTTACCTGCAACCTTTGACCCATAAGCCACGCCCACTCCGCAAACACCGTTATCCCTGGCGGCGGATACTTCGCCAGCACATCGAGTCCCATGACTACAACATAAACGCCATCCTCGTCACCAACCAGTATCCATATAACGCAAGCAGTTATTCAGGTTTACCTTCAAACGAACTTATACCAATGATGACGACGACGATGATAGCAATAACGGGACTGAAAGCCCTAGTAACGTTGATTCCTGATAATTGCCAGTCTGTATGACCTATTTGTGATGACAAGCAATTGCCAAACATGTTGTCTGTACAGGAATGTCAAATAATACATGACAGTCTTGCTATCAATCCCAGGAACAGGCAAAAAGGCGTGTGGCAGCGATCTATATAGAACACATTTGTAAGCAAAATGTTCATACATGTTCCTTCGATCAAAGCCTGGAACACATGTGTTCAATTTCAACAAACATTACAGAAAGGGATCAAAGATAAATGTATCATTTATCGACATGTTTTGTTTCTTGTCTACTGATCTATGTAACTTGGAAAAAGATGAAAATCATTCCTTGCATGAAACAGAGTCCGAAATTTGCTTTTGAAATATATTCCTCTCATTTCGAAATCAATTCCAAACATGACTCATAGAAATCTGATCTGAATCTTCATCGTGTACCGACAGCAATAACATTTGCAAGTGAAATAATACAGTAATAATCTTCAAAGACATCTCAGATTGTTGTAAACGTTTGGTAAACAACAAGTCCTACTGACGACAATACCACTTTATGACCGCCTTGGTGAAAGAAAACTCCAAATGTTCTGAAAGGTTTTGTCAAAAGCACATAAAGCGTTATCATTGACAGTATGTATTTAATCATACTGGTTCTGAAATCAAACGTCCATTTAAGGTGTAGGCGTGTGGTCGTGTCGGTTTCAGCGGACGGAGATAGAGATCAGTATTGTGAAATCGCCCTTAAGGAAATACTTTGCTTCTATTGTACATAACATATTTCAGATGAGAAATCTATAGCCCAATCATGTTGAGGATTTATAAAAGTAGAAGCTGAGCATAAGGTATTGATATCGTATTTGTGCAGTTATGGCTTCAATGATAAAAGCACCAATTGCAATGATTAAAATGATATTTGTGTGTGCGTGCTAGGACTGTTATAGGGTTACGCTCATCTTTCCTCGAAAACCTTGTATCAACATTATTTGAAAGTGAGTCATAAACACATACTTCTTGTAATGATCGGAATCGTGCAATGGAATCCGCTTCAAGCACATATATCTTATATACATACAAAGAGTTTTGTCGCTTAATTCCATCTGAACACTCTTCAATATTAATGCCACGGCTGCAATAAGTCAGTGAATATAGATTACCATCTGATGAAAAGAAATAATTTCATTTAGATATTCAAGGATAAAGACATCTCTAAATGTCAAAGTAATCTGTCGCTAGTAGCTGTATCAAGTATCTGTCTGTACCATGGGTGTCTGGAAAAAAATTGGTCTCCAGTTCATGCTGTCTAACGCTGTGTATAAAACACACCAGAAGAACAATTAAATTAAGAAAGAAACTTACCTATTGAACCATGTATCTGTATAGCGAGGGTATGGATAGGGGTCGTTACTGCTAAAATCATAACTGGCTTCGGCATTCTGAAAAACAGAGGTAAATATTTTTGTTTGTTTGTTTATGTTTGTGTGTTACTTAACGCCAGGCTCAGCAATATTCCAGCTTATAACAGTGGCCTGACAGAAATTCTGTCTGGACCAGAATCAACACGCAATCAACCGAGTCACAGAATTTGAACGTAGTTACGTATTTGCTACTTGTGGCAGCATAGATTGATGGGGATTTAACCTGGAGTCCGCACCCGGGCATGGGGATAAGTTGGCCAATCACACAGCAATGCATATAGAGTCCGGTGTATATAGATCAGACAACAGGGGTCGACTGACCACCTCTTATTGCCTTATCTGAGGCTTTAAGGAAGTGTGTGGATTTGGCAGTTAGATCTTAGCAAAGTAAATAGAAAATAACTGGGCCCCTTTACTTGATTTTCATTTTATGGAATTACTTGGATATTGGTTTTTTTTATTGAATTACTCGCAAATGATACTTGACATCTTAAGAATCGTGTAGAATTTTGGTAACTTTGACGTAGAAAGCAATGAAAGCGTGAGTGACTGGACTGGAGGATAGTTATAGAAAATAGATAAGAAGAAAATGCTAGTAACGACAACAGTCAGGGTTCATACAAAACAATGTGTCACAAAGATACGGAATATAACAAGAACGTGAAGGCTGGAAACTGTAGTCAAATTACAAGGTGAAAAAATACACATTAAAACCATGCAGACGCTGATCAGTCATCGTTAGATCCTTGTGAGATCATTTTAAATTATCCTTTAAGTTAGCTGATGACAACGTAACATCTTAAACGTCTCTTCCGTGTATTGTTTATATATATTTAGGAATTTCTGTACAGCTGTGTAGTTGTCAAAGTCCGTGCTTGTAAACGTGACATCTGTTCTACCATAGCCAAAGGAAGTGTTACAAGCAGCCAGCAGCAAGTACTAAAATAGCTTTGTTTTATATATAACGTTTCTGCTCCCGTCTTTTGAGGTTTACGATTAATCCGGTGTAATATAGTTCAAATCTCTACTGTATGACAATCACCCAAACAAGGTATGACCTCGTTAATGCGTATGGTGAAGTTACTGGTCAAAATGTATTCATTGCAGATTCGAGTGTCCGGAATAACGAGTGTAGTTAAGCTGCATGCGGGTCTCACGTGTACACACGACATGCACGTGTTAGTGAACCGGGATGTTGAGGTTTACAGTTAACTCATGGTGCCCACTGTAACTATCCCGTATTTCCATTGATCTGCACTGTTTCACAACAATCACATATAACGGTTAGTGGTTCGTTGACATTCAGGTAACCTTTGAAATGTTAAACACAAAAATGAAAAGCAACAACTACAGACCAACAGTTGACTATGCTAAACTTTGGCTCTGAACGTCAATTCCCTTTGTTCTCTGTGTCCTTTTCATCATAAATCAGCACATTGATCATGTCGGTCTTTTATTTCGTTTCGCTTCAGGAACCTGACATTTCGAACACCGAGGACTATACCCAATGGTTGTAAAGTGCAACAATAACGACCGATTGTAAATTGCGACCAAGAAGACTTGTATCGACGAAATTTGTAAAAACGTTTTACGTCAATGTGCGTGGTATTCTAATTCCTTTGAGTTATCCCATGCTGTTCGACAGAAAGGGGTCTTTAGGGCGTAAAGGACAATAGGCCATTTTCACGTTTTTATGGTGTTGGAAACATGTACGTCAAGATGTCGTTAAAGCGATGCTGTGATAATGGCAGCTCATGTTGGTGTCGCTATACAGAATATGGCCGCAGAGAAAGATGAAGCTGAATCGATTTGTCAATTTGTAACTGATTACACATTGAACCAGGTGGTCTATATAAATTGACAGACTAATGCTGAACGTCTTTACAGACAACACCATCAGAACAGTGTGGGGTCCTGCAGTAGATGTAATCAAATGATTGAAAGAGTTAATGTTCTTCTCAAAGCTTGAAATCGATACAGGCTATCATCAGCTATCATCAGCTATAATCAATATTCATGATTACGATCATGTTCTGATTTTGACAGTTAACTGAATTTGCTGAATCAATTAGGGTCAATTTGCTTTTGAATCCTTGTTCATATAATACATGTTTAAAGGTAATTCGCTCAGACTACGAACGTTAAATTTCAAGTTCCAGATATGTTTTTTCCGCAGTTCGGAGACCATCCAAATCGGACAGTACGTTATTCCCAGGTTTTAGTAATTGAATTGTTTTAAAATAATAAATTGCTGAATTACATCCCTTTTCTTCTGCCTATTCAAATAATTATTACAAATGTCAGCGGTATTTAGTGTCAGCCCATATCTGTGGCCTGAGGGTACACAATTAATCACATGATTCAAATTGTACTTTTTGTATTCGTTCTTCACATAATCCTGACTCTAACAAAAGGCTTGGGATGCCCGATAATTATTCAAACGGCGTAAGTCTATAGTCAAGATATATATAATATTGAACGTACTAACCTAGAATTAGCATTAAAACTGTTAAATAAACATTCCCTTGATCACGAACTATTCGCGTCAAATTCACGACGATGACGCGAAACGTTCGCGCCAAAGTCGCGATCCAGACGTTTGTGTTTTGACTCTTAACAAAGTTCTAGGAACAGGTGTAAATACAATATGGAAACACAACACACAACACATGTTCGTTAGTTCAACAGACAACAAGAATAAAAGAAATGAACTAAAACTAAAACAATCTCGTGTCACTGTCGCTGCACAACAGTTTGTCTTACGTAGTTGTGGCGCAGGTCGGGGTGCAGATAGTCGATACCTAAATAAACACAAGTAATCATCAAATAATTGTTCCAGTACTGTACACCTGAGTGATTTCGTGGATGCACAGTCCCTAAATAATCAGACAATACTGTTATACGTTATCATTAACTCTCGTACTTATCTGTTACTACGAGAACAGCATTTTCCTTTTAATGTTCACACAGTTGTAGGGGGACATTAACGACCTGTCTTGAATCTCACTTGTGATAGATGTTAGTGATCCTTATAATAGCCCATAACTACAGCCCCATTATAGAATACGATTGGCAGCACAGCATTCTTTTATGTTACTTTCATTGCAATAATGACCTCAGTTTATGGGTTAAAAAGGGCAATGGGAACACAAATAGTCTAATTAGATTAAAAATCAGTTATGATTGGTGCAAGTAAAGTTCAACCACACCTTCTCTTTCACACTCAGAGACACAAACACAGACACACACACACACACACGCACACACACGCACGCACGCACGCACACACACACACACACACCTACCAACCCAGCTGGTTCCTGTTTTTCAGGCACAAGAAGGCTATCAGACTATTAATTCTGGCATCTCAAAGAGAACGTCATTTACATCCTAAACACATCTGCGTGTCACAGGGTCATTGTTCAACTCAAAGAAATTTGTTTTTAAAATGTTATTATTTTTATTAAGGCTTAAAACCCCCACAGCTATGAAGTTTAAATAGGATACACGAGTTGGATCTTACCATCATCCATTATAGCGGTGGTGACGTCTGTTCCGGTGTAGCCCATCTCCCATGCCTCCACTACGTTAAGGTCAAGGCCGGCTACTCCTCCGCTCTGTCCGGTGTTCCTCTGAAAGAACACATTGTCAGTACTGAAAGAACATATTGTTAGTACTGAAAGAACATATTGGCAGTATTGACAGAACGCACATGAACCCTGCATTCAAAGGTGTTAAGAAACAAACTTGTTTCTAGAATTGTTGTATTGATGCTGGACATGTGAAATGATTTTAAGATATTCTTTTTTAATTGTATGGAAAGAATTCCAAAAGAATTTCAAAATAAATTTATGTGGTTAATAGTGCATCAAAAATATTTCTAGAGTGCCTCTGGAGCGCGACATAGTGGAGCCCCAGTCGAGGTCGAAACGTGATGTGTTTGCACACCGTTCGCGATCGATTATATGTTCGTGCTAAAAATATATAGTTTCACTGAATCATCATTACATCACGGAAGCGCAACAGAGCTAACAAGAACTTGGATGAGCGTCAGTATGCTTACAACTTGCCACAACTGGACTTGGCCTATACTTCTCATTCGGGGAAACTATTACATTAAGGCCAGTAAGCCTCAGGTGGCTAAGCAAAGTGTGCTTTCACCACTTGCTTGGCGGAGGTTGCAAAACATGTTATAAAACGATCTTTCAGAAAGAACCACCTCTGACATTTCAAATGCTTTCTATAAAATGAGTTTAGAGAATCAAAAACCGTCTTTTACGTAAATATATCTTGGCAACCGACCTAAGTCGTAACTTTCACGTTGCCAAATGTTTGTTCAATAAAGGAAAAAGGTCTTTTGTAAAAACAGAAAGGGTTACATTGCACAGAAGCAAATAACAGTTTCAATTGTACTATAAACACATTACGAAATGCGGGTCTTGTATCAACAACAGTCACGTGTCATGTTTCATAATCTATATTATTAAAAAATAATTTTGTATTATTGAATAGCGATTTCAAATTTATCTGCAAACTAGCAATATCCATTAGCACATAGTTTCACATTTGATGAGATAATATTTTAGACTATCTTGACACTGACAGGCCACATCACAGCAAAATATCCAAATTGAAAACTAGACTGAAAATTCATTTTAGCTACATGTATTTGATCATGTCGAAGTTCAAAACTAGCAGGTGTAAGAAAGAACAAAACTGACCAGATGTCAGCCATTATAACCAGTTAATGATTCTCGTACACTTTCTCCGCAAAAGGTCCATTTCCTGTCGTGTCCTTTAAAACATCATATCAAGCAATAATGACGGCCAGGAATCACCGGCATGCGGCCATGTATAAGGTGATGCGTGAGTGAGGTGAATTTCACCACTATAAACTGTAGGCATGTCCCAGTGTTCAGACTGGTGTTTGACACAATCGGAAAGTGGTCTGTGTTTGTGACGTGTACCGATGTGAAAGTAACGACAATCACGGGCATGACCTGGAAACTTAATGACTCTGGGGTTCGAACATCCCAACCTGTAACCAGCTGCTGTACCTTGGAAGACTGGACCACCCTTGGAGTGAGTGAGTGAGTTTAGTTTTACGCCGCATACAGCAATATTCCATCTATATGGCGGCGGTCTGTAAATAATCGAGTCTGGACCAGACAATCCAGTGATCAGCAGCATGAGCATCGATCTACGCAATTGGGAACCGATGACATGTGTCAATCAAGGCAGTGAGCCTAGTCATATTGTTATTTTTGTTAGTGAAGTAGAACTGGCACAACAAACTGATTATTTTGTGCAAGGATTTGTGCAACAACACCGTGTTGAAAATATTATCTAGATGTTATGCTCAATTCAGTTTTCGGAATATGCTTAATAGCCATATGTGTTGTTTACTGTGAAAACATGGCCTTGACTTGATTGGATGATTGTTCGAGTGAGTGAGTTTGGTTTATGGCGCTTTGTGTAGTATTTAAATTACATCACGTCAAACCTTGAACCGGAATCAGTATATGAACCAGCTTGACACAGGCGTACATTGTAAATCTTCAACAGATAACTTGTGTTATGTGAGAGACCAGGATGTTTCGGATGTTTCGCTATAAACTATATACCTGTAAACTTCATCACTGAATCAATATACAGTGTATACCGATGTTGCCAGGTTAAACATCCTATCCCTTGGTTTGATGTGTGTGCACCCAAACTACTCTCACAATAAGCACTATTATGAGTAGGCACACACCAACACTATGCCGTGACATTCTAACCACAGTCAGATGAGACCGATACTACTGAAATGTTAATAGCTATTGAGAGGCTGTCATAACAAATATGGGGAAACAGATTTGTCTTCAGTGTCAATTGAAACTTGTCATGTCTCCAGTAAATCGTCTCGTTACCAAGCAACCATTAAAGAATCGGCATCAAGACGGATAAATGGTGTCCGAAGTGAGGAAGGTTTGGTATCCGGCCAGTTGTCAGCTGTTTCGCTCTTTAAGAGGAAAGCTGAGTACTTCCGATTGAGCAAATTAAATACCTTGTTATCTGGGAAGTCCTGGAACTCTCTGCCACTCTCTGGTATTAATTGCATCTTCACGCGATTTCACTGAGAGATGTATAATAGATTCCAACACGACACTTTGAAAGGATGTTTGGTCAGTGTGACAGTGTGTCCCACTTGTTGTCTGTGAAGACATTGAACACTCACAGACCTCTTACCAATCAATAAGGAATGTGGTTTTTGAACATTTTATATAAGTTGCTATTTGATGAGGGTGTACTTTGCATAGATTTAATCTATATCTGTGTATTTCGTTCAATCGAGACCTCTCAATGACAACATTAAATATTCCTAATGATAAAATCTTAAACGAACAAATGAATAATACATTCATATATTCTTTTCCACGAAACATGTTGTACTGAACATCCAATCTCTTGTGTGCCATTTGTACTGGAACTTCATCATTACGTAAGTATTTACAGGTGGTCTTCTTTTATTTAGACACAATGCCCAATGGATATCCCGAAGCTGTTTGCTGTTTAATGCTGCATTCAGCAATATTCAAGCTGTATCAATAATCGAATCAGACAATCCAGTGTTTGTCATGAGAATTGATGACACAATCGAATCACTGAGCCTGACCACAAATCGGTTGAGTTTCATCTGAACTGGATGGCTCCAATGGTAACTTGGTAGATTGTGTGTCATCATGAACCAATGGTGGCGACGGTAGCTCATGACTGGTGTCTGTCCCAGGTTGGATATCGTTGCAAACGGTTGTGATATAGTTTCAACATTTCAAACATCATTTTATTACTCACTCACTCATAAGAAATACTTAAAACCCTTAAGTATGAAAACGAAAGCACTTACCAAGTACCATTCTTTGTCAAAATCTGGATCTGTGGGTAATTTTGGCTTTGGCTTTTCAAAAACTGGGTAATTTACTATTTTGGGCTTTTGTAGCCTAAAATCCGTAAGTATAGCATCCAAAGGTTTATAGCCTCTTTTCTGACGTAAATATCCGGTGAGTTGAACGGCGCTTTTTACCTATGAAAAGAAGGAAAAGCAAAATCATTAAAAGATGTAGTTTAAACGATTTAAAAGATACATGCATAATTTCCTTACCTTTTTCCAGGTGCCATCACTGATTTTCAGTGAACCACTCAAATAACGTTAACCTTCACCTCTTAGTTGGCATTTACGCCAGATAGAATATGTTTTGTCGAACAATGAAGACCATTTATATTCTGGCACTGACTTTTTTATATTGTACATATGTCATAAGTAATGAGCCGTATAAGCCACATTCATATATAAAATAATTATACCATTATACAGCACACCTACATACAGCATGCCAGTGATTAATTAAGACAGAAAATAATAGCATGCTTTGTTAAATATGGCCGAAATGGCCGAAATGTTTGAACAGAATGAACAATGAAAACAAAGGACAGGACTGACTGACTGACTGAGTTTGGTTTTACGCCGCTTTTAGCAATATTCCAGCAACATCACGGCGGTGGACAACAGAAATGGGCTTCACACATTTTACCCATGTGGGGATTCGAACCCGGGTCTTCGGCGTGACGAGCCAACGTTTTAACCACTAGGCTACCCCACCGCCCCCAAAGGACAGGAATCTCAACATAACACATAATCATACATGCTCTCGAATGATTTTATAGACTATTAAGATAATCGTTATTTTCATTACCATCCCAGAGTTAACTGCATCGAGCAACGTGTGAATTAATATCTAATCCAGCCAGCAGTTATACTTACATGGGGATGTGCCTTTAAGAGTCTAGTATGCGGTATGCTTCGCTTTGATCTGGCATGGTGAACTCCCTTATGGATGAGATGAAACTGTGTTTGTGAGTTGAGAACCTGAAACAAAATTGCAATTGAAATAATTATCACAGTTCACAAATGCTAATAACTTGTTTCTAAACAGTTAAATAGCTGCCTAATAAAGTTCCAAAGGCAGGTTGTCTTTGGTACATGACATTTGCACCAGTTCTCTGTTAACGCCTTAAAACATGTAAATTATGTAAATCCTGTAAATATTGTTAATGCTGAATATATGACAGAATCATTAAATAATTGAGCTAATAGATGACTATTCCATGGTATCATATCGCATGCATCTGTATCACTAGCAATGCCATCAATGCTGCGATTCGTGTAAATCCACATGTGTGAACCATGGTATGTCTTGCAATCTTAAATCCATCAAATAAATAAGTATGGTATAAATATTGATTTGTGCTGTCAATTATATTGTAATTGACAAGTCTGTTATGCGAGAGATTCTGGAAAAGGGGATATTGTTGTTTTTTGTTTGAGAAAGATTATATATAACTGCTGCAAGTCAAATAACGGTTGTTCAAGACATCCATCATGTGTTGAGAATACCGGTTTTTAGAAGAAACAAAACTATTGTTTTAGCCTGTCATTTTTGAAGCAATCGTTGGTTTATTTAGGACACGACTGCGACACTTTCAATCCATTTTTGGCATGTAATGGTCTGTCACCTTAACGGGGAGGAGATGCGGGGTGGACTTGTTATAAATAGGTGGCACCAGTGACTACAAGCACGATGCCGACACTCCATGGAGCTGACACAAAACACCGTGAGAAACTAATTTCTTTTAAAAGACAAAATATCATGGATGTCAACATCGTTTCTGGGCGTTTTCTTGCTCCTTCGTCAGATGAAAGAAGAAGAAGTTCACATCCATCATATTTTGTCTTATACTTGAATACCAACTTTTATATGCCTCTCAAGAACCTTAGTTTCGTTTGTTGTAATTCAAAGTTGGAATATTTTCTAGTTTATTAATGTATATTTTATACACATGGGAATATTTCGGCTTAATAAGCAAACTTAAAACAAACGAACACATGTCATCTTGCATAATGTTTATATTGACTGATGACAATCTTTGACAAGACAGGGTCGGCATTCTCGTACATCATTTCTGTATGTAGAAGCAACTTAATGATCATGCAGGGGAATGGACGGAAACGACTGAGCTGATTCGAGCCGAAAGACAACAAATTTAATGTGTTTTTCAAGCAATTGCCCACACGACTAGTAATGGTGTTATTTCTCTCCAGAGATAAGGCAAGTTAATGGTTCAGTATGAAAAAAAATACAGAAGACATATATGATTATATTCATAGAAACAAGCATGTGATATACATAAATAACATACGATTCCACACCGCCTGACAATGCCTGTCATCAGACGGTCAAGATCATCATCAATATTTCATATGGTATTCACCTCTGCCGAGCGAACTACTTCGCGAAAGATAATTAAGGTAATTTGAGCAGCTGGGGACACAGCAGTTGGCGTTGAGATGGATGTCTAAATCTAACTGAGAGACCATGTTGCAGTCTACCGGGTATACGTCTCACACTGATGTCACGTCGACCAGTCGTTAAGATCCCCATAATCCCCTGCATCAGGTAGAGTAACAACAAAGATCATATCATAATGTGTTTGGTATGATGCGACCGCCGGGAATCGAACAATCGACCTTATGCTCTCCGGGCAGATGCTCAATCTACCAGGCCACGATGGCTGAGAGAAGAAAGAGGTCATGTCTATATCAGTTGCGGAGTTACAGAAAGACGGTCCTGGCTGAGGAAGTTTCACTTTATAAATGTAACGATGTAACGGATAGATTTGAAAATAATCTAGGACTAACGTCCTAATCATCTACACTATTCACATTTATATTCAGAATGATCACCAATTGTACGCAATACATTTATACTTGCCATGTATTGCACTCATCAATCACTTTTACATTACGTATCCATCAACTTGGAATGCAGAAATGACAACATGTACCCAGTGATCTTCGTTCAATTCAACATTTCAATATGTTCTCAATATGGTAACAGTGAAGGAGAGGAATAATAGCTTGCACAAAAGCCCATGTGTGAACACTACCTAGCGACAATAAGGATATTACATTAAAGCCAACTTTGCTGGGTGTGGGTGTTGGGTTATGTAATCACGGCAAAGTGGCAATAGTCACAGTAGTTTTACTTTCATTTAATGCTAAAGTATATATAAAAGTAAAATTATGTATAAGCACAAGCAAGAATGCGTTGCGTTGCCTGTCGTAATGAATTGTCCGGAAGCAATGGAATTGATTTTTAAAATATATCATTCCACTTTAAATGAGTTCAAACTGTTTTATAGATTTCGAAAATCAAAACGATTTATGAATATAGATACCCAGAGGAGGAAAACATTTGTACAGAAACATTTCAAAATGACTTCTTTTCACCCCATTCTGACATTTCAAAATAAGCTAAATCAAAACGTTTGTGAAAGAAATCCAAAACAAACCAACGCATCCTAACACTAAGGTTTCCGTGTCAGTATTACCCAGAATAACAGTAAATATATCATGAATAATTTATCTGGTAATCAGCAGAACAACCAGAAGTTCGGCAATCACCACAGTATCCGACTCGAGTTCCTCGGTGATGCCCGTGACATGGCCACAGTGCTACACAGAGGATGAGAAAGGCGTTTTGTTGAATGCCAAATGAGATCCAGGTACCAGAAGCGCTGGGCTGCTAGCCCCAGTGACAGTGCAGCTGTAAAGGCTCAAGCGATTACTGTCAGGAGCAGGCCATCTCTAGAAGATTGGAACTGCCACTGGTTAGCTTTGATGTCAGTTTGAAGACCAACGCTGCTTGATTAAGACTGACGTCAATTAGACTCATTCCAGAGATGTGTCTTGTTTTTATCGTGGTGGAAGATTGAAGCGGATTTAAGTGGGTTTGAATGGAAACTGAGGAAGTTGCTATTTGGAAATTAAATGATGTTTTGTGCACTTTAATTTAAGTAATACCTAAAACGTAAAATAAAAAGCCCGTTTATCCGAAACGTTACGGGGACAATAATCAAACAAATATTCCCTAGTTGCCAATCCAAACCATTGCATGGATGGTTGTCAGTGTCATTCGATATTTATTGCAATTACAAGCAAAACAAAATCAATAGTTAATACCCTTTTTATGAGAAGCCAATGAAATGTGATGAGTTCTATACATTGGGCGATATGCTTATCTCCATTAAAGCTGGTAGAGATTCTACTTAGTTCTATTTGTCCTGGAACGAGCATAATCTAAAACTGTTCAGCTGCTAGTATATCTATAAGCTATTGAACTTGTTTATATACTCATGTCAATAATGGTTGTCACCCCCTTCATTTTCTTTTTATTGGAGAGGGGGTGTGGTGTATGTGTGGGGTGTGTGCGTGGGGTTGGGGTGGGGAGGGGGGTGACAACCATTTTTGGCATGAGTATAGTTGTAAAGATAAATAGATATGTTATAGGTAAACCATGACCAACAAATCTTTACTTCCCGTCCGTGTCAAGAACTGACAAGTGGTTTGTGGTAATTGCTAATCGCCAACCAACAATATTCCAACTGTATAACGACGGGAGGGCTAAACCAGTGAAACTAGTGGTTGATGTTAAGACCAACGACGAAAGCAAACAATCAAGTCACCACGTGTGTCTACCTGATCCAGTCAGAGTTTGCTGAGTGTCCATGTTATGTCTTATATTTCGACATGAACATGACAATGCAACAACACATGTCATGAACAATGAGTGAGTGAGAACAGGATTACCGTCGATTAAAACACGTACTTGTACACATCAAGAAATGTCAAACCACATACACAGACACTGACGAATCAATCCTAATCATGGTTCATCTTGGATTCGAACCAGCAATCATAGCATTCCGGCAAGAATATGAGGCACACAGTGCATTGTGGGACCGAGACGCCAGGGACGGTCGTGACGCCTAATTTAGCAAGAAATCCGTACGAGATTGACATTAAGAAAATAAGCATCCCTTTTATCAAGAGGCCGTTATGAAGTCTGAGCCTTCATGGAAGATCCCATTGACATTTCAGAAACTGCTTTATTGAATTAGTTGGGCCTAATCTGGAACAGGGGCGGTCTGAAGCGTCACCTCTGTCAGTAAAGGCCATGTATGAAAGTAAGCAGATAACATCAATGACCTTTCTCAACTTTCTATCCTCCAGAACACAGAATTACCTTCCCCAGATTTAATTTGCGACTCCACCTGGGACCTTCAAGGCGTTAATCGCTGAAATACTGCCAACACCCGAGGTCACTCACGCACTCAAGAATTAGGGTCAGTCAGCGCTTTGAAAAGATACATTTTTCTCTCTGCCCCTTGACCCCTAATGAGAGGACCAAAAGACGTTAAAATATGGTACTGGTTGGTCCCCGCCTGGCGCTCGGCATTAATGGGTACAACAAGGACTGGTTGGCTCGGAGTCAGTATAATGTGTCTGAATGGGGTATTCATGCTTGGCATGCGGTATGGTATCTCAGTGGGCTAGCACTATAAACCAGCTTAAGTCTGGGCTAGTACAAGCAGCCGAACATGCACATACACACGCATGCACGTCGTCATATGAGCGAAATATTCTCAAGCACGACGTAAAACCCAATTTCACCTCACCTCACCTCACCTAATGAGAGGATTGAGGTATAATACTTCTGGATCTATGGTTCTCAGTGCCCCTGCTGTCAGAATACCTCATTCACTGTGCAGTGTGACAAAGCAGGGATTCCTCATTGACCGTGTGTATGTGTGGGCGTGCGTGTACGTGCGTGCGTGTTTGGCCTCGACTAATGTTTGATAGTGCAAGCCCAATCACATACCGTTCCGCAAGTTAAACATTGATATTTCATACGGACTCCGAGTCGTCCAGTCCTTATCTTAATCCCATTAATAGATAACCAACATATTTTCTCAGTAAAGTGTGGGGATATTGAGGGATCAGTGAATCTTATAGATACTCCACATGGCCAGAATCGGGAACAGAAGGAAGCCAGTATGATCCTAATGTAGGCGGAAAGGTATTTGTATGGATCACATTGTGTTATGAACAACTAGTAGGACATGGATTAGTTACCATGGAAACAGAATTGGTACTTATAGCACGTTGCTGGTAATGGACCTTGCATAAGAAGGCATTTGTCGTTAAGCGTGGCGGCGAAATTTGGCCACCATGGATGGCCAGTTCTCATGACCATTTACATCAATTGTTCATGACTTCCTGTTTCTGTTCCTGGAAACACTGGTATGGTTAGTTACCAATCCTCGCACGATGAGTGCTGCTTGAATCCTAGTGAATGTATGCTTGGATCGACTAGCGACCTTTACAGTACTTAGCACTTCCGGTGGGAAGTAAGTACTAATACAGAATAATGTTGCTTCTACTTGGGGGTAACTTCATCAATGTTTGAGTCTTGTCTTACATTCATCAAGCTTATCGATCAGATACGACGCTGTTGCAAGTATTCTCCATCCTACTGGAGCATTTCCTATAAGGTGAATGACTACCAAGCACCCTCAGACACTGGTAATTGTGTTTTTTTGTTATATTCGAGGCGCTGTATTTTAAGACTTATTGTATTCCTTGTAAGAAAGGAAATTTAAGCAACGAAAGCTAACTAATGTCAAGGTTACAAGGAATAGGACACGAAATATTAATCTACAAATCTACAATGATATATCATGCGTAAATGTAAAAACCAATGTTCAAATGCATAAACATACCACTTAGCAATTCCGTCACCAACGATAAGAAGTACTTGAAGGCCATAATGCAAAAATTATAGAACTATTTAATTCTTATGATCTTGAAGGTCATAGATACGCGTTAGACGAACGACACTTTTCTAGCAGAAAGCGTATAGATTTTCCACTTCTTCCAAAGTGCTAGGGTGGTTGATTCAAGATGTCCCAGCCACCTGCTCCCCCTACACCTTCTGTCTCCTCTAATGTACGGAAGCCTTCCGATGCATCTCTTGTTTCCATAGAAACGCGGCGCCAGAAGCTACGCAAGAAAGGGGTATGTATGGTATCTACACCACAAGCTCCAGTATGCGGTGTAATACCGAGAATGCCCATGCGAATATTCTTTATATTTGAAGCCATCCACACTCCATACAACGCACGTAGAGATAAACATTAAGGATGTTTATGTGCTGAGCTGGAAACCTGGGTTGATGATGGTTTCCTTAAGTCAATATCTAGACTAATAAATCAGTTAAGGCAGGGATGTCTATCGAAACTGGAAACCTTAAACTTCCCAAGCGCGCGCTATCATTAGTCTAAACATTGACTAAAGGAAAAACATCATCAACCCAGGTGTGTGTGTGTGTGTGTGTGTGCGTGCGTGCGTGAGTGAGTGTGGGGGTGTAAGGGCGTTCGTGTCTTGCTTGTTATGTCTTTAATGCATCATTTTAGAGATTTAAACGTATTATAAGCGGGGTATATCAAAACAGTACAGCCTGGTGTTTCGATGGTCTATGATCTTCAATGATTGGTATGTTGGTGTGATCATATCTGGAAAGTTAATGTTCTGGATTTCTTAGTGTTGATATAACAAGGTGATATCACATATGTCATTGTAAGATAAAATGTTAGCATGTCACGCGAAAGAAAACATTTTTGTAATTACTGTATTAAAATCCCTCCCTTGCAGCACGGTTGTGCATTGTGATATCAATACCTCTTATAATTTTACAGGCAGTCACCATGGAAACATAGCACCATCCATTGTTTTAAATACTCACGCAATGAGACGTTATTCCTTTACACATAGTATACATTGAAATACATGTCTAATAGTTGCATATTTTGGTGTTTGCCCTGTAGATCTACATTTCATCCTTCAACGATCACGAATTTGATCGAGTTTTTGACGGAATTCCACCCTCTGCACTTAATACCCGATACAATGTGCGAATAAATTCCCAGGATACAAATACTCTATAATACCGTTGAATATAAAAATACACACAACTCTGGCTTATGATTCGAAACAAGCTAGGACGCTTTATAAATGATTTGTAAGTAAGATATAACAGACAATCGGGTCGTTTCTAACGGTAAAAATCTACGTATCCTGCTTACCGCAGGGACTTTCACTAATAATTAGTTCCTGAAGTGTTCGTGTCTTATAGCCCTGTGTTGGAAGAATAACGATAGTTCTACGTGCCTAGGGAAATGCCTGGTAACTTTAAAGACCAAAGCTATCGATTTCCTGTCAGTTTTATCGTGAAACTGTCCAAATTTCAGGAGGCAATGGATCC
The DNA here is from genome assembly GCF_003918875.1 of Haliotis rubra. Lineage (NCBI taxonomy): Eukaryota > Metazoa > Mollusca > Gastropoda > Lepetellida > Haliotidae > Haliotis > Haliotis rubra. The sequence goes on from NW_025767080.1 coordinate 2,192,419, forward strand.
TGTGATGGAAAGGGAAAAATTCCCTCCTTGATAATTAGAGAAGTCGATGCATGAGATAATAGTCCAGGGATAGCAGGCTGACTGGAAACAAATACGTACACAGTAGGCACGTCGGTGGTCTTCATTGATTATAGTGGCTGGACACGAACAAATGAGAAAATGACATCATTGTATTGTTCTTGGATAATGTAACTCCTTAGAGAGACTTCAGGCGTTTTTATTGCAACATAAAGCATATTTCGTTGCACGGTATGAAGCATCTCCATCCTAATGATCATTATATAACTTTGCATGCACCTGAATCAGTTGTCAAGGGGATTTGATATGAATGATTTGCTTTAAGGAGATGTAATCAATAATATTTTGTTTCATACATTCATGGTCAGTTATATCCTTGTCGGATCAGTCTGTGACTAATAACGTCTGGAACAGGCAAAGCAGACCTTGACAGCACCAGTATTTATACCTGACGTCAGGGTAGGATCAGGCACACTCGGCTATGTCAATCATACAATACAAATTCAGTACAAATGGTTGTGTTTTATGCCGCTTTGAACAATACAATCACGTCTTAGTGTGACAGTAAAGCCGGAAATGAATCAGGTCTTGAAATGTACGAGTAGGGTTAACTCATGACAAAGCAATGGTCATCGCTGAGGCTAAACTGAATTTTAACATAGGTTTCTGGACAGCGAATAAACTCCTTACGTAAGAACTGGATGATCCACATGTATTTCTAATCTCCAAATCACAACACTTTAAACTGCATCATGATACTGTCCAATTAATGATTCTACACGGTATTGCTTTTAGGAGGCGGCTGGGTAAGAAAGATGGCCAGGCAAGGAAGTTTGGTTTAAGGCGATTCCTCGTACTCCACGGATAGGAACGGTGCTCGTGACATCAACCACCCGTTTGTCAAACAACGTTTAAGAGTTCACGATGATCGAGCTGGAATATTCCGTAGAACAAGAAACAAACACACAATGCAAATATACTCCAACAAGAACTAAAGTATTACATGCAATATCTTCCATTGTGTGTGTTTGGGTTTCGTATATAGAACACTGTGTTGTGTTATGTTGTGCTGTGCTGTGTTGTGTTGTACTGTGTTGTGTTGCGTTGTACTGTGTTGTGTTGTACTGTGTTGTTTTGCGTTGTACTGTGTTGTGTTGTTCTGTGTTGTGTTGTACTGTGTTGTGTTGTGTTGTGTTGTGTTGTGTTGTTCTGTGTTGTGTTGTTCTGTGTTGTGTTGTACTGTGATGTGTTGTTCTGTGCTGTGCTGTGTTGTGTTGTACTGTGCTGTGTTGTGTTGTACTGTGTTGTGTTGTGCTGTGTTGTGTTGTGCTGTGTTGTGTTGTGTTGCCTCTGTGGTATATTCCCACTTAAGCATAATCCTAAAGAGTGATATCACACCATTTGAGAAACTGAGGTTTAGTGTTCACCATAAAAATAATTACAATAACAAACCAAACGAAGGCGCCCATGTAATCTTGGATGAATTGTGAAATATACAATATTTTTATTTTGTTCTTTGTAGACCTTTAAAATATATTCTTCTAAAACACAAGAGTACAATTTACAGGCTAGCGGTGTAACGGGTTTTCACTGCAGACCTATCGCAGTGGTTTGTCCAGAAACAATGTGTATGATGAATAATAAAAGCCGCGAATAAAACACCAGTAAAACCAAAGCAATGTTTTTCACATTACACGCAAGACATTCAAGTATATTCTACACAGAAAGGTTGCCAGTGTGTAATACGTAAACATTTAGACAAGCGATCAATACGAGACTTGCTGTCGAGATAATGCCTTTCTGTAAACCACCTTGTAGAAGCAATACATCAGAATATAAAGATCTGTGGCCTTCAGTGAGAGTACAGCATTATGAATGTACAGTAAGTAGGTCAATGATGATGAGGGGAAGTTACTATTCCAAGCATGGGCAAATTAGAGAAAAACACTCATGAAACCTGTCTTGAGGCTATTAATCATCCACACGACTTGCTACGGATTCAACTTTCTTCGGAGGTCGAAATGAGTTTGGTGGAAACGGTGGAATTTCAAACGAATGTTAAACATGAATACAGAATGCTTTTAACCCATGCCTCCTTAATACGTTCCAACAAAGATAAATGAAATTGTCCTTTGCAATTCAAGGTAGTTCAGCAAGGTGAATATAGTTTGGTTTGACTTATTGATCAATTGATTTTCAGTAAGGATGTGTGAATGCAAGGATGGTGAGTGCGTGGATCTGTTGCCTTGAGCAGTGTTCGAGCATACACAAGACGTGGTCAGGACATGTCCACACATAATACCTACGGAAAAGTCAAACCTGAATCTTGGACTTTATGATCGAACGATTCACCCACTGGGCTAAAGGAAAGGAATAGATGTTGTATTTCAAATATTTACCAACTGACTTATTTATAGTATATGTGAGAAGGAAGTATTGCTGAGGGCGTCTGTACTCAGACAAGTCAAGACTTATGGTCAAAAGCCTTTAAATATACACCAAAATTATTTGCGCAAGAACAAAGGTTCTACCATGAAACCTACTAGTATTTTGAGAAACAAGGCAGTTTCTCATAGGCAGCGTATACATTACATATGGGTCCATAAACCCAATTCCTTAATTTCTGTATAGTTCATGTTACAAGTTTATGCTGCGCTTTTACAACTGTCAAACGACACATGCTGTCACACGACACATGCTGGGACTGGGATTCGATCCTGATCCAATACTTAAACAATTAGCCAGCTGCTCTTTAGCATGAGTTTTCAGTTTCAGTAATTATAGTGGGTTAAAATGCAACATTCTACCTAGTACAAGCATTCCGTTCAGATTCATGAATACATACATAAATACATACATACACACATCACACACACGCACACATCTATATTTAACGCGTATGTTGTGCATATATACGCGTATCTCTCTCTCTCTCTCTGTAATTAACGCGTATGTTATGCAAGGTACTTATATCATGAGTGCGGTAACACTACCTATAACACAAAATCTGTGAAACTACGTGATACATTGTCCGGTAGATCAATCCTTGCCCTGGTCAACTAGTACGGATATACTGTTCTCACACACACGACAACAAGAGAACGACAATGGTTTGACCTTGCCAGGTTTGCCTGACCTCCCCAGAGACCGTCTGTCATCATGGCGTGTTTTGATGGCAACGGCTATTGAAACTCAAACATCTAGTTTGTGTGCAGCTTTATTAGACACAAGTAGGATGTGCTGAAGCTAGAGCACGTTGTTCATCATAGTTATGCATGCAAGACTTAAACGGAACACCGACTTGCAAATCCCCAGAAACAAGCGCTGAAAGCCAAGTGGCTCGTGTAAACATTCGATAGCTTCCTGAGACTTCTGAAGTCATGTCATCATTTTTGACATTTACGACAAGAGCCAGGTACTGGCGTGGATGATGACATAGTAATTTGTTAATCTTGGACCGATCTATAACCCGATTGGCCTGTCTGTCTGGACAGTGAAAGGTGGCAGCGCCAGGGAAGAATGTGCCGCCATATTTGCAAACAAATGGAAAAAGAATCCAAGACATATCTAACAAAATGTTTCCAACTTTTAAAATGCAATGTACTGAAAAAATGAGAAATACTAGATTCTTTAAGAGCTATGTATCAAAAATGGAAACTTTAAACGTATTTAGAAATGTTTTGAAGAAATGTACATTTCTACTTCTCCGAACAGATCTTGTTAAATCAGTCATTATGTGCTTTCAATATTGAGTATCTTATGAAAGTCCTGTGAAATAGTCGACATTTTAATGTTATATATCTTGCTATTGACTAACATATAGAAACTGGAACTGCAATTCCGACGGACTATTAAACAGCATATATCACAAAATAGGGACCCTGTATGTATTTCTGGCCCAAATATATCCCGTTACTCACGTTTGTAAGAGCCAGCCAAGCCGGAGATACGATGGAGTTTGATATAAATACAGACACTTTATTACGTTCGTTCGTTTGGATGATCAGGTCTATTTTTCTGTTGAGTGCCTCTGTATTGCAAAATAAGGGACTGGGGCGTAATGGGAGGTATTATTGGTCATTGATTTCAGAATGTAGGTCGACCTAACTGAGTTGGTGTCGTGTTGGAATGTTTTGGTAGAATCAAATTAACTCGTTAGTTTTTTATTTTCCACTAGTGGCTAGACATTAGAGATTGTGTAATTGGGGGGTACCAGAAATAGTCTCACAAGGTTTAAGGTTGTATTGATGTAAGGAATGCAGGGAAGACAGTAAAAACATGAAACATTCTGCTTCACTTCTCTTACAGTTTTGAATTGCCAATATATGTTCCACCCCAAACAATTATATGCCTGATTTGATAATTGTGCGGTACACACAGTAATTTTCATATTTATTTCAACCCATCCAAGTTAAAAGGACAAACAAAAGCATCATAAAATGGAGAATGTGGTCTCACACATAAATTGGAATGGAACTTTAAATGTCTGATATAGTGATGAAGAAGCGTCGTCTATCAGGTACGAGTTATATTTAGTCAGCAAGGCCTGTATCAACAGTGCCGTTGTCCACGTTTACTTCACGCGGTACATCACAACGAATAAGTGATAGATCCAGTTTCCAGTGTGAACTCCAATATGGCAGTCATAGCTCGGTCCCAGAAGTATGGCTACGCAGAGCACTTGGATAATTCTGTTTGTCCCAGATAGGCTACATATCGACCACGCAGCTCGTCGGTCACTTGGTGTGGTGTGTATTGACCAACACGGCTGACCTTTTGGCCAGTCCCAACACAAGCATGTTGATGACGTCACTCGCGAAGCAATTACCCGGGAACTGTTTGCCAGCTGTTTGACGTCACAATGTGTGTGCAATTCCCATTTACGTGATCAATAGCGAAATAGACCTACTGGTACAAGATATCCCCATGGCAGTTCGCGCAGCGAAATGACTTCGATTGCTTCTATTGCCTGACAAAGCTATTTGCTAAACATTGTCTGTCGTCCGTGCTGTATGTGACGTCATTACACGTCGTCAGTCGAGGGGATATTTCCTGTGTATAACGTGGTCCCCTGTCTTTGGGGAAGGCGCTCTAATGGAGAGTCCGTGGGAGTTCCGTGGGAGTTCCGTGAGAGCTCCTGAATCCAATAATGTATTGTCACTGTATAAACACTGTATTCGATTGAGAATGCAAAATTCAAGAGATTCACATTTCCATACAAACGCATGGTCACGAACGTTTCTAACCAATACCTCTTTTCCGTCAACTTGAATGGATTTCTAAAGTCAAAAACACGTGTACAGCTATAGGAAGTCTCTGCAAAGAGGAAGGAGCATGGCACAGTTCCTAAGCATGTGTTTATGAAACACTATCAAATTATGATGATACCAGGTGCAAAAGGGTGAGCGTATCGTGCCCGTGAGGCATGTTGATGTAGTTGCTGCAGTTAATGTCGTGTGGGTGGATCCGGCCGGGTGTGTTCAGATGGAAAGACACAGGCGTTCGTGTTATGCTTCAACAGTACTTCCGTTAGTATTAACACTATCGCTTTTATTTCTGCCACCATTAAAACTATCCACGACTATAACTGCCCATGTTTTTTGTTTCTGGAACCACTACCCCCGCGACCGCTTCTACTACTGCTACCACTGCTGCAACTTTTACTACTACTATTGTCTCTACTTCTTCATATTGCTATTGGTGCTGCTACTTCTTCAATTACTAATATTACTGCTGATCTTGTTTCTGAGCCAATACTACTAGAGTACAGGTGTTACTACATCTACTTTAGCTGCTAATACCAGTGTTTGCCCTTAACCCTGAGACCCAGAACCATAAAAAGTTGTAGGTCCTGATCAGAATGTGTAAGCCCTATATTTTAATATGGAAATAATACTCTTAGTTTTTGGAATAAAAAAGCTGTCGGCCATAAGGACCTGCAGAAAAGAAAAAGCTGTGGGTCCGAATGTTTTTCAGTCGGCTTCGGGCCTTAATTTCGAACGCTGCTAATACTGCTGCTTGCATCTACAACTATCACTACGTGTGCCTACACTATGATTACAATTTCTTCTACTGTTACCACTATAGTTATCAAGACTATCATACCTATTACTACAAATATCGTTTTAGACAAATATCTAGTCCCTAGTTACAGAGGAAAATCCTCCTAAAATATCTTCATAAAACAATGAAAAAGAGCCCAGGGACTGTCTTCATTAGATCACGACACATGTTCTCAACTTGCATGGGCTGTATTGGGTATATTATTTCGGGATCTGCATGGCAGACTAACATCGCTTCTGTCATTCCTGTTACCAAGGATACTGCTTTAGGCACTACAGTTACTACAGATATCACTTCTGTCAACACTACTACAGTCACATACATAAGTATGAACATAAACACGGTACTGCTAAACAGTGATCATTCAACCATGACTATTATTTACAATCATTTCTGCACCTGGAAATTTGAAATGTACGCTGTTGCGTCTACGACGTCTATTGATTCTCCGCAACCGCTATTGTATGAACGACTCCAGTCTCAGAAATACCCGTGAGGTAATGACCAGGATGACAGCTGAAATATTCAGTTTGATCGCGGATGCGTTTCTGGGTCATGGTGAGCACCTGCACACGTACCATGTAAATAATTGATGAATTACACGAAGAAGGAATAGCGATATAGCATCTCATCATCACACTTTCTCGTCCAACTGGGAGGCTCAGATCCTCATAGTAGCTGTCACATTATGTGAACAAAACACTATCCTTGATGCTGTAAGAAGCTTGTGTACCAAGCTGGAATCCTACATATGAAAGGTCAACGCAAGAGAATATAATCAGTCTCGGTCATCCGAAGACATAGATGCCACTGGGCATGAGAAAAAAAGGGTTGAAATTATATGAATTGGTCACTGTGCCAAAAGGGTTAGCATATCCTGCCCCACTGGTAGCGCCGGCAGCTCATACATTTTGTATATTGTTTTGTTCGGTATCTGACAGCTGGATAGATGAAACTCAGGAATTCAATCTAACAAGGGAGTTTGCCTGAAACTCTGGTAGGGGAAAGCCAAAAGGTGATCTTATCCATAGTCAATGAGTACATATTCTTACAATATTCAACAGGATAGGCATCTTCTGCATTCGTAGACATTCAAACCAAGATAACGTGGACATACACTGCGACATCAGCAACGCAGTAGACGACTGCAACATGATCGGTTGTGACAAGAACCTCGACTACTGGATATTTAAGGACCATTGATTGAATATTCATTCTTTGACGTTTCTCATTGTAGGTGCCACTGATTTAATATTATTTTAATCTTTGGATGAACAGATATATTGCCATTAATATATGGAACAGTTTGAAGTGTGCTCCAACCAATACGTTTGAACTTCTTGGGTGATTCTTGGGAACAGAAACTGTGCCATCATCATCAGGGATAGTTTGAAGTGTGCCCCAACCAATACGTTAGAACTTCTTGGGTGATTCTTGGGAACAGTAACTTTGCCATCATCATCAGGGATAGTTTCATGTGTGTTCCAACCTATACTTCGAGCTCAGTCATAACTCATGTATGATAACCTTTAACAAACTCATAGTACGATATATGTTAAAGTATTAAACGTCATATGAATATCAGTTATCCAAAGTTCAAGATAAGCGTGGTGTCTACATCAACCAACGAGGCCATGACTATGGATATTCTTGTTCTCTAATATAGTTCCACTTAACGATGATTATCTCTGCGAAGCGTATATCAGGAACACAGATAGATGTTTACGCTAATGCACAGTTAAAAATGGTATACATCCTGCTACACGCATACATGAGTGAGTGCCTGAGTTTTGGTTTACGACGCTTTTAGCAATATTCCAGCAATATCACGGCGGGAGACACCAGAAATGGGATTCACAGATTGTACCAGCGTGGGGAATCGAACCCGGGTCCTTAGCGTGACGAGCGAACGCTTTAACCACTAGGCTACTCCACCGCCCCTCATGCATACATCTCACTCTGCATGCAGTAAAGGAATCATTTAAAGTAATCTTGTTCTCTTTCCTTATAATTATGCGGTACTTAAGCACATACAAGATCCGGACTTTCCAAAATAGTACACTTGACTATGGCTAATGTTCTTCTATGTTAAGATGTAATACTGAGGATAGTCATAGATTTTTCTTATTTCCACATGTGGATTGTTTGCTTCAGTAAACAGGAACAAAATACGTTTACCTCCGGGTTGGCAAGTACGGAATAATACACATGAAACTGTATGCTTTATACTTCATAATGTTGCATAAAAATATGTAATTTATTTGTGCACCTTGAAAATATCCTTTTAGGCTACAATTGAAGCGTAGTTTGTTCAAGAGACCGATGCCGCATGTCCTAGCACAGCATCGGTTGTGGTCCCCAAACCACAACAACACGATGAAGCTAAGTTCTGATTATGGGTGTGGGTGAATGTTACTATTTCAATGTACATCGCCACAACTGTGTGCAGTAACACAAGTCTCGTTCCCAGTCTGCAGGCTCGGTATTGCATGACTATTTCATTATGGTAATGTGTTGTAGTCATAATCATGCCGTTACGTTGAGATCTGAGCCGCAGAGCAAAGCAATGGTTGTCTGTATGGCATTTTGTTTAATAGATGGCCCAAGACACCTTATACGCTGACGCTTCTCCCTTATATACTGACAGACAGATGGCTTATGTAGTGCGTTTGACTTTATTTTAGACCGATGAATTGCTTACTAACACACAATCTAATAATTGCAACACAACCAAATTTGGCACAGTCACATGAATTCGACAGGCCAACTCTGATGGGATGATGAGTGTCATAAGTTTAGACACCCGAATAGAAAAGTTGTTTAACAAACGATCTTTATTTTGTTTTCACTTTTCGCTATTTTTAACGAGGGGGGGACCACTTGCTGGTAGTGGGCCTGAACTATTTCATGCTAAGGAAACTGTACATAGTGAGTGAGTTTAGTTTTACGCCGCTTTTAGCCATATTGCAGCAATATTACGGTGGGGGGCACCAGAAATGGGCTTGACCAGCGGACGCTTTAACCACTAGGATATCCCACCTCCCCAACCGTACAGAGAGCTAAAGTACTATGACTTATATATGTGTGCATGAACCATTTCACTGACATACAGATGATAATGAAACTGTACAGAAGGCTAAAGTACTATGACTTATATTAGTGTGCATGAACTAGAACACTTACTGGATATAATCTGGATCAGGATAATAAAAAATCATAAATGGATGAAAGGAATCAATAACTATATTACACATGTCGTACAAATGGCTTCATTACTGTAAACTATTCACATACATAAAATATACTCAGCAGAAAAAACAACGTCAGTACGAATTCAAAATTAGATAGGCACTGTAGTCAAAGGGAGGACTGCAAAGAAAGGAACAGCCAGGTGTACGCGGAGCACGTGCACAAGTGCCCACAAAGTTATGGAATCATATACCTGTGCTGTCTCCATCCTTTCTCGCACACCTGGCTGTTCCTCTCTTTGCACCCCTCCCTCGTAACAAATAGTGAACGGTGTTAAAAATTTAATGGTAGTTTGTTAAACAACTTTTTTTATTTTTAGGACTTAAATTCTGCAAAAAAACTCACAGAGTTGGTCTGATGTTTTGATTATAATCAGCGTTTCATTGAGTATTATATGTTTAGTAGTTTTCGAGTTAGATTGCAATTCATCGATTTTGAGCCAAACGGACTATAGCAGTAAACCTAAACATCGACTTACAGTAAACCTACCCCATAAGACACATCAAACCAGTATTGTGACTCTTACCCTTTAAGTCACCAAAAAACTACTCTATGACTTAAAAACCTACCTTGTAGCTTAAGGTAAAAGTGTCACGTCATATCTATCTAGTAAACTTCCGGTAATCTTTTCATTATCAGCTAACTATAAACATTCTCACCTTTCCATCCAATTACTATAAATATCTAAACGCTATCCAAACATCGATGAACTGTACACCGTAGCTACACAGAGTCAACTCTCGCGTGGTCATGGTCGCGGATTACGTATAATAGAATGGTTGTTCGACGTGACAAGGCTTTATTTAAGGGATTTGCCACTCTAGATATCAATTACAACAACCCATGCCTTATCTGGCTTGGTAACTGTATAATGCAACTGCCTGTTTCTGATATCCTCAATTGGTGAAGTCACTGAGGACATAAGCAAGCTGTAGTAAAGTGAGGCATGCGGCCTTGTAGTGAGAAAAATTGTATTTATAATGTCAATGTCTTGAGAGCATTCGCGTGCCAATATTTGTTTCTCTGCCACATATTCGTATCTCTGCCACATATTTGTACCTCCGGCACATGTTCGTATTACATAGTTATACCTGCCACATATTCGTATCTGACAGAAACAAGAAAAAAGTAGAAACAGATGACAAGTGATAGTTCTGAACTTGATAATCAAAAACGAAATGATGCATCAACAATCCACGAAGTCTTCAAATAGCTTGAATTAGTATGTACATCAACTAACACAACATGATGTATAACAGGTCAGTTCATAATACCTCTTTACAATCACTCCATAGACGCTTGCCATTAGATATCAGAACATCCACTGTGAACTGGTTATATAAGCTCAAAATCGACACCAAAACATAAATATTTTATCATGGTTACGACTCCATCGTAGGTGTGGCAATATCGACTACAATCTAGTTAAACACTACAACTTGTAACAATTATGGCCAGATGGCGCTCCTCTACTGCACCCGAGCCGCGGGGATGTCTACGGTAACGGACTAAACATAGCGTTATCAGCGATGATCCTACGCTGTGACGGGAAGCAGGAGGACGCCAGAGGCGGCATGGGAGGAGGTTACACCTACGTGGTCGACGAGATTAGCATTGGCGACTTTAATATAGAAACAAGCAAATTACAAGGCGGTTATAAACAGAACACATAACAAATCTCAGAACGGTAATGCATTAGTACGAACCGGTATATGCACGTGGGTTCCTTGGGAACTGCAATTGTGTCAATTTTGACTACTTGTAGTCATTATACCGGTGTCGATTCGGTGAAGATATAGTGTTCAGTGTTATTTCGTAACAGTGGCTTTTCAGCTGCTCTTGGTTATTGCATAATATCCTGTTATTGTTTAAATGTGTAATCGGTTCACATACTACCTACCCAGACAGTTTTATTCATTTTAACAACCGTGAGAGTACAATTCTTCGCAATCAAATACAATCAGCTCGTGTTATATCTTGACACAAATCCTAAAATAGCCGAGTAAAACTAAATTTAACACAAACGTACACTAGTTTGAATAAATAATGTGTTCACGCTGTCAGACGCCCAGGTTTTCGCTAATCGTTGCTATCACGCCAGATAACATTGAAAGTAAAGTAATATCATTGAGTGTTGACATGCTTGGGTTTTATAATCCTTGTGTACAATTCATATTTAACAAATACCTTTACAATGTATACTTATTTAAGTATCCTATGTACTTTTAATGCACTTTGTGGTAAGCAATATATTGCTATTTTATGTAAATATCTTATGTCATTTCGTTTTACATCGTCTCTCATAACCCTTTTTGGGGTGGCTCGCTGTACTTTTAAATAAATTCTATGTCTGTATTTTATATTATGAGGTGAGAGGTAAATAAAAACTGTCTGTCTGTCCGTCTGTCTGTCTGTCTGTTTGTCTGCTAAAATGCTACAGCGATTGAAATCAGGAATTTTATACTGATTTAACGATAATTTAGGTTCAAAATCTTAATTAAAGCGAGTAAAACCCTAAAACCTACATCATTTTCGCTGGTACTTACTACCTAGGAACTTCCGGTTTGTCATGGACGACGCTTACTTCCCACCTCACTAGAATACTGGTCAAAACGGCGTCAAACACGACTCAATCACTCACTCTTGGTGTGTTAGTGTGCTCGATGTTACTCTGTTTTTGAACAGTTTGATTATAACATGTCATATCGTCTGGGGAATGACCACAGTCCGGCAGGCTATTCATATATAGCACCGTTATAAGCTAAGTGGATATCAAAACTGAGTCGAAGCTGGGATTCGAACCCCAGACTAGCACTTCCTTACACGTCTACGGCACAGTAAACCTAACAGTACTTACAGAACTGGAGCGTTCAGGTTCAGTGGCATTTAATTGGCTACTTGTATTTCTTTATGTCAATCAACATTTCAAGTAAGGTTTTATGAATTTTGGACATTTCAAACGTCATCGAAACTCAATGAAAAGACTGAAATCCCCCCCAAAAGAGTGAAGTTTATCGAATGAATAAAAAACAAATGAACCTTTGACATACAATAGAACCGAATAAAAAGATAAATATTCACATAGTTTGAAAAAGCTTCATATATTAGGGATTCAGAAATATGTCACAACGAACATAATTATTTTTTAAATGAGTGAATTATTGATGACGAAGAAACAAACCAATACCCGGAGACAAGCACAATGCAAATTTGAAAGTGTTTATAACACGCTTACGGAAACGTTTTCCTCGGTGACGCACATTATTAATTATGTACAATTTGGAAATGAAAGTAAATAGTCGTCATACCGCCACCCTAGAACTGCTCCAGTGTTAGGCAACACGGCAGGGTTTAAATGCGAGGCAAGCGATATCCTAGACTTCGTCATAATAGCGGGCAATTTACTGTTTGTCCGGGAAGGTATGGCCTGTTTGTGCATAGCAAGTAGTTGACAGACAAACCTCCTATTTGCATAGCGATCGTTGTGGAAAATTGGCTGATCACATTTAGCTGTAAATAGTAGTATATAAATAATGGTATTGAGACAACAAATCAGGCTAATTGTCAGCTCAAAATATTATACATTAATTCCTGCTTTTGTGTAATTTCCAGTTTTCATTTACAATCAAATATGAGCCTAAAGGCATTTCCGATCTTGAAAATCCTATTTTCCATTAAATTTCCTAAAGCTGTTTCGGCATATCATATTTTATAGTAAGTGATGCTATTGGTGGTGTTTAAATATCTTATGTTAACAACAGAAGAATGTTTGTTCACGTAAAATGATACAATGTAACATGCAGTTTTCAAACTTATGTATGTTAGTTCTCTCCATTAGATTGTGTGTAAAATGTATTTTATGATACAGCACTTGGTGGGAGAAATAAGAAAATCTCAACAATCAACAGTTGACTCGAGAAATGCGAACAACCAACAGATGAAAGGTGATGTGTGAATAGACTACAATTAAAGCTGTCGGGAGAATACACTACAGCTGACAGGGGAAATATGTATATATATGTGAATATTCTACAGTCGACGGGAGATATGTAAATATTCTACAGCTGACGATATATATGTGAATATTCTACAGCTGACGAGTGATACGTGAATATTCTACAGTCGACGGGAGATATGTAAATATTCTACAGCCGACGATGTATATGTGAACATTCTACAGCTTACGAGTGATACGTGAATATTCTACAGTCGACCGGAGATATGTAAATATTCTACAGCTGATGAGATATATGTGAATATTGTACAACCGACGGGAGATACGTGAATATTCTACAGCCGACGGGAGATGTGAATAGTCGCACTCATGTTACCATGTCTTGAGAATGCAAGGATGCCTGCCACTCTGTACATGAGATTGAACTGACTGAGATAATGAAGTATGAGATAGAATCTGATTTCTGAATAATTGGCGCCGGTAAATATTGACGTGATATGTTTAAATGTTGTGGTGTATCTAGAACATTATGGCCAGAATGTCGTGGGAGTTGCTGTAATAATATACAGCTTCCCAATTATGTGTAATCTGGAAATGTTATGAATTTGACTAAAATAGAAATTGGCATTTAGAATGTCTAGATGGACAATAACATAATTTCGATATATCGTGAGGGAAATAAAATATATTTAAAAATGAAGAAAGATCAGTTCCATCTTTGATCATAGAGAAATTAAAAAAGAAATACTATTATTTGGCCATTTTAAGGCAGAAACATATATAGTATAGGTTGTTCATGGCTAACCTTTTTAAAGGACAAAGCAATTATAATTAAAGAGAGGATATCTTTAACTTTGATAAAAACGAAACGTAAGATAATGACTTTGTTTTGTCAGATGAAATGCAATGAAACTGTAAACTCGTTTTCTTCTGTCATTTTGTTGAGATCAACTTATAAAAAGGTTTGTTTTTCATTCCCAATCTGACATATTGCAAATACAAACACCATGAGTTCGATTCAATAACATGTTTTGTATAGGGCTCCGTTTCACAAAGCTATCGTAGCGGTCCGGCTGTCGTAACTCCTATAATGTCACATAGACTTACGACAGTCGTAGCTACGATAGCTTTGTGAAACAGGGACCAGGTCAGTGGCAATACCTGTCTGTTAACACGGGTGCTTTAGTTGGGATTGTGCCATCTGGATTAACAGGGTTTCACGTGGTAAGGACTAATTTACCTGTTCCAGAAGAAGCTTTCGTTATGAAACCCAGTGACGGGAATCTCATAAATCGTAGTTTACTGAATATTGGCTACAAAACAACGTACAGCCATACCACAGAAGTGTTCATATGCATATCAGAAATAGGAAATATGAGAAATATCTAGACAAAACGGGAAGCGATAACCAACACTCAGTCATGATTGAGAGATCACAAAGGTCACCAAGTGATGACTATTTTGATAATTCCAACTTCTCCAAATCGCCATATGTCACAAAGCTTAACTACCTTACTAAACAGTACACGTCCATGATCGACAATGGCTAAGCATAAATCAAGCAAGGAATGTTAATGGTGGTGATGTATTTTAATACGAATATCATAGTTGCGTTTTGAACCTGAACATTACTCTTGTCTTACCGTGTCAGCTCAATAAGGTTTTGTTAAACTTTCAGATAGTTCGGTTTAACCCAAGTACCAGTTGAAACTTTCTTTTGCCCGACACATCAAGTAAAAATTATAATTTTTCTAATTTTCTGATAGTGGCGACACCAGTATTATATTAACAGATTTAATGGTATGTGATGTAATATACTACTAATGCCGAGTGTACGCCTATAGCACAAGTTCTGATCGACATGCCGCTACAGGTCCTTAGAGAGGTGAAACACCGTCCACGTCACGTTTGTTAGACGTGTATTAACCCGTGAGTCATGACGTGCCGTGTGCGTTGAGTGATGTACGTTTAAGCACCTGCACAGTAAGTGTGAAAACATCGATAGGATTCGAGGGCTCTTGTTTTGGTGCCATCATCGAATCTAACGATTCCGCTTGATGACGTAGTTGGGATACAATATCTGGAGGTGCTAAGGGACCAACCATTTCATACTCTACAAATACAAAAATACATAATTGCAAGGTGTTTTAGAGCCAACTTGTTTGGTACAAAGGTTCAATTTTAATTTCTCGCCTGTGCTAACACCCCTTTGTGACCACCACCAATGACTTACAAAAAAGTACTATATCTGATTACTCTGTCAGGGTAAGAGCAAGACCTGTGTAATCATATGGCGATGCTTAATGAATACTCTATATGGTATATTCTCCATTCTGAAATAGATATTTTCCAATATTCAGCTGCAGATGACTATTTGAAAACGTAAAAATACGATACAAACATGCCGTAAAACGTCATCTTTCCAACAATCTCATGTCAAAGTAAACCCATTTGTCATAGATTATACATTTTGACAATATGAAATAAGTCAATAAATGCATTGATTCAGTCAACATTTCACATATCTATAGATAGCGATTTCAGAACTAGTAATAAGCGTACAGATATACGTGCTACAGTATCAACCAAGCTCTAGCAAGAATGGAATGGGCACTACTGGCCTTCCAAACTCGCATCGACCACAACAACCATCGTTGACCATCACCACGGCCACTTGACAAGAAGAGAAGATCCCATGAACCACAGTTACCTACCGGAGACACATAGGTAAATCCTGTTCTCTTTGCTACATCTCTGGCGACTCTTGCTCCTCCAGGGGCCTCAAGCTCCACTAGCCAGGAGTTAGTAAGCACTTCGACCTCCTTACATACGACCAGCTCTGGAAGGACTAGAGCCAATGTTACCAATATTCCCAGAAATCGTCTAGTTCTCCATGACTGAAAATTAACCATTTCAAACAGTACGCCCTCAATTCCGGTCTGTCCTTCTTGTGTTTCCAACAACAATCTTCAGGTGCTGTTTTCGGTGTTCCTACTTCAATATCTGATGTTCCTTTCCTCTGCTTGAATCCCCGACCTGGTCGTTCTTGGCAAAAAGCACCTAATAAAATATTCGCTTGCCTTCGCGCGGTGATGGCGCGCGATCGATAACAATTTCTGGTCACGTGGTTGTTTGACGTCACATCCTAGGAAACGGCGGCCATAATGGCAGATCGATTGGGATTATTGGGAAAATTCCGCGGACAACAGAACGCCGCTTGACACTACAGATGCACCCGAAGATGGGTCTGGGCTGCAGATTGATGAAACTGGGAGTATGTCTCCTTGTTTCGTTAAGTCCTCCTTCAAGAATCGTCCTGTTGCCGATCGTCTAGAATTGTGGTACCCCAAGACAGTATCTCATGCAATTTCCCACCATATACAACTTACTTTGGCTATTATGCTCCCCACCTAAGAATGCTTTTAATCGATTTCACTAGTAATTAAATTTAGCAGGGAAGTCTTGTGCGTGAACGATTGCCGCCCGGGGCCAATTGCTATATCTCGTCCGTTGAGGTAACACTGAAAAGACCAGACAATAGCGCAGAGATTTGATAAATCATTAATGATCGACATAAAGCCAACACCTCACGGTCGTACAGACAAACATTTCCGTGTTGTTAGGTTTATCTTGTTTGTTAAAGGTATAATGAACTGTTATAAATGGACTGTGAATTTCGAAGAACAATATAGACCTCGAGTAGAACATTCATCGTGCATGTGAGTAGCACCAGCCTGCTTTAACATGCTTGGAAATAAACAAAAATAATTTCACTGAAGAGATGTCTGTTCTTTCAAAGCTTTGTTCATCTCCAAATCATCACGCCCGAGGTAGATATGGGATAATTGGTGTATAAAAAAATCCCTCTTCTCAAAGCAGCTATTGTTTTTTTTATAAATTTGAATTTTTGAGTTAAGATAGTTCATTCGACTTTTCGGAATCGGTCATATCATGCGTTTGAAACGGAGGTGGTTGCGTTTGTTTTCTAATTGTTAATTATAATCCGTTAAGCTTCTTAACATAGAACTCGGAGTCATTTTGGGACAGCAAATGCATACATTTTCCCCACGTCGTGACCTATCGGTTTTCCAAATACAAAAAAGAAATTAAAAGAGCCGTGTCTGTCGTTATTGACATGGTGGCGTTTGAAACTCAACTGTTTATGTCTAACCCATGACGTTCAGCATATCAATCGGTCTACACGTTCACCTTCATGGATCTGCCATGACTTGATAGCAATACAATATGCCGACTGCGACCAGAGTTGTAATAAAAGTGCAATTACGTTTAAGCGTAAGTAGTATCGACCGCCCCTCCTCTGCGGGACATCGTCACAACAAAGCAACTTATCAATTAATGGTGACTTGACCAGGGACAAATGGGTTTCGAGACAGCGAGGGCCAATTTGGCCTATCACCTGGTCTCGCGTACACCTTCTGTAAAGTATTGGAGTGTCTATTGAAACCATAGAGAAGATGCTTTAGGGAAGATGATATGACAATGGGAAATGTATACTGACCAAATAAAATTCAGGATCATGAATAGTTTGGGAGGATATTATTATCAACATGAAATTGTTTGTTCGGTCTTCACTGCAAAAACATCTCTAAAAATAGTCATGATTCTAACTTCTTTGGCTCTGTATATTAGTTTAGGCCTCAAATACCATCAGTACAATAAAATACAAGAGGACATTGTGGGCACATTAATGACTGTGCTATTGTGTAACAGTAATTATACACCACCTGCACAGAGGCGTAAACATTTTAGCTATGTCAACAAATGTATTTACGTCTATAGTTTGTTTATTTATAGCTATACAAACACGAGGGCACTTTTAGCAACCCACCAGCACTACTGTAAACAAATAAAACAGGATATGGTTATAGAACATTCAGACTAGTCCATTCCCCTCATGGGTACAATTTGTGAAGCCCATTTCTGGTGTGCATACGTATATCTAGCTTCACTGATAAAACCCACGATTCACAAAGTGTGCACTAAAAGTCAGTACATACTGTTTAACGCCGCAAATCAGTACTCCATGCCTATGCTAAATACCACTGACATGAAACCAATGAAATGCGTCTTTGTTGACATTCAGGCTAATCTACAGGTAACTCTACACGCTGACGCTGTGGGATGATACAATCAGCAAACTGAACGAGCCTGACTACCGATTCCAGTTTAGCCCTGACAAACAGGAGTTATCAGATCTATTATGACACAAAAGACCAAAGGGTCATGATTTTGTTGGTTTTCATTATGCTACAACATTCACATGTATGGTCCTTGGTATCTATTGTAAAGTTCATTTAGCAAATGAAAGCCACAAAACCATTTTCTTTTTCCCTTCGTGATAAGAAAATGTGCTTCAAGCATAGTTCATTATACGATTCCGACTATGTCATAATCTTGTTTGTATCACTGTCACATTATACAGGTATTCGCATACAGGTGACCCATCTGTTGCATCGGTCACAAACACGTGCAAAGGCAAGTCAGGTGTTCACAGAAAACATGTGAACACATGGTAAAAGTCAAAATAGGGAATTGCATAGCCTAACTTTTTTTGTCAAATGTTGAAATGCCCTCCAAGTATCTACCATGAAAACCTTTTGAAAGTTTTACTGGGGCCTCGACTGTTATAACAAGAGAGGTACGATACATTATGGATAAAGAAATTGTTGTCCATAACGTATCGAACCTTTCTAATTATTCATCAATTTCTAAAATGCCAGATCTAAATATGAAACAGATGAGATGGTTTTACTTGCATTTTTATTTCTAGATCAGTATTTTAGCGGAAGGGAGCTCAATAGTAAACCATTATTGAATGATGTCAGATTATATATTCATCTGATGCTTGAAGTAAACATCCCGCTGCAAATTTAAACTTAAACTGAGTTAATCTTATAGTTAGGTTTTATGACTGATTCTCCAATGACGCACCACTTTTATTATAGCTCATACATGCACTTTTAGCCGACCACATGACATTATTTATTCAGAATTAGTTCAGTATTACTAGTACATCAATAATTAAATTTTCATTCGTTGCCATATTGTCAGCTTGAAGTAAGCCAACACCATATTGGAAATGACATGTTCATTATTGGTTAATGAAGGTCCCTGATACATGCCAGAATATGATATGGACGTAGGTTCGAATCTCTGTTTGTCCACATTAACATAATTATATGTTTCTAAGTTTGACGGTAGTCACGGTACCATACCAGTGCTTGTGGGTTTCACCAAAGTACTAACGTCAGAGACCTAGGTCACTTCGATCTTTCTTCCTACAGCAAAGTGACTGAATGAGTTTAATTTTACGCCGCTTTTAGCAATATTCCAGCTATATGACGGCGGGGGACACCAGCAATGGTCTTCACACATTACGGAATCGAACCCGGGTCTTCGGCGTGACGAGCCACGTTTTAACCACTGGGCTACCCCACCGCTCCTACATCAACGTCACACGCCGTGATGTAACTGAAGCAGCATAAACAAAAGTCTCGTAATGTACTCGTATGCACGGTGATGCCAATGTGGCTATTTGTATAAAAGGAAAGATATTTTATTACAATACAGCGACTTTGCTTCACACTGGCCGTAGTTCGACGTGAGAAAATAGACCGGTGCCAGTCTGCACGAAAACGAACAATTTCGGTTCATAAAGGTCCATGAAATTAGGTAAATGTTGTCGCCCACGGCCAGGTTCTAATACAGTGTGATCGATTGTACACGATCTGACAGTCAAATGGTTGGCCATTGCATAATATGCGTCGTTCTTGAATTGAGCAATTTCATCATGCTGATTGTTGAACGGCGTTAACAGGTTGTTGATTACACACTTCCGATCAGTCGCCAGCTGTATCATGTCTTGTATTGGAGGCTTACGTCACGACTATTATCTCTCAACATCTGGCATTATGTAAACCTAACACCCGTGCCCACCTGTCGGTCTGTTCTAATCACACATAACAGTGACTGTCTTGGCTTTCAATGAGGGATAATTATAGCCCTTTTGTGCACATGATATTTCAGTAAGGCCATAATACATTAATTACTAGATTGTCATCCCCGCTCGACAATGACAGTCTTTGTCATGCTTCGTCACCAAGGAAACGTGATACCGACATCTTTTTATAACTTTACGTTTTATAACAGCAGAAGCGATTTGTCGAGAATTATTTTCGACAATAATTCTCGAGAATAATTCTCGACAAATCGCTTCTGCTGTTGTGAATCATGAAAAATTACACCGTGTCGCTCTGTGTGAACAAATAGATGATACGAAAGTTGGTCAATAAAAATGTGAATGAAAACAGACAGACATGATGCTTTTCCATTTCAGTTGTATGAGATATACCCGTGTGATTGTCTTGTATACTTAGCCGGAAGTTGCAATGTGATGAAGAAATGTTCCAGAAGAAGGAGAAAGCTCTTTTGTTAATGTGTCACTCTTTGCAATTACATCCCAGATCTACAGAAGATTCAGTCAAAGAAGAATCGTTTGAGGAAAGTGAACCCGAAACTATTATTTTAACAGGAACAATATATTCCAATGTACAGAAGCGTTTGATGACGTCCATGATAGGTCCCGATTTCTGCGTACTGGACGAACACAATTGTCATCTTGAAGTTTCTTGTCTCTAATAAAACACGTCTACCACGTTCTATTTGTTAGGTACATCCTTCTAGGTCCTACATCCCTGACAACATCTTTGAAAGTATCCTCGCCATTGCCCCACACCCCTCCCATCCCTCCAGCCTGTCATTCATCCAGAGACTTCAATTACACATGGCATGTCTGGGGACCACTGACCTCTCCGATGTAAGATCACAGGGAGTACTTATTGATTTCTTCATCGATCTCGTCCTCTTGTCAAAACAGTTATGTTATGTTCCACTGAAACCTGGTCGAGGATCACTGAAGCAGCCTATAATGGGGTGATATATCCCCCAGCCCCGAGGGCGGGGCATTTGTGAAGAGTAAAGGAAATAGCTAAGATCTCAAAATATGTGCCGATAGATTGGGAACCGGGGACATCTTGCTCGGCTGGTATGTACACAGGACAGTACACCAGACTGTCATTATAGGAAGAATCATGTCGACAGAAGAGGAAGGAGTGATAAGTGTCACAGACGCATATGAAAGTTGACCTACGATTGACCGACATTATTTGAAAATCCGACAATCGCACAGTGAAACGAAGCGAAAAATCACACACACTCTCTAAAGCACTTGAAGGTTACATAGAGACAAGATTAGGTACGCGAAATCGACAAATGATTCCGTGTTATTGTGCACCGATTGTACGTAGCATTGCTCATGCAGTCAGTTACTGGTTTGTGTGTTCCAGATTTGCAGGCTGCAAATGTTACCGCTAATGTATTCAATAACATTTATTGTTCTTTATTTCAATAACATTGAATTGCAATTGCTTTGCTCCCATTTTGAAACGTTTAAATGGGAAATGCGTTACTTGAATGTTACTTGAATGTCATCTGTGTTAATCTTGTGTTTGCATCGTTGAAACAGTGGCAGGTTAGTTGGCTTATTTAGACCCACATCAGCCAGTAGAGAGATTGTGGGTGTATGGACAGAATGATCCATCTCTTTGTCCTGAGACTTGACTGAATTGACCACAGGGCAGCACCGGGGAAGCGTAAGTGAGATGGGAGTGAGATCGATTTGAACTGGATAATTCAACCATGTCAATCTGAACGGTACTCCTTCATAGGTTGTCCCGATTAACGAGTTAAAGGTTGGGCGTGAGGCTGCTGGGTACAGATAAATACGTCACTCCTACAAGATCAGTTCTGTAGTTCCGGACAAGGTTTCGCTGAATGAGGTGATAATATCAGTGGCCGTAGAAACTGCCGTAGATACATTTTAGCATATCATCACCGACATCACCATCAGCCGTCCTCACCATCACCGTCCACACCATCACCGACCTCATCATCACAGACCTCATCATCAGCTGTCCTCATCATCACCGACCTCACCATCAGCCCTCCTCACCATCACCGGCCTCACCATCAGCCGTCCTCATCATCACCAGGCCTCACTATCACCGACCTCACCATCAGCTGTCCTCATCATCTATAGTACCCGTGAAGGTCCGGGTTAGAATATTGATCTAAAGTAACCCATGCTTGTCGTAAGAGGCGACTAACGGGAACATCGGTTGACACGTGTCATCGGTTCCCAATTGCGCAGATCGATGCTTATGCTGTTGATCACTAGATTATCTGGTCCAGACTCGATTATTTACAGACTGCCGCCATATGGCTATACTATTGCTGTGCGGGCGTAAAACTAAAGTCACTTACTCACTCATTATCTATAGACCTCACCATCATCTGTCCTCACCATCACCGACCTCACATCATCTGTCCTCATCATCACCAAGCCCTACCATCAACGTCCTCACCACCACTCGGGATCATCCTTACCTCCATACCCATGAGGGGCCCCATTGTGAAGTGCGTTATAGGCTAGGGGATGACATGGTCCATCCACATCGCAGACGCTTCACACAATTCCTTGTTTAATGCATTACAGCTGCATGGCCCGGAAATCATTGATGATAAGTTGAACATTAATGGAACATCCCATTCACGTTGCCCATGGCAGCGTGAGCTTCACTTCACACTTAGCCTAATATCTACAAATCAAAAGTCCGGTTGTATCATTGTATAGTATGACCAGAAATTATTGAGAATTTTAGGAATATGTTTAATTGGATTTCTAGTATAAGCAACCTAGACCAGCTATCAAGTGCTTTGTTTTATTCAAGAGAGACAACTCCGTTAATCGTTTTTCATTAGTTTGTGAAGAGTTATCCCCCTTTGTTTACTTGCTAGCAGACGACATTTTAAGTGATCCTCAGTATGGATGATTTAGAGAAGAGGAAGCTGATTTTAGAGTATTATAACAAGGACATCAGATCAGCTAAAGTGATTTCAAGTAGAACTGGCATCCCTTTGTCCACTGTTTATCGTGTTTTGAAAAATATTGCACCAGGGAGGCGCAGGTAGGCCTAGAAAATTGACTGTCGGTGACAGGAGGCGGCATGGTATTCTTGTTTCTAAAAACAAACGAAGGAGTTTAGAAAACTTAAGGCTGGATATGATTGATAGAGGAACTGTGGCTGTCTGTAAGGAGACAATTAGAACTGAGCTGCATGCAATGGGTTGGCAGAAAAGTCGAGGAATTCCATCACCGATCATGAAACCTGAACAAAAGGAGCGAAGGTTGAACTGGTGCTTACAGCATAGAAATATTAACTGGGACAATGTGATTTTCTCAGATGAAAGTTCTGTGTGGCTGTTTCCTAATACACTGAAATTCTGGACCAAACAAACTGAAAAACCTTTGTATCAGCGCCCAAAGTACAGTCCGAAATTTGGCATATCTGTGTTAGGGGCAACGCCCCTCTGTGTATTTGAAGGGAATATGAACAGTGAGCGGTACACAGATATTCTCGAGGGATATTTTCTTCCGTCTGCTCACATGTTCTATGGAAAGTTTTGGATTTTCCAGTAGGACAACGATCCAAAACATCGTTCAAAGCATTCACAGGTCTGGTTTCGGACCCAAACTATGACATTATTAGATTGGCCAAGCTATAGCCCTGACCTAAATCCAATAGAAAATGTTTGGGGACTTATGTAGGAAAGTGTCAATAAGAAAAATCTGACAAATATTGCTGAAATGAAAGAAGAGGTGGTCCGATATTGGGACAGCATGGACCACGACTTTCTAACTTCTTTGATCAGTAGTATGCCCCGCCGCATTGAAGCCTGCATTGCTGCCCATGGTGACTTGACAAAATACTAACTGTTCACCTATCTTTGAATCTGGAGTTATGTTCTGCTAATATTCACATTTAATACGTGAGTAAGGAGTGAATTTATTTTTTAAAACAATATTAAATTCTCAATAATTTCTGGTTGTACTGTATTGTAGAATAGGTGTTTTCATGTTTCATTAAATATTCTTTCGGGTTGGCAATGTCTTTTAAGGAATAGTAGTTGATAACACTGATTAGAATATATAGAAACAAATATTCAGAACGCTTTCGTTTTTTTACTAATCGTACGAATTGCTGTGGGCAGCAAGAAATATTAACGTTTCAAATTCAAGTAGTATGTTTTAATATGACATTTACCTGATATCAGGATTTCCCACGTGACGAAAGGCAGATCACATTACTTGGAAACTGACGTTAATAAGTGTATGGAAGACACACTTTGGCGTTCGTGCGGTTTTTTATGTGGTGTTGAATTCTAGAAATAACGTATATACCGACAACTTACACATCCGTATAACCAGTGGGAATTCAGTAGCACAAATATATATGTAGGATGTGACACAGAGTGGAAACAGTTTGACTTCACATCGGTAACTGAATTTGTGCGAACCGCCATTACCAGTGAAAAATTGATGACAATAAAGTAATGGACTCCACACCAAGATGGCAGCTATCTTTAGTTTTTGATATATTTACTTTATCCACTGCTTAACATGTATGTATAATGAACTTTTAATGATCACACAGTCCAGCTATGGTGATGTAGATTTTATCGTATCGGTTACACGTTCAGTGACAACTCTTCAGATATGTTTCACGTTGCGATCGTTTAAGCGTCTTGTACATGGAACGGGTGTATCATGTCTCACTGTCATCGTTGATGAATGACGCTGTGACTTACTTTCACTGTTTATGACGTACATTGTGACTCACACTGTTAATGACGTACACCGTAACTCACACTATTAATGACGTACAGTGTGACTCACACTGTTAATGACATACACTGTGACTCACACTGTTGATGACGTACACGGTGACTCACACTGTTAATGACGTACAGTGTGACTCACACTGTTAATGACGTACACCGTGACTCACACTGTTGATGACGTACAGCGTGACTCACACTGTTAATGACGTACACGGTGACTCACATTGTTAATGACGTACACCGTGACTCACACTGTTAATGACGTACAGTGTGACTCACACTGTTAATGACGTACACCGTGACTCACACTGTTGATGACGTACACCGTGACTCACACTGTTAATGACGTAAACGGTAACTCACACTGTTAATGACGTACACTGTGACTCATACTGTTAATGACGTACACGGTGAGTCACACTGTTAATGACGTACACCGTGACTTATATTGTTAATGACGTACAGAGTGACTCACACTGTTAATGACCTACACCGTGACTCACACTGTTAATGACGTACAGTGTGACTCACAATGTTAATGACGTACACCGTGACTCA
This sequence comes from Haliotis rubra, assembly GCF_003918875.1. Taxonomy (NCBI): domain Eukaryota; kingdom Metazoa; phylum Mollusca; class Gastropoda; order Lepetellida; family Haliotidae; genus Haliotis; species Haliotis rubra. The sequence continues at coordinate 2,218,022 of NW_025767080.1, forward strand.
CACTGTTAATAGCGTACACCGTGACTCACACTGTTAATGACGTACAGTGTGACTCACACTGTTAATGACGTACACTGTGACTCACACTGTTAATGACGTACACTGTGACTCACACTGTTAATGGCCCACTGTGATTTACTTTCACTGTTAATGACGTATACCGTGACTCACACTGTTAATGACGTACACCGTGACTCACACTGTTAATGACGTACACCGTGACTCACACTGTTAATGACGTACACTGTGACTCACACTGTTAATGGCGTACACGGTGACTCACACTGTTAATGACGTACACTGTGACTCACACTGTTAATGGCCTCCTGTGATTTACTTACCCTGTGACTATTAAAGGGACTCATATTGCGAAGGATCTGGTTTTTGCCAGTATTTTACGATCTTTTGAACTAGGTGATTTAAAAGCCGACATCCTCACAACTACAAATGGGATTTATCAGAAGTATTATCAGGATTCATGCGTCATCCTTTTGAACATATTGAGAAAACCCCTTGTCACATCTTTCATGGAAGACTATATATGTTTGTTTGTATATGCTACCTGCATAGGTACAGAACTTTCCACGTATGCTTTTGGCTTTGTAAAACTATTGGTAAACTCTAATGACACATCTACCACACATTCCTGTTGGAACTATTGCATTGTTTAGACAACCTTAAGACTTGCATTCAGCCTTGCATGCACAGAGATATGTTTCAGAGAGATATATGTACCGTCACTGTAAGTGCTCGTTACATCCTAAATCTTATCGCAGATATTTTTATCCTGGAAACCTACGTTTACGTCCTTGCCAGTTGATGGTGTATGCTCTAGCTCTGTGCATTATTCAGTGTTGAACGAATAAATAATGAATATTGGAACATTATCAACAATGACAGTAATTCCCAGATGACCAACTCTAACAATTGACTGCCTTTTTCCTGAAACTTGCTTCGGAATCCATAATTTGAGCTTGACTAAGCAGATCAAAGTCCTTGTTTTTGTGTCGTCTTTCTTCTTAGTGGTTTTCGGAGTTGTCTCCCCTAACGGGAGGCCCTCGAAACCTCACAATTTCTACTGTGGCATGCATGCAAGCATGTGTTTACTCGTTTTCTGAATTTTTTGGTCAAACGTGTTATTCTAAGGTTTGATTTATTTGGTTGTCATGGGTTTTGTATTATCTGTCTTCCCAGTGGTCATCCATCCCTATCTCCCCTAACGGAAAGCACGGGAAAGCTCATAATGTTTCCTAGGGTACCTTAAGTAAAGTACCCAGGGATGTCTTGGTGAAGGATGGGCTGGCCCTTACCTGAATGTTAGAGGTAGTAGTCAAGGAATTATTGTCATCGTTGATAATGTTCCAAAATACGTCCCTCTTCCACTTTATTAGTGACTCCCACATAGGCTTGATAGGGCCCAGAGTAACCCCAAACTAATTTTAGAAGACAGCCATAAAACTCATAGAGTCCCCTATACAGATCGTTTTTCTGAGGTTTCGTATGGACTCAATCCAAAACTTGGGAGTTCGTCTAAGGTATATCCTGTCGAGGATCTTTAGATCGATAATCATCCTGAGGTCTGTTGAATCCTTGTTAGGGACCAGGAATAGCCTACAGAAGAACCCTGCTCTGGGTGTCGAAAAGATTCAACTCGATCACAGTCCCCTTGTCCAAGAGCTTATCTGTGACTGTCATGGCCGCTGAAGACCTGTGTTTCCGGAGTCCTACAGGGCGAAAAACATTCGAAGGAATCACGGGCCTCTTCCACACATGATCATTGTCTATGGCCATGGTCGAAATCATTTTTATCATAGACTGGGAAGAACCGGCTTTCCACCCTTCTTGGCCTGAAACCTTTTCCAGAATCCTATCTTTCTTCCATTGCAGGACTCTAAGGACATCTTCGCATTTCCCATTGAAGCGATGATCGGCGAGGGGCTGCAAATACAGCATTATGCAGATGACGATCCTGCAATTGGTCCACAAGACTCGCTAGTAGAGACTGGGAATAAAGAAACGCCTCTGCCATGATGTCTAGATAGCCGTTGATCATCTGAATAGTATCTCCCGCATTCTTAATGGTTGAAAGATTATCAGTGACATCAGTCGAAGGCAGCATCTTCCGAATTTTAGAGAAAACCCCATAGTTTAGTCCCTGAATATTGTTTATAAGCCGAACTCTTTTATCCAAATCCCTGATTCTCCCTTCCAACAATCTCCATGCCTATCCTAGAGGACATTAATTACCCGCAGGCTGAGCAATTGTTTTTACCCGATTCAGATCACGAAATCTATTCAGAGCCATTAGTTTACTCATGATAACCAAATTAAAAGCAAAACCTTAGAAAAATGTTTGACCACAGGAGACAGTTTTAGGTCTTTCCGAGCTTTCGGTTAGGGGAGGTAACTCACATAACCACTTTAAAAGAAGACAACACAAAACCATGGACTTTATTTTAGTCAGGCTAACCTGTGGATTTAGAAGTTTCAGGAAAAAGTGTTAGAAAGACTTATTGAAAAATAGACGGTTAAATATACTCATGCCAATAATGGTTGTCACCCCCCCCCACCCCAACCCCACACACCCACACCACACACCACACACCCTCTCCAATAAAACAAATTGAAGGGGGTGACAACCATTATTGGAATGAGTATATGTACACAATATGCCGTGTTTACACAAATGAAATATCATATGTATTATTGCAGTTCGGTTGTATCTAGGCATATTGCACTAGTGCAACTGAACTGAAGCATATGTCCTTTAGTGACTCTTTCTTTCACATTTGTATAATTCGGTCATCATATATCTGAAAATGGATGACACCTGATACAATGTAATCTAGCGTATTGCACTTTAAGGGAATGGTACTTTAATAATGATTTGCAAGCACATAAGTACCATCTTGAACGTTATATCGTATGATGTAGCTAGGGGATCGAACCATGTGCTCTTTTCTGCAAACGTTCTGTCCAGTAAACCACAGATGTAGTACAGGAGGGGGAGAAAGTAAAAGAGACGATTGTGAACAGATTACCGTGGCATTGTGCTGTGGCAGCAAAACATCAGTTATATACCCACGCACTTCACTATAGTCTGTAGGCAACCCGTGCTGTCTAGTACATTCAACAATTGATTTGATGCCATGTAGAAGAAATCGTGTTTCAGGGGTATCACACAGACAGTTAATAAAAGCCTTCTTTGTCTGGAAGCCTACGCAAATTCATAGTATTTTTTCAGCTTCATCTCATCTTTCATCTGGACATTCTTGTATAACATGCATAACCAAACACAGGTAGTAACACGTGGATAAGTACTGAGAAAGTGTTGTGAGTGAGTGAGAGTGAGTGAGTGAGTGAGTGAGTGAGTGAGTGAGCGAGCGAGCGAGTGAGTGAGTGAGTGAGTGAGTGAGTGAGTGAGTGAGTGAGTGAGTGAGTGAGTGAGTGAGTGAGTGAGTGAGTGAGTGGGTCTTTACTCCGCCTTTAGCAATATTCCAGCAACATGGGATTGACACTTTGTACCCATTTGGGGAATCGAACCCGGGCCTTCAGCATGACGAGCGAACACTTTAACCACTAGGCTACCCCACCGCCCCGAAAGTGTTAATATGTTACTTGGATAAATAAACTCTCTGGACTGCCGATTTAAGGGTTCACGGGTACGACCTGATTGTTTTCTTTGTTTGTCAGATCCATACCAGTGCGCAGGAACTTCACCAAGTGATGAACATCTAAGAGCTCACACGATGTTGTATAACTGAAATACTGATAACTAAGGCGTGAAACCCATCTCACACACTTGCTTATTCATGACGGTGGATGTATTCTTTCAGAGAAGGAATATGCTCATGGTATACTCTGCAAAAAAAGAAACGCACAGGTGAAAACTCAGGAATGTAAACACTTTATTTTGTTTCCAAATAAAACTTTAACTAATGATCGCACGAACGTAAAATTTCACATGGATGTTGTCAAGAGTCAGCTTTACAACATGCAGCTATCATTTGTCTCTGAAACCATTGCACCGGGCGTACAGATGGCGTGGAGGTCAGTACCTGTTGTGACCACCTCGAGCTTGCAACACAGCTTGGCACCTCCTGTCCATGGACATGATCAGTCTTTGAATCCGTGCTTGGGGGATCCTCCTCCATTCCTCCTGCAAGGCTTGAGACAGTTGTTGCAACGTTTGGGGTTGAGGCTGACGACGTCGAACGCGTTTCGAGAGGCTGGTCCCACAAATGCTCTATTGGGTTCAAATCGGGGATTTTGAAGGCCAGGGAAGAACTGTGATGTTCTGATTCGTCAGGTAGTCCATCGTGATGCGAGCCACGTGCGGTCTGGCGTTGTCCTGTTGGAAAACGTGACGTTGAGGGTTGATGACAGGTAAAGATGACGTTGCAGAATTTCATCCCTGTAACGAATTGCAGTCAGGTTACCACGGACGTGCACCAAGTCACTTCTCCCGTTGTAAGAAGTGGCCCCATACCATCACACTTTCCCTCCAAATCTGTCCGCTTCAACTACACAATTACGGGCGTAACGTTCGTTTCTCCGTCTATAGACCCTCGTCCTACCATCGTGTCTTTGAAGTTGGAAACGAGATTCGTCGCTGAACCAAATTCGCTGCCAATGTCTCCAATTCCATCTCTGGACGTTCCTGCACCATCGAACACGTGCCAGGCGATGATGAGGTCGTAGTGTGCATCCTACGTGAGGTCGTCGAGGGCGTATCCCGTGCTGTCTGAGGCGATTTCTGATGGTCTGGGCGGAGACGCGGCGAAGACCTGGGACGTTCTCTGCTGTTTGTGTTGCTGGGACGGCCCGGTTACGTAAATGGAACACCCGGATGTAGCGGTCCTGTGCAGCATTGGTTACCCGTGGTCTACCACTCCGAGGTCGGTCGCGGGTCGAGCCCAGTTGATTGTAGCGCCTCCATAAACGGGAAATTGTTGTGTGATGCACGTTGAAGTGTCTTGCAACTGATGACTGAGATTCGCCAGCTTCAAGACGTCCGATGGCGATGTTCCGGTCAGCTTCGCTAAGTCGTGGCATGTTGAATTCGTCAGTAAACTGGCGTTGAAAGTGAATTGAACACGTTAAACTGCCTTCCTCATATACCCTACACACTGGTGCATAGGTGAAGCAACTTTCACGTGCATATCGTTCGAAGTGTCATTTACACGTGAAAATTTCATGATATTTTCAAAAAACCATCATCAAACAACAATATTTCATGAAATGGTGTGTTTGAGCGATACTTAATGGATATGAACAAGTATACATTATGTTTGGTTAAAGTAACCGGGTTTTGTTTGCATAGAAATAAAATAAAGTTAATTTTAAATTTCATTATCACCTGTGCGTTTCTTTTTTTTTGCAGAGTATATTTGTTCTCCATTGGAAATACGCCCGGACATTCCAACGTGACCATCTAAACATACATCTTGAACACAGACCGATGACCTGGATAAAAGCAACAGAACCCTTCCCAAAATCAAGAGGAATATCTATCTAAAATATGAGCGTTTTGTGCCCAACCGGTGTACCGTCAGAAACACAAGCAAAGGCACGGCATTAACCATCTGGGCGCAGTCAAAGTAAGGATGTGTGAAAATTCGGAAGTCCCCTTCACATGCCAGCCATAAACGATTTAAAGCTTTCCACACGCTTTGAATATTGTAACACTAATCAAAACACACGAAGGCCTCGTGGTCGTAATGGTGTAATCACGCTCACAAATGCTAATACACAACGCCAAGGCAAGAAATCTGAACGCCACCGTGGCCAGTTTATCCATATTCTCATTTATCGTATTATCTCTTTGAATTACAAATGTTTCAAGAGATCTGTCGTGGCACCCTGCCTCAGGAATTTTCTCCAAGAGTTCTGCCTGAAGACACGATACTGTGATGCTCCACCGCCTTGGTGGAACCCTATAGAGCTGCAACATAAGACTTTAATGGAATCACTCGTTTTTCATGACCCCGAACGCCACTCCAGCTGTGATGTGAAATTGATGCGACGTTCTGGATCGAGGGGATTAACGTCCCTGATCTCTGTGACTATCATGTATCGTTCAATTACAATCCCTCTTACAGAAATATTTTCAGATGTCCTTGCACATTTCCTAAACTGGGAACAGATTTGTTATTTGAATTGCTAGTATTGTATTTTTTCTTCTTCTCGTCGAATCAAGTTTTCAAATTGTTTTTAGCAAATGCCAAATGTTTCAGTTACATTACAGAGGTCTGCAAAATTCGGTTCTGATGCAGTAAACCAATGATTGATATGATGAGCATATCTCTGTGCCGTTGGGGCTTGGTGAAACAAGTCCGTACCCTTTGGGAATTACAGTACTACTAATTCAAAGGTTGACCTTGCTGTTCCGTCACTATCTGCACAGATCATACCAGCTGGGAACCTAGAGTCGTAATCAGACATCACACAATCATGCATCATTGTTTTGTTTGTTGTTGTTGTTGTTTTTTGTCACATACAGAACCGGCTCCATGGTCCAGTGGATTGGTCGTCTCTCTGGCAGCGGATGCCGGTGTTCGATCCTCTGGTTGCGTTACCTCAACAGACGTCAAACAACCATACATGTTACCACCGTGGCGATCGGAAGAGATATGATGTATATGAGGTGAAATGGGGTTTAACGTCGTACTTAAGAATACATGTATTTCGCTCATATGACGACGTGCATGCGTGTGTATGTGTGTGTACTAGCCCAGACTTAGGCTGGTTTTATAGTGCTAGCTCACTGAGATATGATGAAGCAGTTAAGCATGAATACCCACTCAGACACATTAAACTGACTCCGAGCCGACCAGTTCGTGTTGTACCCATTAATGCCGAGCGTCAGGCAGGGACCAACGAGTACCATATTTTAACGCCTTTTGTATGACGCGGCCGGGGATCGAACCTGCGACCTTCCGCTCTCCTGGCAGACGCTCTAACCACTACATCACGGAGGAGGTCTAATATGATATAACGGTCTGTTCAGCTTCCTGTGTTTAAGTGAAGCATCCAAGTTACAGTGCGGCACTGTGTCTCGGTGGGTGTTCAATATTAGTATTTGTCTCGATTTATGCAGTAACCACACGTACATGCATGTATGTTGCTCTATGGATAGACTAACTATGAGAGCCAAGTTAACCCCACCGTGCCCGCGTGTAAAGAGTCTCCTAGTTGTGGTTTCCAGCCTGTTTACGCCATCAAATTCAAGATATGAGACACCATAAATGGATATTGTACCAATGAGGGCAATCGAATGTGGGGCCTTTAATTTGGAGAAATGGAATGTTACCGTTCGTTGTCGACAATCACGGTCAAGGTGGCTATCTGAACATGTGTGTAAGGAACAGACCTCGGGGCATTTGGCTGATTTGTAAGTTCACTGGACGGGACTTTCAGAATAATAGTCTTGGTGACGTGAGGTCAGGGACATTGTTTTTTTTATTTACGTCGCGTTGACGATCAATACACTTACATGGCAAAGTGCATGTTCGTGTGTGCGTGAGTGGCTTATACGGACCAGTGCCGGTTTTATATTCCGTCACTTGGAATACCATCTGAACACAGGCACCAAACTCAGACACAATATCATGACTCCAAACCGGCTCCTGTTGCTCCGGCAACTCAACCTCGTCAATCACATCGGAAACAGTGCTCGTGCTTACACAATCTATTTCCAGACAAATGAGACATTACAAGAGGAAGTGTTTTACACCTCAAGGCAAGGTATCTATCTCACCTGTACACCAAGGGACACACGCAGTGACCTACATGAACACAAACATGCCCGAGTGTCACAAACTTCTGAAAAAATTATATGTGGAATTTTTTGTAATCTTAGAAGAGAAGCAGTTAGGATACATAACTAGTTTATGCATAAATACTATGTCATACCCAACATTTCTGTGGCCCCCCGCCGTGATATTACTGGAATAATTTTGCTAAAAGCCACGTGAAACTAAACTCACTCACTCAACATTCGTGTCTGGTTAAGCTTTCTGATGAAGTTAAAAGTGTGTATTTCCACTGTAAGCATGATCCATACATACAGGGGTTCAGTGTACAAGACTTGCCTTGAAAATAGTTTCACCACATTTTCCGTTTTTTTAGCAACCTAACGGCGTGTACATAAGATTTAAACCCACGGTACCAAGTCAGCTTAACATGAGCCTTTAGTGTGAGTGGCTTACTCTTTAGATACAACTCTGCTATCAAATCACCCCTAATTAGATGAATCATGTGGGGATTCCAGGTAAGAATACTGGTCCGAGGCAGGTTATACACGTCTCTAAGAGGCGAATAAATGGACCGCCAGATATCAGTACATAGTAACAATATGTTTGCTGTTGGTGATCCAATGTATCTTAGGGTTAACTTGTCGTCTCTGGGCCACGTCGTCCACAAACATTATTGTTATTTGTTCTGAGCCTCAGTCAGTGATATACAAACTATATGGATAGATAATCTGGACACGACAAACCAGTGGTTGATGTCATGACCAACACCCCACACCGTCGAGATACCATTCAGCTGTCGAACCACCGTCGTTACAATCTCATATAAAGCATTGTTTAATACAAGACGTATTTCCTATTTGTATCAGGTCAACAGACCAACATAAAAGCATAACGGTGAACACCTCTAAATAAGCTGACGCATTTATTCAACCCGTTACTCATCTATTCATGTCAGGCAGAAGACCTACTAAGCCAGACACGACACAAGATTCCTGCAATAGTCAGTTGCTGATGATACAATTTGCGTTTCACAGAAAACGAAAGAGCAAATAACCATCCATCAGTGGTGTAAGGCAATGTTAGAGTTATGAAGTGACGTTGGTTACGGTTCTTTTACGTCTTTGAGGTCCTCAATGACCATTCGATGACGTAAGTCAAACGCGACAGTCATCCAAAGTGGCGGACATGTGAGTCACCACTCGACCCTTTCAATAACCTATCGATTGGTGATCAGTGCGACCCCACAAAACAAACTCTTCCGACAACTACTACGATCCATTTATTTGGATGAATAAATATTTCCAAATATTTCTGTTTAATTTCATGTGTACTTAAATTATCTAAATTGTAGTTCTCGAATGAATTGAAATATTACCCACTGATTTAACAAATATGCTCTTAAAAAACATCCGAAACGGCACGGCGATTATGAAAGCCTGCTTGATAACAACTTGTTTCGCTGTTGACAGCTTGCACACAGATGGAATCCATGAGATGGTCATGGGGAAGGAATCTGTAGCCATTCGGCTTTTCTTGGAATGACAGGGGGGTCACGTAAGTATGCCCGGCGGGAGTCTTTTCATTAGCGCTCTTTCTACAGTGTTGCTGTGGAAACCTGTAGTCGTGCCGGTCACACCGTCATCAAACACAACTTCGCAGATAGAAGGGGTGGCATGTTCAGCTGTCCTTGTTCTGTCTGGTTGGAGCAAAGTTTTGAAAGTTCTGAAATTATGTAGATTTGTTGTTGTTGCTTTCTAGAACACCCCAACCAGGTAAATATCTTATATTAGGCCCGACAAACCAGTAGCTGGCATGGTGCGCAATGTTCCTCGCAATAAGGGCTCATGAAGCCGATACTTATGTGAACACAGTGAGATTATATATTATATTGAAAAAAATAACGCTTAACCCAGAAATCTGTTTCGAAAACGTTGCATTTTCAAACATGTATAATTCGTCCACAAATAGACTTTAGTACATGATTTTTTACATCAGTTTAGGAAAAGGAAATGTCTATACAACCAAGTGGATAATTTAAGATAACGGAGACGTTGAGCGCGATGGTGACGACGTAGCATGGTCCCGGCGTCGGGTCTCCTGGCTCTCAATCCAATCTCTCTCAACCTGTTCCATACAGTTTGACCGGATATCCTCCGAAGTCCAGGCACCCTGGCTGCTGTGCTTTCGCCCGTTGCAGTACGATCACGTAGTACTCAGATGTACCGATCTTGGGCTGCAACGAACTGCAAGTCATGATATCGTGCGCAGACTAACATTCAGACGCCTGGCAACAGAAGATTGCATTCTTTCAATAGCAATCAATCAATCAATCTTTGTTCTCGTTTAACCACCCACTGTGGTCCAAGAGCGTAGGATATATATTATACATAGATTTAATTGCATTGTTGGAAGGTCGTTGCATAATTTACAGATTTTGCGTAGCTTTAACACGGTTATTAATAATAGATATAAACCTTGATAATTTCTTAAGAATAGACAGTTTGTTGGATGCGAACAATGATTTCATCTTATACAAATTAGCGAATGTACAATAATATGGTTCCAAATAATGACATCTAATTTGAGTGAAGGCAGAACATCTAAATAGATAATGGAATTCATCAGCTGTTGAAGGTGAGTTACAGAGATGGCAGGTTCTATCATTTTGCGGGATGCGTTTCCAACGGCCAGTTTCAATTAGGAGATGATGATAACTTGTTCTAAATAATAGTTCTAAAAAATGTTCCTTGTCGCATCGTCAAGACGTGGCGAAGTGATTTGACCTTGAAACTCCTTCAAAACGAATGCCGATTTCCGAAAGGAATCTGGATTTTCATAGCCAGACAGTGCATGCTTTTTGCTGCACAATTTCAACTGGAAGGTGATTTCTGTTGCGTTGTGGCGATGCCTTTTAAATCCTTGTTAGAAATCTCATGAAAATCAACATTTTCAGGAACATTATTTACTTGTGCAAATGTGTAAATTCATGTTACCAACACTTTTGTTACATAGTTTGATGACTGTATGAACACAATAGGTAATTAATAGATTTTTAAAAGTACAAAACGCCTATGCGTTTCTTGTTTGGGATAGTATATTACGTTGTAGTACCCTTGTTTGGAACCAAACCGGTACACAGGCGTGAGGAACGAACCTAAACCCATGATATAATAGATCAGGATATTTTAGTTCGAGGTAACATACATTCCAAGTACACCATGCTACAAGAAGTGTGTTCCGGTTGTTACAACGACTGGCTACGGCATAATAAACCGTTCATGCTATCTGCTACCTGTGTGCATGGTCAACGTTTAGTAGGTAAATCGCGTTTTCTTACTGTCCCTCGAACATGTACAGTTTACGGAAAGTAGCGAGGCGCCCCGAATGCCACATTCCTCGCCGAACAGAAGCTGAACAGTAACTGAATATAATTACATGAAACGAGATGTGTCATTTCCGAGCGACTGCCCCCCAACATCAATCACCTGCCCCCTACCTATCGATCTTGTTATTTGAACAACGAGTTAGTTACCTTTGTTGCCGATAATAACGGCGAAAAGGAAGCACGTCGAAGTAATCAATTCTAATTTGCTGGTCACGGAGTGTTCTTCGTAGGTGCTGTTGACAGAAGTCACAATCCTCATTTTCTTTGTTATAAAACGTGCACAAGTCAACATGCTTTAGACGCGTAATGATTGTTAGGTGAGTTTTACGCTGTTTTGAACATTATTTAAGTATTATCACTGCTCGTTGTCTTTATGTGGACTCAAAGTCAAAATAACCGTGGGTCATAGACGTATAGTACGAATGAAATGATTGGCATCATCTGGGAATCCAATAGTTCCTGGGATGATAAGTATGATACAATAAGTACCAGAGACAGCGAGATCTCTGTATGGTAAATCCTGTTACAATCAGTACCAGACACAGCGAGATCTCTACTTGGTCAATCCTGTTACAATAAGTACCAGAGGCAGCGAGATCTCTGTATGGTAAATCCTGCTATAATCAGTACCAGAGGCAACGGGATCTGTACATGGTCAATCCTGTTACAATAAGCACCAGAGGCAGCGAGATCTCTGTATGGTAAATCCTGCAACAATCAGCACCAGAGGCAGCTAGATTTCTACATGGTCAATCCTGTTACAAACAGTACCAGAGGCAGCTAGATCTCTACATGAATCATGTTACAATCAGAACCAGAGACAGCGAGATCTCTAGATGGTAAATCTTGTTACAATCAGTACCAGAGGCAGCTAGATCTCTACATGAATCATGTTACAATCAGTACCAGAGACAGCGAGATCTCTAGATGGTAAATCCTGTTACAATCAGTACCAGAGACAGCGAGATCTCTGTACGGTAAATCCTGCAACAATCAGCACCAGAGGCAGCGAGATCTCTGTATGGTAAATCCTGCAACAATCAGCACCAGAGGCAGCTAGATCTCTAGATGGTCAATCCTGTTACAATCAGTACCAGAGGCAGCTAGATCTCTACATGGTCAATCCTGTTACAATAAGTACCAGAGGTAGCGAGATCTCTACATGAATCATGTTACAATCAGTACCAGAGACAGCGAGATCTCTGCATGGTAAATCCTGCAACAATCAGTACTAGAGGCAGCGAGATCTCTACATGAATCCTGTTACAATCAGTACCAGAGACAGCGAGATCTCTACATGAATCATGTAACAATCAGTACCAGAGACAGCGAGATCTCTACATGGTCAATCCTGTTACAATCAGTACCAGAGGAAGCGAGATCTGTACATGGTCAATCCTGTTACAATCAGTACCAGAGGTAGCGAGATCTCTACATGAATCATGTTACAATCAGTACCAGAGACAGCGAGATCTCTGCATGGTAAATCCTGCAACAATCAGTACTAGAGGCAGCGAGATCTCTACATGAATCCTCTTACAATCAGTACCAGAGACAGCGAGATCTCTACATGAATCATGTTACAATCAGTACCAGAGACAGCGAGATCTCTACATTGTCAATCCTGTTACAATAAGTACAAGAGGCAGCGAGATCTCTACATGGTCAATCCTGTTACAATAAGTACCAGAGGCAGCGAGATCTCTACATGGTCAATCCTGTTACAATCAGCACCAGAGGCAGCGAGATCTCTGTATGGTAAATCCTGCAACAATCAGTACTAGAGGCAGCGAGATCTCTACATGAATCCTGTTACAATCAGTACCAGAGACAGCGAGATCTCTACATGAATCATGTTACAATCAGTACCAGAGACAGCGAGATCTCTGCATGGTAAATCCTGCAACAATCAGTACTAGAGGCAGCGAGATCTCTACATGAATCCTGTTACAATCAGTACCAGAGACAGCGAGATCTCTACATGAATCATGTTACAATCAGTACCAGAGACAGCGAGATCTCTACATGGTCAATCCTGTTACAATCAGTACCAGAGGAAGCGAGATCTGTACATGGTCAATCCTGTTACAATCAGTATCAGAGGAAGCGAGATCTGTACATGGTCAATCCTGTTACAATCAGTACCAGAGGCAGCGAGATCTCTACATGAATCATGTTACAATCAGTACCAGAGGCAGCGAGATCTCTACATGGTCAATCCTGTTACAATCAGCACCAGAGGCAGCGAGACCCCTGTATGGTAAATCTTGCAACAATAAGTACCAGAGACAGTGAGATCTCTAGATGGTAAATCTTGTTACAATCAGTACCATATGCAGCGAGATCTGTTCATGGTAAATCATGTTACAATAAGCACCAGTGGAAGCAAGATCTCTACATGGTCAATCCTGTTACAATAAGTACCAGAGGCAGCGAGATATGCACATGGCAATCCTGTTACAATCAGTACCAGAGGCAGCGAGATCTCTGTATGGTAAATCTTACAACAATCATTACCAGAGGCAGCGAGATCTGTACATGGTAAATCCTGTTACAATCAGTACCAGAGACAGCGAGATCTCTACATGGTCAATCCTGTTACAATAAGTACCAGAGGCAGCGAGATATGCACATGGCAATCCTGTTACAATCAGTACCAGAGGCAGCGAGATCTCTGTATGGTAAATCTTACAACAATCATTACCAGAGGCAGCGAGATCTGTACATGGTAAATCCTGTTACAATCATTACCAGAGACAGCGAGATCTGTACATGGTAAATCCTGTTACAATCAGTACCAGAGGCAGCGAGATCTCTGCATGGTAAATCCTGTACAATAAGAACCAGACGCAGTGGGATCTCTACATTGTCAATCCTGTTGCAATAAGTACAAGAGGCAGCGAGATCTCTACTTGGTCAATCCTGTTACAATAAGTACCAGAGGCAGCGAGATCTCTACATGGTCAATCCTGTTACAATAAGTACCAGAGGCAGCGAGATCTCTAGATGGTAAATCTTACAACAATCATTACCAGAGGCAGCGAGATCTGTACATGGTCAATCCTGTTACAATCATTACCAGAGACAGCGAGATCTGTACATGGTAAAACCTATTACAATAAGTACCAGAGGCAGCGAGATCTCTGCATGGTAAATCCTGTTACAATAAGTACCAGAGGCAGCTAGATCTCTACATTGTCAATCCTGTTACAATAAGTACAAGAGGCAGCGAGATCTCTACATTGTCAATCCTGTTACAATAAGTACAAGAGGCAGCGAGATCTCTACATGGTCAATCCTGTTACAATCAGCACCAGAGGCAGCGAGATCTCTGTATGGTAAATCTTGCAACAATAAGTACCAGAGACAGCGAGATCTCTACATTGTCAATCCTGTTACAATAAGTACCAGAGACAGCGAGATCTGTACATGGTAAATCCTGTTACAATCAGCACCAGAGGCAGCGAGATCTCTGTATGGTAAATCTTGTTACAATCAGTACCAGATGCAGCGAGATCTGTACATGGTAAATCCTGTTACAATAAGCACCAGTGGAAGCGAGATCTCTACATTGTCAATCCTGTTACAATAAGTACCAGAGGCAGCGAGATATGCACATGGCAATCCTGTTACAATCAGTACCAGAGGCAGCGAGATCTCTGCATGGTAAATCCTGTACAATAAGAACCAGACGCAGTGGGATCTCTACATTGTCAATCCTGTTGCAATAAGTACAAGAGGCAGCGAGATCTCTACTTGGTCAATCCTGTTACAATAAGTACCAGAGGCAGCGAGATCTCTACATGGTCAATCCTGTTACAATAAGTACCAGAGGCAGCGAGATCTCTAGATGGTAAATCTTACAACAATCATTACCAGAGGCAGCGAGATCTGTACATGGTCAATCCTGTTACAATCATTACCAGAGACAGCGAGATCTGTACATGGTAAAACCTATTACAATAAGTACCAGAGGCAGCGAGATCTCTACATGGTCAATCCTGTTACAATCAGTACCAGAGGCAGCGAGATCTCTGCATGGTAAATCCTGTTACAATAAGTACCAGAGGCAGCTAGATCTCTACATTGTCAATCCTGTTACAATAAGTACAAGAGGCAGCGAGATCTCAATCCTGTTACAATAAGTACAAGAGGCAAGATCTCTACATGGTCAATCCTGTTACAATCAGCACCAAAGGCAGCGAGATCTCTGTATGGTAAATCTTGCAACAATAAGTACCAGAGACAGCGAGATCTCTACATTGTCAATCCTGTTACAATAAGTACCAGAGACAGCGAGATCTGTACATGGTAAATCCTGTTACAATCAGCACCAGAGGCAGCAAGATCTCTGTATGGTAAATCTTGTTACAATCAGTACCAGATGCAGCGAGATCTGTACATGGTAAATCCTGTTACAATAAGCACCAGTGGAAGCGAGATCTCTACATTGTCAATCCTGTTACAATAAGTACCAGAGGCAGCGAGATATGCACATGGCAATCCTGTTACAATCAGTACCAGAGGCAGCGAGATCTCTGCATGGTAAATCCTGTACAATAAGAACCAGACGCAGTGGGATCTCTACATTGTCAATCCTGTTACAATAAGTACAAGAGGAAGCGAGATCTGTACATGGTAAATCCTGTTACAATTAGTACCAGAGGCAGCGAGATCTCTGAATGCTAAATCCTGTTACAATAAGCACCAGAGGCATTGAGATTTCTGTCTGGTAAATCCTGTTACAATAAGCACCAGAGGCAGCGAGATCTCTACATTGTCAATCCTGTTACAATCATTACCAGAGACAGCGAGATCTGTACATGGTAAATCGTGTTACAATAAGTACCAGAGGCAGCGAGATCTCTACATGGTCAATCCTGTTACAATCAGCACCAGAGGCAGCGAGATCTCTGTATGGTAAATCTTGTTACAATCAGTACCAGATGCAGCGAGATCTGTACATGGTAAATCCTGTTACAATAAGTACCAGTGGAAGCGAGATCTCTACATTGTCAATCCTGTTACAATAAGTACCAGAGGAAGCGAGATCTCTGTATGGTAAATCCTGTTACAATAAGTACCAGAAGAAGCGAGATCTCTACATTGTCAATCCTGTTACAATAAGCTCCAGAGACAGCGGGATCTCTACATTGTCAATCCTGGTACAGTAAGCACCAGAGGCAGCGCGATCTCTACATGAATCATGTTACAATCATTACCAGAGGCAGCGAGATATCTGCATGGTAAATCCTGTACAATAAGAACCAGACGCAGTGGGATCTCTACATTGTCAATCCTGTTACAATAAGTACCAGAGGCAGCGAGATCTCTACATGGTCAATCCTGTTACAATAAGTACCAGAGGCAGCGAGATCTCTAGATGGTAAATCTTACAACAATCATTACCAGAGGCAGCGAGATCTGTACATTGTCAATCCTGTTACAATCATTACCAGAGACAGCGAGATCTGTACATGGTAAAACCTGTTACAATAAGTACCAGAGGCAGCGAGATCTCTACATGGTCAATCCTGTTACAATCAGTACCAGAGGCAGCGAGATCTCTGCATGGTAAATCCTGTTACAATAAGTACCAGAGGCAGCTAGATCTCTACATTGTCAATCCTGTTACAATAAGTACAAGAGGCAGCGAGATCTCTACATTGTCAATCCTGTTACAATAAGTACAAGAGGCAGCGAGATCTCTACATGGTCAATCCTGTTACAATCAGCACCAGAGGCAGCGAGATCTCTGTATGGTAAATCTTGCAACAATAAGTACCAGAGACAGCGAGATCTGTACATGGTAAATCCTGTTACAATCAGCACCAGAGGCAGCGAGATCTCTGTATGGTAAATCTTGTTACAATCAGTACCAGATGCAGCGAGATCTGTACATGGTAAATCCTGTTACAATAAGCACCAGTGGAAGCGAGATCTCTACATTGTCAATCCTGTTACAATAAGAACCAGAGGCAGCGAGATATGCACATGGCAATCCTGTTACAATCAGTACCAGAGGCAGCGAGATCTCTGCATGGTAAATCCTGTACAATAAGAACCAGACGCAGTGGGATCTCTACATTGTCAATCCTGTTGCAATAAGTACAAGAGGCAGCGAGATCTCTACTTGGTCAATCCTGTTACAATAAGTACCAGAGGCAGCGAGATCTCTACATGGTCAATCCTGTTACAATAAGTACCAGAGGCAGCGAGATCTCTAGATGGTAAATCTTACAACAATCATTACCAGAGGCAGCGAGATCTGTACATGGTCAATCCTGTTACAATCATTACCAGAGACAGCGAGATCTGTACATGGTAAAACCTGTTACAATAAGTACCAGAGGCAGCGAGATCTCTACATGGTCAATCCTGTTACAATCAGTACCAGAGGCAGCGCGATCTCTACATGAATCATGTTACAATCATTACCAGAGACAGCGAGATCTCTACATGGTCAATCGTGTTACAATCAGCACCAGGGGCAGCGAGATCTCTGTATGGTAAATCTTGTTACAACAAGCACCAGAGTCAGCGAGATCTCTACATGGCAAATCCTGCAACAAAAACTACCAGAGACAGCGAGATCTCTAGATGGTAAATCCTGTTACAATCAGTACCAGAGGAAGCGAGACCTGTACATGGCAAATCCTGTTACAATTTCTACCAGAGACAGCGATATCTCTTCATGGTATATCCTGTTACAATAACTACCAGAGTCAGCGAGATCTCTAGATTGTAAATCCTGTTACAACAAGCACCAGAGGAAGTGAGATCTGTACATGGTACATCCTGTTACAATAAGTACCAGAGTGAGCGAGATCTCTGCATGGTAAATCCTGTTACAATAACTACCAGAGACAGCGAGATCTGTACATGGTAAATCCTGTTACAACAAGCACTAGAGTCAGCGAGATCTCCACATTGTTAATCCTCCCCAGCAAGGGGAGAGCTCCAAGGGGAGGTTTAACCTACGCTAATTAGCCCGAGATCGATCTCCTGCGCCACGACCAAGTAATTAGCTGGAGGGAGTCCCTTAGTACAACACTGACATTTGCAGTGGTGCTACCGTTGTTGTGGGATCATGGCTTCATCAGCTCACGGAACCAAATGACTGCAGGGAACATATGGACACCATCTCCACTCTAAAAGAGACCTATCTGCCCTTGGGAATAATGTTCACCTGCACTTCCGTAAGCAGACGTGTGTACACGTTCGTGCTAATACAAATCTGTTTTTCATTAAGAACGCTGGTGCCAGCAGAGGATCCATTGGAGCCTTCAATGGTCTCAGGGTCACATCTGGCTCAAAGCGGTGGCGTCAATACCAACATATCAGCATTGTGCGTGCGTTATATATTAAATCGACAAAATACTCGTGAAGATCCGGGTTAGAATTGGTCTTCAGCAACCCATGCTTGTGGTAGGAGGCGACTTACAGGATCGGGTTGTCAGGCTCGCTGACTTGGTTGACACATGTCATCGGATCCCAATTGCGCAGATCGATGCTCATGCTGTTGATCACTAGAATGTCTGATCCAGACTCGATTATTTACAGACCGCCGCCATATAGCTGGAATATTGCTGAGTGAGGCGTAAAACTAATTTCACTCACTCACTATTCCTGTACACTCTCCACATACATTTACCTTTTCAGGCTAAGGGGTGAAATACTAGATTGTCTGGTCCAGAAAAGTTTACGTACAAGCCTCCACCATACAGCTGGTATACTGCAGGTTGCGGGCTTAAACAACAACAACAATTAGGACGTAAATACCAACACACCACCATTGTGCTTGTGGTATGAATTAAGTCCATCTTAATAATTTAAGTGATTTACACACATATCAACGGATTGAAATATAACGACATTTTAGACCAATATATATGTAGAATTGCGTAATTGAGCGACCCTGTAACAGAGTTAGTTACTATTTGATTATTTACGTTTTGGTCATTAATGTGTCACTACATCAAATATTTTATATGATATTTACAAATGAGATTAAATCTCTCGCAAGTTGTCGTTAACCTTATCCATGGTATAAATCTATTACGTGCAACATTTACCAAAGCCTCGGGAATTGATTTGGCAGAATCAATCCCCAATTCCTAAAAAACTCACTGTAAATCCTCTCATATTTCCTTTCTATCACAGAACAGTTTAATGTCGTAAAAAGTCATGCCTCATTGCAACTCAACTTCATAAGCAAAGAAGCTTTCGGTATTTTAGTCATACTTCCTTCCAACGACGTCCTGCAACTGCGTGATACGTCGACGGCGTCGATAAGCTGTCAGTGTGGACATTGATACACCGAACCGCACTACGTCATGGCGTTATATGAAGGGGATTACGTCAAGGCTTGCCCACTGTGATAGGTTTGGTTACACTGCGTGAAACAGGATAAGGGATTTCAAGTTTCATCCGACCTGCCTCGCCAGAGAAGCGATCTATTTTTAGGTTCATTATTGAATTATGTGTATCTTGTGTGATCGATGTTTATCACAACAGGCAGCAATCTTCCAACGATATACGATGCTCTGTATAGAAAGGATTCTGGACACACATACCAGTGGGCGATATTATGAGCACTATCCAAACCAAAAGGGTGTGTTGACACAATAAGCCGAATCAAAAGCCGAATTGTAGTCGCCTTTAACGACAGTCAACACACGCTATACGTGTATGTAAAACATCGATACCTTGTAAGTAAACAATCGATACTTTCATTATCGGTTACATCCCTAAAAATCAATATTTTGGGCTTTCCATACTTTGATCTGGTATTTTTGTAGACCTATCAATGACAAAGCGTCGATGAGTTGACTAGTAGAAACTGTATTAAAACTATGTTATCAATTTTTTTCAAGAAATATCTTATGATTGGACTTGGATAAGTACATGGGCAATGGGTGGCCAAGATGTGAAAGCGTTCTCATATGCAAAATCCAACCACAATTCTACAGCTAAGACTAGTAGCCACATACATCTCACCCAAATTCGTTAACGTCTACGACTTGCGTTACTTGCGGGCATTTCCACACAACGTAAGGCGACACACGTTATCCAAAACACTGCTAAAAATGGTGTAAAATTTGATGTAAAAACTTCAACATGTCTACAGAGAAAAAAAATGACATGGTTGTCTTTTAGATTTACAGTCGGATGTGAACGGTGTTATTTCATCAGAGCCTAATTATTTGGAGGAGATTTCCAACACCACGTACCATTGTCCATTAGAGCACATGATATAATTCTCCTGAATTATACCACGATACATCAAAGTATGGCCAATGTATTTTTCAGCAGTGGCTTTTACCCTTATTGCGCTCACATAAAACGTATGTCGATATGAGGCCAGAACCAGCAGGTAATCAAGATGATGGTTAATTCCAGGGCGATGTACGAATGAATCAATACGAAATGAACCGCTATGAATCTGCAGCGCTGTGATTTGATCACGCATCACAGGAGTAGCAACTCTTCCACCTAAAGACTGTCCCGACAATGAAGCAGCAACTCCAGATACCTCCTTATCAGAAGCTTTAACAGCTCAATATTCCTCTTGTTGTGACGTCAGACATTGGGAAATGGAAGGGTCAATTAATCACGCTGGTCAAGAAAACACTTTAGCTGATAAGTGGCCATGAACACTACGATGGAATATCGGCGCAGAGTGCTCTAGTGGATGACTTGTAATGCTCCACTATTAGCGACTGTGTCGCCGAGAGTCCGCTGGTGCCAGAACATCATGAATGTTTGAAGAAATATTTGGTAAATAACTGCCAAACATATCTGGAACTGTGATGTGACCACTGCGTTTGGTAATGATTTCAAGCTCCAGGTCCTGTGGTACTGGTACTCAAAGTCAACATGAAATTTTTACGTTAGATTAATAATTCATATTTGATTTCCTGCCTGCTGCAATACGTTCTGTGATGTAATTATTGATTTTTGTTCTCAAACTGCGTTCTAATGAATTATAGGATGTCTATTTTTTACATTTTAAAATTTTGTTGTTTTTCTCGTACTTCAAAACTGCTAGAAATGTACGGTTTTGAGATTTATTTTCAATTTGCGTCTTGAGAAGTACACTTCACATCTGCTATGTGCGTGTAGAGAGGGTCAACTTCAGGAGACCGGCGGTCAGGGTCTGTGATGTAGCTAACTGCGTGTCCTCGTGTCCAGTGACGTGATCTCTGATAATGCCGTCAGTAAGTAGTTGGTCATGTCCGAGTATTTGCATGCCGCCGATATATAGGAGTACTTGTGGCAGCGGTATTACAAAATACCATTTACCGCTTAACACGCCTAATCCACAAACTGACCTCACATTTATATACATCTATGCGTCGTCTCAGCAACTTGATCGATAGATTGGTATTAGATTTGATTAACTGTGGTTTCAGATGTAACGCAATTATTTGTGTCATCTCAAATATCACCTTATAACCCCACGGCTTATTGGTTTATAGATGCTTTTTACTTTCGAATTCCTTGTAACCCACTACTTACATTCATTAACTGGCTAAAGAAAGGCAATATTACAGGTGAAGAAAACAACCAAATCTGAATATAAGGAAACATCTTTAATCCAGCTTCTGAATATTAGCATACATTGTATATCCAATGACCACCGTTAGTCCAAACATTTGTTAATAAAAAAACATTTAACGCAGAACGGCGTCGTCCATATTTACAGAATGTTGCTATTTAAAACCAAGCATAAACAAACTGCCACTATATCTAAAGCTGGAAGTCCTGCTGAGCAATATATTTTTCTGATAAAAGACCTCTTATTGTACTTCCAGTGTTGACTGTTTCAACTAATCTTCCTCTACTCAACAGCGTCTGTCTGTTGTGCACTACATCACATAGATTATATGAGCTACAAATACACAATTTAAGACTACCTCTATAAGGTCAAGCCGTCCTCAAGTAGCTCTTCCCAACATGTTTCCTCCATAAATTCATTGAACGCTTCCTGTCACGTGTAGTCAGTTGCTCAGGGAGTTGTATCTACCTTATGTAAGTCATATCTCGTGTCCTTGACCGATGTGCCAGCCTCGTGACAACTAATCACGATAAAGTAGTTTTCGAAAGTGTTTGTTTTGTACGAGTCGACATGAAGGTTAAAATGGAGGGTAACAAAAATCATTTTGAAATATTTGTGTGGCTTATATCACAAAGAGACTCGTTTGTACATTCTTTGATATGATAAAAACTGCCCCTTTATTGAATGTAGAACAGATCTTCACATGTTTGAAGCAATATTAAGTTTATGTGAAATAATTATAATTCTATTCCAAAGATCGCTTTACTGTAAGTAGTGTTAGCTCAAAAAGAGAAATTAGAACAGAATACTGCAGCGGTTTGTCACAAGATCTAACTAAACAGAACCAGGGAGTGTCTTGTGAAGTTTTGTTAACGTCATCAAAAGTTGGGTTGTCTTACCAATATTCTATTACTTAGAGACAAAGATGCGGTACCAAACAACATCCCCCTTGACCATGAACCTGTTTGGGTACATTTGGTCCCGAGCAACCTGCAGTGCTTGAGTTTCTAGCCGACTGCAATGTCTGGGTGGATCTGTAATTTGGATGATACTCTTGTCACTGACCTTGATGGTGTGGGTCAGTCCAATGTTGTCAGTTCCTGTTTCATCCAGATGCGATCACTTATAGGCTGAAACATCGTCTTGTACATTTTTGCACAAACGTAAATCGAATAAAGTGAAAGTAAGATTGCGAATCGTCATAATTTTACCTCGCCAATTGAACATTTAAATCTCAGAATTTTATTCAACTTAGGATACAACGATCATAGTTTCAAATCGCTATTATTGGTTTGTATTACAAGGGGGTAAGCGCAGTAGTTGGAACAGTGAAACCCATGCACGTGCGGTACGTGATGAGCGTTAACTTGATGAGCGTTAACTACCGTAGAAAGCAACCCTTTTGTTCTCGGGGTTTCAGTTAATGTGCATACCCCTGTAATACAAACCAATAATAGCCTTTTGAAACTATGATCGTTTGTTAAACAACTTTCAGTCTAAGTTGAATAAAATTCTGAGATTTTAATGTTCAATTGGCAAGGTAAAGTTATAAGGATTCGCGATCTTAATTTCACTTTAATTGATTTACTTTTTTGTTTAAAGTGAAATTCATCGGTACGTTTTCACTGCAAACAGACTATAGTAAAAGGTAATACAAATTTTACCCACATTTACCTATTATTGGAACAGTCACTATATCGTACAAGTGAGGTTCGAGGACTGGGTATTTTTTTTTAATTTCCAAACTATATTGAAAACAGAAAACATGTTTTGCACTTTCAAGAAACCTTCCAGTTTAGAAAATGACTCATTCGCTAACAATATATTTACAAAAAAGATGTCCTTCGGTGTTTAATAAAATCCGTTGCTAGGAAACCTTAAGCTGTTATCAACGCATCTTTATCGAGTTGTTTCTCTCAAACGTGTGTTCCTGACTCACAATGCCCCGTGCTGTGTCCGACCGCCTCCGTGGTGTAGTGGTTAGAGCGTCCGCCCGGAGAGCGGAAGGTCGCGGGTTCGATGCCCGACCGCGTCATACCAAAAGACGTTTAAATATGGTACTTGTTGGTCCCTGCCTGGCGCTCGGCATTATTGGGTACAACAAGGACTGGTTGGCTCGGAGTCAGTATAATGTGTCTGAGTGGGGTATTCATGCTTCACTGCGGCATGGTATCTCAGTGGGCTAGCACTATAAAACCAGCTTAAGTCTGGGCTAGTACAAGCAGCCGCACATACACATACACACGCATGCACGTCGTCATATGAGCGAAATATTCTCAAGCACGACGTTAAACCCCATTTCACCTCACCTCACTGTGCTGTGTCCAAGATGGCACATGCAATGCCGGAAACGAGACGGTGTTTTATGTAATAACATCATCATCATCATCATCATATATACATTTGCATAGCGCCGATATCCAGCTCCGCTCAGCTGCTCAAAGGCGCTTTGTTTTTCCCTCGTTCACTGGATGTCAATCTCAACGGCACATCGTATTGTCAATCTCAACTCCCTGGGGAGCATACAAACTCTTGCAGCCACTAGGCCCACCGAGTTATTGTGGCATTCCCATCCTTACGAGGTACCCATTCACAGCTGGGTGCACTGGGACACATAGTCACAGTACTTTGTCCAAGTTCACTGCACGTTGCTGTACCCGCAACTGGGTGTTTGCACGTATTCATGTGGCCACCATCTGGTCATATACCTACGGATTCGTGGGTTCTTTTAAGTGCACAGGGTTGTGTACTGTACACTAGGGATTGTGACAACACTGAAAGAGTCTGCACACATAGTTGACTCCAAGGTTTTTACACCCGGTCACAGGTGGGCTCGATCCCGTCACCTCAAGCTCGCTGGATCACTAGCCTGGCACTTTAGCCAGTTCGCCCACCGCGCCCCCACCCTCTTCCTAGCTATTTCCGAACACCAGGTTAGAACTGACCTTCAGTAACCCATGCTTGTATAATAATTCTATAATCGCAATTACTCATAGGGATGTCCAAATGGTGGTCAGGCTCGCTGACTTGGTTGATACATATCATCGTCTCCCATTTGAGTAGATCGATGCTCATGCTGTTGATCACTGGATTGTCTCGTCCAGACTCGATTATTTACAGACCATATAGCTGGAATACTACTGAGTGCGGCTTAAAACTAAACTCACTCACTCACTCACTATTCTCGAACACTCTCCACATACATGTACCTTTTCAGAAAGTAGTTGCCATCACAGTGCCAAGTGTTATGATGTGAAATTTTCAGGTCGTCGAAGTCTGGGTTGTTTCACCTGCCAAACGAATCAATGATTATAAGACGTTCCTCCCCACGGAGCCTTCGTGAATGTCTATTTGTGTAAGCACTGATTGTATGTATTCATCAGGAGAGTACATATTGACCACCTGCATGTATAACAGGCAACTCGCTCTATCTCTGTCCATATTTCCCCATTCATTCAAACCTTCCAAACGTCATCTAAACCCTCGCTTTCAGCATCATGAACCCAACG
Organism: Haliotis rubra; assembly: GCF_003918875.1. NCBI lineage: Eukaryota > Metazoa > Mollusca > Gastropoda > Lepetellida > Haliotidae > Haliotis > Haliotis rubra. The sequence goes on from NW_025767080.1 coordinate 2,243,234, forward strand.
CAGCTTGACTAATTGAAACCCGTAGGGAATATCCAAGCAAAAAATAAATAAAGTAAAAACTTATAACTCAAAACTGAAGAAAGCTATAATATCTTTTTCAAAATGTTGTTCTTCAATGAATCCCAGGAAATTGGTTGTCAAAAAACTGATTTCAAAACAAATTTTCAATCAAACCTGAAAATTGCGTAAACAGGATTTTGACATCGATAAAGACGTGTGACTTTTAATAACAGCAATATTACAGCAGAACAATACGGTCTTCTGAGTTCTCTTTCCGTTTGGTGACTTGCTATTGATTCACGTGTAAATCTCCAGCGATGACATGTCAGCGTTCCTATTTGGGATCGTTATCTGGACATTATAATGAAGATCCATGGAGCAGTATTTCAATCAGCTTCATTTCTCCCCACGGGTTATAGGCATATCTAATGTAAAGTTATTTATAGTCAGTGTGATTAATGTCTAAACTAAGCCATTTATTTATGAAGGCTATTAATTTGACATCCTCGTGTTTAATTCGGAACATGTTTATCCCAGCACTGTACAACTGTTCAATTGACAATGCTTTGTTCGCAGGGTATATCATCATGCATTCAATGTTTCCATTATCTTGATTTTACGACAATATATTCTCAAAGTGTCTCAATTAAAGTGTTCGTCTGTCATCCTGATGCCACAACTCATCAACTGTCTATTGCAGTCCTATTCTTCAGTTCAGTGACTGCCAGAATGCAAGAATGCAAGAATTCCTGAATGTCAATATCCTTGCCTTCTTGCTTCCAAAACGAATGAATGTCAATTTCAATTTGCCTGTCGGAATGTATATATGGCAGTGTTCTTACATTTATTTATTTCATTTCTCAAATGACAGTTGTGATTGGCCTTCTTTTGACACCTTTTCTACGACTCACAGACTAACTAATGTTATATAAACATTCGTTAAATTCCTGATTCCAGGGCTCAGATGACAGACATAATGGCTAGGTGTCAATGGGCTCTTATCTTCTTGGTTCTACCAGGTTGGTTTGGTGGAAGAACTATCTTCTATATTATATGGCTAAATCATGATACCAAATCCCACATTCGACCTGGGAGTTTATCCGTGACGGTCAGCACAATACCCGTACGTGTTGGTGCTACCAAAGTAGAAATCGCTGTAGAATTGTATTACTTAGTATGTTATTGAGTCATTAAGCAAGGTTAACTGAAAATGTCTTTTTCAGATACGTCAAAACAAACTTACTCACTTAAACAAGGTTCTTCCCAAGTCAACATTCTTCAATCATCTTGGTTCTGAAAGACCATTGTTGTCATAGTGACAAACTGTACATTCCCGTACTTTCCATTTTCTTGATTCATCATCCCATCAGGGGTAAATATTTCCAAATGACAATAGTTTCTGAAATGTCATAGTAATATTACTTTTAAATATTTTCGATACAAACTTGAAAATATTGTTTCTTGTCTAATAATTCAATAATCGCAATTAATCATAGGGATGTCCAAATGTTCTTCCGTCTTCTTGTTTGCATATTAATTAAATAATGATAACATAGTCAATATTTTTCAGCGATCGTGTTTTATAGTTCAGAGTGGGAAATCTTTCTATTTTCTTGAGCAAACTACAATAAAAGAACAGGAAGTATGAAACGATCGGTTTACGGTGAAGGCAAATTTTAGAATTTATAATATCATTGAAATAATGAGTTTACATTTACGAGGGGTCTGATTCGATTATCCTGCATTTCACTTTTTTTAACCCTATATTCCATGAAAATATACCGCCAAAATGTAACTAATTCCATAGTGCAATATAAACTATGTGTACTTATTCATAAGTGATGATGACAATAAGTAACTATACGTTGTGGATATGTCAGATTTGGTCTCTAATTTTGGGATCATCCCCTGGCGACTGTGATGGGGTATATAACCTATTTGGTGCCTTCAGCTAATGTTAAAGAGGCAGATTCTTCTTACCTGGTAATACCAATACAAATTCCACGAAATACAGGTAATTGAGACAACTCCGTATATCATTTCCACGGCGTAAAGTATGGAGCCTTGTACAGATGAGAATTGAACAATGGCGATCGGAAACATTGTTTCTGTGCAGTGATACGAGGCCTTTTCACACTGTATTCTTCCCATGTGTGGCCAACGTGGGTGTTGTTTTTTGTTTTGGTTGTTTTGGGGTTTTTTTGCCTTTGTTTATTTTCTTTTTGTCTTACCCACCCATGCTTGTCGTACAAAGGACGGGAAACATCACAAACGGGATCCGGACTTTTACCATTTTATGATGACTATTGGAACCGGAGTGTTCAATGCTGACGCCATTGAAGTCTAAAGGACTTATTATTTATTCAAATTCAGTGACAACATAAAGTCTTTGATTTCAGGGATCCGTATTCATCCGACGTCACTGCTTGTTGCCCATGGCAACATAGCATGTTTTCAGTTGTCTGACAGCGTATCTGCATCTACAGTACCGCGCCGTTTGTCTACAGATTGGAGTTATCTGATACATAATTCATCACTGATCAAAGTTGGGAAACTTTACCTATTGATCAGTCTGTCCAGATTCCTAGTACGCGCAATATAATACATACAAGAAGAATGTTTCATCTAATGATTGTAGGGTTTCTAAGAAACATGTATATAACCTCTGGGTGAGAAGAAGTAATCGCGAGGAGCGTGAGACCAAACTGCCTCTCTTTTACGGCAAAGGTACCTTTCTTTCTGACTATTAATTGGAAATATCAGATTTGGAAGATTTAGCATAAGACGTTATTGGCTTTACACTGAACCTCAAATAATGTTTGCAAAAGACTTAATCATAACACTAATAGCGTCAAATCGTCATAAAGGACTCATAAGCGTTTGTCGCACGATGAACCATCAGCCCAATATCAAATTTTGCAATGGTCATAACACTGGCCAGACTGCCACGGACAAGTTGCGGTTCATATATGTCTTTGTTACTCACTGGTATAGTTTCCGGGGCGGTGGGGTAGCCAAGTGGTTAAAGCGTTGGCTCGTCACGCCGAAGACCCGGGTTCGAATCCCCACAAGGGTACAATGTGTGAAGTCCATTTCTGGTGTCCCCCGCCGTGATGTTGCTGGAATATTGCTAATAGCGGCGTAAAACCAAAACTCAGTCAGTCAGTCAGTCAGTCAGTATAGTTTCCGACCGAATATAATCCACAGGGGCAAGACAATGTTCCTCTGTGTGTCTTGTAATGCCAGCCCAATACCTTTTAAATGTCCAAGGTGGTGGGGTAGCCGAGTGGTTAAGGCCTCCACTCGTCAAGCCGAGAGCCCTGGTTCGATTCCCCACATGAGTGCAATGTGTGAAGCCCGTTTCTGGTGTTCCCCGCAGTGATATTGCCTGAGTATTGCTAAAAAGCGTCGTAAAACTAAACTAAACTCACTCACTCACTCACGTTTAAATGTCCAACCTCACGTTGCGCAGACTTTATCACGTTAACATATCATTGGTTTAATGCGTAGGTCACGCTGACAACCATCGGCATACCATCGACATACCATCCACATGTCTTAGTCTTGTGCTTCAACACACCATCGCCATAGATACCAGTGGATTTCGGGAGAGGAGGCAGGTCCGAAGCACAATATGTGTGTTCCAAGAGGCGACTAAATGAATCGCCTGGCTGATCGTATCTCAGATGGGGGACTCGATGCTCATGATATCAGCGACTGGACACAATATTTACAGTCTACCACCAAGTAGCTAGAACATCCCTGAGAGTGGCTTTAAACAACAAACAAACGTGAGCCATGGTTGATCGTATCTCAGATGGGGGACTCGATGCTCATGATATCAGCGACTGGACACAATATTTACAGTCTACCACCAAGTAGCTAGAACATCCCTGAGAGTGGCTTTAAACAACAAACAAACGTGAGCCATGGTTGATCGTATCTCAGATGGGGGACTCGATGTTCATGATATCAGCGACTGGACACAATATTTACAGTCTACCAACAAGTAGCTAGAACATCTCTGAGAGTGGCTTTAAACAACAAACAAACGTGAGTCATGTGTCAATACAGCAACCCTGTCACATAATGCTCCACTGTACAGAAAAGCCCGGGGAGGTGCATGGCACCTGTGTTATTGACCTGGGACGCGCTATAATACGTCTAAGCTTGGAAGCCCCGAGGGCTGGGGAACATAATAGTAAGCTCTTCGTAGAGACTAATCCAGAGCCTGTCTGTAAGGTTTCATTTATATACCTAATATATCGTTTTTAGATGATAGTGTACCTGATAGTGTCTGTATCATCAGGTGCACATTCAGTCTGTGACAGACAATCCAGTTACTGGTATTTTGGTAACACACAATCCAGTAACACACAATCAACCAACTCACAGAAAAGTAATCAATCAATTCACCTTCACGCATTCAAGACACTCAATCATTCAATCAACATTATGTAACCTGCGTTACCAAATGGTTACTTCTATTTGAGGGTAAGGTGTTTCTTGCCCAATGTACAACCACCATTTCCATCAAACCATTCTACGAACAGAAAAGAACAATGCATTTACGTCATTGTCAGAACAAACCTCTTGCCACAGAACAGAGAGGGTCACGGCGAAGGCCCGAGTTCCTTTCCAAACATGGGTGAAGCCCATGTTGGTGTCCAACTCCTTGCAGTTGTACGAATACTTCTAAACTTCTAAATCCCACTCACGGATTAAGTTTCTAGATTACACTTGACTCCAAAAGCATAAAAATATAGTAACTTCCACATAACTCTTTACATAGATAGTTACACAATCCTGAAAACCAATTATTGTTGAACTTCAATTCTATGAACTCGCAATGCAATTACAGCATCGTTTAGCAATAAATGACATTGCCATATAATAGTACGGACAAATGGGTGCACGTTACTTAATTATGACGTCATGTGCACACATGGATGCAATCATCTCGGACACGGGCACAGATGATAATGGAATTGTACATTCAGACATACTCCCACATGCTTGAGATTACGTGACCTTCAGTTCTGACGTCAGGAAGAACACAGTGTAGCACTGTCAGAGAGCCGACTGCGACGTCAGGAGCTACGTGAAGGAATGAAGGCATCGTTGACCAAGTCAATCACGCAGCCGTTGAAGTATTTCTCCAATTATCGCCGTCGTGATAACCAACATCCTTACGGTGTCGACTGAGACATAAGACTCGTCAAGATTCGGTGTGTAGTGTGTGATCAAAGTGGGACTGCATGTGCTGCCCGCTCTTAGCAGAACAGGGACTTCATTTCTAATAGGTCTCTAATTCTCAATGGAAGAGGTGTTCCGTGTGCAATTTGCTCACAGACATTTGATAATCTCAATAAGAAATGATTACATTTAGGAATAAGACACTGAACACGTTAGGATGAAAACTGAAACAGGAATGTAACCGACTTGCTGTTAAACCTAACCCGCTCACTCACACTAGCATGCATGCACGCATGCACGCACTCACCCAACCACTTACTCACTCACCACACGCACGCATATTCTAACTCGCTCCAAGTAATTACTATCATTTACAGCGTCTATTGTAGGGAATTTAGGCGTCTTCGTATGATTTAACAAGCATTCAATTATGTGATATATTTGGAATTAGGGAATTAAACCACTTTTGGTGCTACAGACAGTCTCACAGAGGGAACCTCACATAGGGGTAAGACGCTCTACAAACGGCATTTCCTGAACCATTATCGAATACAGATGGCATATAGTATGGAGTAATGGAGATATAAGTGCAGCTTAACTAGACTAGGAAATGACATGTCTGTGTCTTGCTGGAAATAAACTAGGCTCCGTCTATTGATAGATGTGTGAGATGTACACAGGTGTGTGGAGTTTGCGTCAAGAGCTACTTCAGGCTTCAGACTGAACGCTAATGTCGCTTAAACCATGATGAAGTAATACATACTCAGTAACATTATAGCACGTCTAATACTTTGAATGACGTTTTTCCATGTTTTGGAGGTTGTAAATAATTAAGTGTATACTTATGAGTATCATGACACAAATTTCAACTTATTTTGACTTAATTCGGCTAATTTAGAGCGATATTGAAAAATCTCACCCATGGGCGAAAAATATGTTGGCCCATGGGGGAGAATATTTACTTTTACTCAAAATACATTTTTTCCATGTTTTGGAGGTTGTAAATGAATGATCGTATGTTTGTAAGTATCATAACAAAAAAATAAATAGTTTTGACTTATTTCGACTAATTTAGAGCGTTATTTAAACAATCTCAGACATTTGGCCCATGGGCGAGGATCTTTACATTTGCTTAAAATACATGTTGTTTTCGTGTTTTGAAGGTAGCAAATGAATGAAAGTACGTTTGTAAGTATCATGATACAATCTTTGGACTTAATTCGGATAATTTAGAGCTCTATAACAAATATATCGGCCATGGGATAAAATATTTCATTTTACTCAAAACTCATCAATAAATGTCAGTCCACAATGGGCGAAACAGTTTGACCCACTAGCAAGCTAACTTAATTTCACAAATAATTTGTTTTGGTTTGCGAAGAAAACACTTGACAAAATTATTTCTACTATTTATGAAAACAGAATGCGAATTGCTTCATTTTATCCCTTTGATCAGGGTTGGTTGAAAACAAATGTAGTGAAAACATATCACTGATGAAAACGATTTGAGTGTGAGTGAGTTAATATACTCCTGTATATCGTCACATCGGCAATATTTCAGCCATATTTTGACTTGAACCAATTAAACATTGGTGAGGAATAAATGTATAGTATATAACCTGTCGTCAAGGGACAGTAAAATATCCAGAATATCAGTCAGATTTAAACCTAGCATTTAATATTTATATAATAGACCTATTTGGACAATACACAAAATGAAAACCGGTTACAGACAGCCAGCAACTGAATTTAGATCACCATGGGAACCTACGATACTTTAGCTACCTGCGAGAACCCTAGAAGGACTTACATGGTCCCTTCATACGTTGGCGATTGTGCACAAATTTAGCAATCACTTAAAAACACAAGTATACATACATACTAACATTTGTATAGAGCCGATATCCAGCACAGCTGCTCAAAGGTATCCTACTATTATAAACCTGGTATATCTAAATTTACTTAAAGTATTTTGAGACTTACGTACCCTCTCAAGAAGACAAAACTGTGAAACCCATGAAGGTCCGGGTTAGAATTGCCCTTCAGTAACCCATGCTTATCGTAAGAGGCGACTAACGGGATCGGGTGGTCAGGCTCGCTGACTTGGTTGACACATGTCATCGGTTCCCAGTTGCGCAGGACCCGTGAAGATCCGGGTTAGAATTGCCCTTCAGTAACCCATGCTTGTCGTGAGAGGCGACTAACGGGATCGGGTGGTCAGGCTCGCTGGCTTGGTTGACACATGTCATCGGTTCCCAATTGCACAGATCGATACTCATGCTGTTGATCACTGGATTGTCTGGTCCAGGCTCGATTATTTACAGACCACCGCCATATAGCTGGAATATTGCTGAGTGCGGCGTAAAACTAAACATACTCGCTCGCTCACTCCAAACTGTGAAAAAAAGAACACCTCCAGCTACCAACATTGTCAACAAGAACATAATGGAGTCCCTGCATCAATACATCTTCAAGACTAAACGAATTGATGAATTATTCTAGACCAATATCTGTACACAAATAGTGAAATGTATCTGCAAGTTCAAGGTTCCTAAGCATGTACAATGCACATTTATCCTACCTCATGTAAGAAATGTCTATCTCTGATTGATTCACGTGACCTTGAACAAATTATAGTGGAAGCTGTCAAAACCGGCAGCTGTCGAATCCGGTAAGTTGTCAACACAGGCATAAAATCGCAGTCCCGTCCGTGGCTAGTACATTTATTATCATTTAAAAGCTCTGCAATCCGACAGCTGTCAATTCCGGATCTCAGCATAAAATGAGCAGCCCGAATATGTACCATGCATGCCGGGTGCACGGTCATAAAGTGCTTGGGTGGTGTAGTACAAATCATCAGGCAGAATAAATCATTTATGCCCCGCATACAGTCCGGGTGTGTATTCGATAAAACATTCGACAGTCCGGGTGTGGTGGAGTGTGGCAATGCTCAACACTGTTCTAATAACACCCGGAGTGTCGACTGCTTTGGAGAACTTGAACCTGCGAATAGCAGAAAGACTGCGCTAATCCGCTCTACTCTAATTAACGAGGGAGAAGACATGAGTACTATTGTTGTTGAAATGAAGAAAGAGTTTGAGTTTGAGTTGACTATGTAGATTTGTCCCATTTCCTTCACAATGATACAGATACAGGCAGAAGTACACAACTGTTGTTGTTGAAATGAGAAAAGTTAACTAGATTTGAATCAGATTTGTCACATATCTTCTCACGGATACATATGTAACTTATAAGCTAGGTAAGTAACATAAACGATAAATATGGGTTAATGAAAACCAGCACTTAACGCGGAACAAACACACTCAATTCATACAAGAAAAATGCAAAAGATCTCAACATTATTAAATACCTATCGCATAGTAAATGGGATAACACAAACAAACATTACTACTATTATATAAATCACTCAACAAATCTAAATTACTCTATGGCTGCGAAATATTTCAAGATATGGCACAAACACCAATTCCAAGCAAATTCTAACAAACCCCAAATTAATTAAACCACTCATTAAATATCTCATTCATGCAAAATTATACCAAACAATCTAGCAAAAAAACACACTAATACAATAATTCAACTTGAAAATTCGACAAAAAGGAGGCGACATATGCCCGAGCATGCCCGTATAACAAAGTGGCCACAAATAAGAATGTACTGTATAACGTCGAATGCCATACAGTTAACGCCTAATTACCTCCTTACGTAATACCCGAAACACCAATTTTATAAAATTTCAATTTTCGACAGTCCGGGTGGACACCTGAGAGGCAGTATAGTAGTAAGCTTGGTTGAGTGGCCTTGACAGAGGGGCTATGGGCGGCCTTGACCGTGGAGTTTGTTATGGTTTGTTATGGTTGGTGATTGAGAGGTGGCGGGAGTCGGTGGTTGCTGGAGGCGCGCGGACCTCGGAGACAGTAGTTGTTGGGAGGTAGAGTTGGTGTGAAATAATAAAAGAATAGAGAGGCGCGTTGACCTCTGAGAAGACAGGAGGTTGGAGAGAGAGGTGAAGTTATAGATGGCTTGATAGTGAGCTGAAAGTGGATCGAGATTGCTAGGTTGAGAGGTGGTCGCGGACGTCGGAGAGGACAGTCACGCACATATGGTGAATGTGGAGTGACTACAAACCTATCCGTGAACCAATTTGTTAATGAAACATTAGGCGAGAGCTTTCAATACACCTGATAGCTCATGACAGGTAATTAATGACAGATGGTCGGATTGGGGTGTGCTGATAGTTACAGCCCGGGAAAGCAACTTTTAAGAAAACAAGAGTTGAAAATGATGTTGCTCAACCGGCAATGGGTATGGTTGAGTGATCGTGTGAATGTGGGTCTCCCGGCAATGCGCTATTAGCTAATCCATGTTACCGTAAATAATGCAGATTTTTTAATATCGCTCTAAATACGTCGAATTAAGCTAACATGAGTTGAAATTTGTGTCATGAAACTTCTAAACATACTTTCATTCATTTACCCCGACCGCGTCATACCAAAAGACGTTAAAATATGGTACTTGTTGGTCTCTGCCTAGCGCTCGGCATGAATGGGTACAACAAGGACTGGTCGGCTCGAATAAAATCCGTTGCTAGTAAACCTTAAGCTGTTATCAACACATCTTTATCGAGTTGTTTCTCTCAAACGTGTGTTCCTGACTCACAATGCCCCGTGCTGTGTCCGATCGCCTCCGTGGTGTAGTGGTTAGAGCGTCCGCCCGAAGAGCGGAAGGTCGCAGGTTCGATCCCCAACCGCGTCATACCAAAATACGTTTAAATATGGTACTTGTTGGTCCCTGCCTGGCGCTCGGCATTATTGGGTACAACACGGAATGGTTGGCTCGAGTCAATATAATGTGTCTGAATGGGGTATTCATGCTTCACTGCGTCATGGTATCTCAGTGGGCTAGCACTATAAAACCAGCTTAAGTCTGGGCTAGTACAAGCAGCCGCACATACACATACACACGCATGCACGTCGTCATATGAGAGAAATATTCTCAAGCACGACGTTAACCCAATTTCACCTCACTTCATTCATTTACAACCTCCAAAACATGGAAAATCATGTATTTTGAGTAAAAGTAAATATCCTCGCCCATGGGCCAAAATGTTTTTCGCCCATGGGCGAGATTTTTATAATATCGCTCTAAATTAGCTGAATTAAGTCAAAATGAGTTGAATTGTGTCATGATGCTTATAAACATACACTCATTTATTTACAACATCCAACACGGAGAAACATGTATTTTGAGTAAAGTATATATTCTCGCCCATGGGCCAAAATGTTTTTCGCCCATGGGCGAGATTTTTAACCATCGCTTTAAATTAGCCGAATTAAGTCAAAATGAGTTGAAATTTGTGTCATGATGCTTATAAACATACACTCATTCATTTACAGCCTCCAAAACTTCGAAAAACAATGTATTTTGAATAAAAGTATATGTTCTCGCCCATGGGCAGATTTTTAATATCGCTCTAAATACGTCGAATTAAGCTAACATGAGTTGAAATTTGTGTCATGAAACTTCTAAACATACTTTCATTCATTTACCCCGACCGCGTCATACCAAAAGACGTTAAAATATGGTACTTGTTGGTCTCTGCCTAGCGCTCGGCATGAATGGGTACAACAAGGACTGGTCGGCTCGAATAAAATCCGTTGCTAGTAAACCTTAAGCTGTTATCAACACATCTTTATCGAGTTGTTTCTCTCAAACGTGTGTTCCTGACTCACAATGCCCCGTGCTGTGTCCGATCGCCTCCGTGGTGTAGTGGTTAGAGCGTCCGCCCGAAGAGCGGAAGGTCGCAGGTTCGATCCCCAACCGCGTCATACCAAAATACGTTTAAATATGGTACTTGTTGGTCCCTGCCTGGCGCTCGGCATTATTGGGTACAACACGGAATGGTTGGCTCGGAGTCAATATAATGTGTCTGAATGGGGTATTCATGCTTCACTGCGTCATGGTATCTCAGTGGGCTAGCACTATAAAACCAGCTTAAGTCTGGGCTAGTACAAGCAGCCGCACATACACATACACACGCATGCACGTCGTCATATGAGAGAAATATTCTCAAGCACGACGTTAACCCAATTTCACCTCACTTCATTCATTTACAACCTCCAAAACATGGAAAATCATGTATTTTGAGTAAAAGTAAATATCCTCGCCCATGGGCCAAAATGTTTTTCGCCCATGGGCGAGATTTTTATAATATCGCTCTAAATTAGCTGAATTAAGTCAAAATGAGTTGAATTGTGTCATGATGCTTATAAACATACACTCATTTATTTACAACATCCAAAACACGGAGAAACATGTATTTTGAGTAAAAGTATATATTCTCGCCCATGGGCCAAAATGTTTTTCGCCCATGGGCGAGATTTTTAACCATCGCTTTAAATTAGCCGAATTAAGTCAAAATGAGTTGAAATTTGTGTCATGATGCTTATAAACATACACTCATTCATTTACAGCCTCCAAAACTTCGAAAAACAATGTATTTTGAATAAAAGTATATGTTCTCGCCCATGGGCGAGATTTTTAATATCGCTCTAAATTAGCCGAATTAAGTCAAAATGGGCCGGCCCATGGGCGAGCGAGTTTAAATTTTGAGTTTTCGAAAAAAAGGTTTTTCATTTTTTCATCCTTGTCATATATTCATAACAACTGCATGTTTAATTGTGTCGAATCCCTTGTCAGGAAGTGTCCAAGGTGCGGAGGTTTCTGGACTTTTGTGAGTCCAAAATTAAATTTTGACGTGTTTTTCATTTTTATTAACTAGATGTGTTATTCTGTTTGTCATGAAACCCAATTAAAGCGAACTCCTAAACATACACGTGGGAAACAGGACAGCTTTTAAAAAAAAAGAAGCTAATTTGAAAATATATTTTGTGACATATATTCGTGTGAAATCGCTATTATGTGTTATGATTCAAGGAATTGGCTGTGCACTGTATTGTCATATTGGTATACCAGTGATTGGAAGCACAGATCAACTTTGGTTATGCTTGTAAATAAGGTCTATGCAGGTCGTGTCGGATGTCATATACATTGTAAATATCTCAATATTGTTATCTAGCTACATTCCCCGAGTCCTCGTTGTCTTGTTACATAGTCAGTTTTACTTGATAAGCAGGATTTCAGTTGTAGCTGTAAACGCATTACAGGCTCAGCCGTCAGTACTTAACTGAGTAATTAGCACACAGATGGAAGTGGTAATCCCTGCACTGCTTGCCCGGGTAATCCCTAATCCACAATAAGTTGGCGTTGTGTTCATCTCACTAATTATTAGGTTTTTCAGGGAAAAGCATTTTTGAATGTCTGGAGAAGAAATGATAATACTTCTTTAAAGTGTATTTATTATTATTAATATTGTGTCTCATATCAATGTGCGTGTGAGTAGCTATGCATGAAGTACTTGTGATGAATGATTCACGAATGGCATGCACGTGGTGTTGAGGAATTATAGCTTACCTGTTGAGTTGACATAATCATAATTATATTTTCTTATGGAACGTCTTTGAAATTAAAACACACACACACACACACTCTCTCTCTCTCTCTCTCTCTCTCCCTCACCTCCTCTCTCTCTCTCTCTCTCTCACACAAAGCCACTTTTGACAAAAGCCACTTTCGAGAAGTAAAGTTTTATGTCCGCGGGATGAATGACTATTGTTAAAAGGTTACCACACTAGCAAATGGTGACGTTACCAAGTGTTCGCACCCCTGAAAATCCGGGTTAGATTTAATCTTCAATAACCATGCTTGTCGTAAGAGGCGACTGACGGGATCGGGTGGTCAGGCTCGCTGACTTGGTTGACACGTCATCGCATCCCAAGTAGATCGATGCTCATGCTGTTGATCACTGGATTATCTAGTCCAGAGGCGATTATTTACAGAACGCCGAAATATAGCTGGAATATTGCTGATTGCTGCGTAAAACTAAACTCACTCACTCACCAGGTTTTCGCGAGAAGGACAGCCTAATACTGTCCTCTCATGACCCACAAGGGAAATCTGTCACAAATACATGCAAACGTCCGCCTAAATAGGGAAATGCCTCAGATTTCAGCAATTCTGATGAAACAAATTTTGGTCAAAGTCTTTTGACCTTATTTTATAAAGAATTCGCGAACACCTGGTGTCAACACTGATCTCAGTGATCAATTCATATAATTTTCACAGCTATTTTTCCGTTCACACCAAACGGAATTTGTGTCAGATGAAAGTCAAGGCTGGGTATTCTTTTGCACTGACGTTCTATATTTAAAATATCCGTAGACAGGACATGCTTCTGTCCCAATTGTTGTGGCAAGATGAAACACAAGACAGTATTGTTTTTAATTTCAATGTCCAAAATCTCTAACGGCAACCCAGTAAAACACCAACGGTATTTAAATCTTCAAATACAAAGAGAGCAGCTTTGTACTTTTTGAAAACAAATATTAAAATTAAAGGAAGATTTCAGTTACATTTGAATATTCTTATAAACAATAATGATAATAGCTGTAAGCAATCGAAGTGATTTTATAAGACGTCTTTATGGAGTAAACCATTGATATACGAATGTTAATGTATTGATATCCGAAGAACACACGTTTCAGAATCAGCTTCAAATTGTCAATAGCAAGCACTTTAATCATCATATTGTTTGGCAGCAATAATGAAATCAGTCGCGCACTGTACTGGTGGGGCGTCACTGGGGAACCTTTGGTATTTGTCACGGAAACAATTCGATGAATGCAGTAATGTTAACTTGGTTATAACTGTATTATTGTGTTGTGGCCAGAGTACCGTTCTTCAATAACCACAATAGCAAATTGACAAGTAAATGTTCCAGCAACACAACAAAGCGTGCCTCAAGAACGGCCAGTTCGTTATTTCTACATTGAAAGAAGGCGACCGAGAGGCCAAATGCGCATTAATTAGTATTGTTTGTTGGTTGTTTGGGTGTTTGTTTCTTCAAAAGACAAGTATGTAGTGTTTTCAATGTAGAACTACGGTATTTAAGAGCGTCAAACTGAATTGTAACCAAACTGCAGCTTACAATACAGGAATGGGTGAAGATGGGTTATCAGTAGCTTGTCTCTGGTGGGAATCTCAATAAGACTAGGTTCTGTACCTCATACTTGTCGTACTGACATCGGAAAATGATAATTGAGCTCTTTGACTTGATTGTGTCTTGTCAGCATGGATCTTTGTTCGTGCACGCATAAGCTGCAGAAATTCTGCCCTTGCAAACAGGAGACGTACTTCAAAGTTAACATATCGTTTTGATACCAACATAATCAGTTAATGCGCTAGTGTGTCACAGGACGTTCAGGTCCATCAATCACTTGATTGTCTGGTTTGAGGCGTCATGAATAATTTCTTTATGCAAATTGTGAGTGACAGGTGCTTGAGGTAAGGGAGGACGAGCCTATCCTGTTCGCGACCACGCGGCTGGTTTGCCTTGAACGCCCTGGCTTAGGAATCCGTTTGGGCGGATAATTGAGACTGGTTTCTCCCTGGCATTGACTTTATATGTTGTCACTGGTGTGTGTGGTGCCTTTATTTACAGGCTGCTGTCATAAAGTGGAATATTGCTGACTGCGGTGAAAAAAATGTTTTAAAATACACAGCAGGAAGGATCAGCTCACAGAATATTGTTATGTGATGATAAGAAGGACAGTCATGATCATGACGACGTGGAAGAAACACTACCTTGGTCACATAAAGCCTGGCTTTTACAGCACTACTGCATATCATCCACGAGATCCACGAGATCACACGGTCACGTATTGCTGACGTGACACGTTTTCAAAGTCATACACAGTAAAATGTCCTTGTGAGACCGAATGACCTTGGCCGCGACTGATACTCAGTGGCTGAAGACGAGTGACGAGTGGACGTAAATTGAGTTTATTTTCAGAACTCAAATCGATCTGATTGTTGTTTGTATCTCCAAGCACGTGGGCGTATTGCTGGGAATGCTTTGTCGGCAAGCTAATGTGTTTTTATTTTCTTGTTTATTCCGTTGTTGACATTGGTGAAATACCTAAACAGAAACAGCACAAAGCTGTCGGTTGGAATAGGTCTCGAGATATCTGTGCTTGTTGGAAGTGGCCACTTTGAGGATTGGGTGGTCAGACTTCGTACCTTGGTTTGTCTGATCCACTGTCGATAGTATTGCTGGAATATTGCTGACTGTGGCGTTAAATAACGTTTAGTCACAAACTGAGAACACGTTAACCAGTGTTTAGTCACAAAATCAGAACACGTATTGTGTACAGAAGAGAATACTTACATGTGTTTAGTGTTGAATTTCTGAACGGTGACGGATGGCAAAACACGCACTTAGTTTACTGTATGACATATCGTCCCGATGAAGTAGGAAGTTGCTTATTGTTTCAATCACTGGGATGTCTGGTTCAAAGTCCATTATCGCAGTCATACAGCTGGATTATTTCTGAATGCGACATCACAATATTCACGTTTACTTGTCCCGATTGTATTAAAGGAAACATGTTATGTCTGTGAATTAAGATGAAAGACCATCATCTTCCATTCCATGTGACAGAAGCTTTACAATCACACGAGGCCCAGAGGCACTTTATGAAAATATAATATGGAATAGCATTCATTTGACAAAGAAGCCAGTGTCTTTCATGATAAACTTAAAACGTTTGCTAGCTTGACGTCACACAAAAAAAGTAAATTAATCATAGATCAAACGGCTTTATTGGAAAGAATTTAACGTAGCTTCTAAGACACCTAATCAAAATAAGACGATGGAGATTCAATGGTACATGTATTTCATTACAACCTTATCTAAATGATACAGAACATGTTAAAAAGATGAGAAATTTCAGTTCGTCTGAACGTCTTGTTATTTCATAAGTCTCTGAACTTGAGTTTAGTTGTCTCTTGCAAATATTGAAAACGTATCATTGCATGGCTTTTCCTTGAGGCGGAACAAGCCCACTTGTCATTTACGCCGGGACCTCTTGATATTGCTGATAGCTGATTTATCATTTTAGGCAAAACCCCAAATATAGCTATTTGTTACTGCAGTGTTAACACAATACACATCAATAGCTATTCTGCAATCTTCAAACGAGCGGGCAATATCAACATGCGCAGAATTCGTTCTTTCAGAAGGGTGGGTGTTATTGTTGCGCCTATGTTAGACGATCTGTGTGCTCTCACGTTGCAACACACTGTCGGGAATATGTCATGTATATTATAAATCAAAATACATGTTGTAATCGCCACATCGGTTAACCACATACGACGTTTTGCTGACTTCAGAAAACTGTTATTCTTCGCAGTCAGTTACTGTACAAGGAATCGGTCTTTTCGAATTTGAAATTGCATCTTAATTGTGTCATATTTTTCAATAGCAACGTAATTTAGTTATCAAATACAACTTTGAATTGTTCTCTGGAAAATCTTTTCCTTGTGCCTCTGGAGAAGGATTTAATGCAAGTGATGCCGATGGTCACTGCATCAGTGTCATTACCCTAAGAGTGTGGTGCAAGTTGTTTTGTTACAAACCATGGTAAAACTGATTTGAGCTTGGGGCATCTTCCAGATAAATCAAGGCGAATGAATATTTATCTGAAAATTCACCCTATATTCCAATGTTCATCCAATGTTTAAAAAAACCGCTGTATTGATAGGAAGCATCAAGAATAGCTTCGTTTTATTTAAATTTAATTAAAATTCCAAAAGAAAATTGACGGCTGTTACATCAATCCTGGCAAATGCAGATGGTTTCCTATTAAATTACCGTACAGTTGAACTATTAGTTGAGAGAAAACAAAAAAGTATTCAAATATTTACCTTGAGTGATCTTTGCTCATCTTGTGCAGGTCGCTGAATGAAAATGTCATTTCCTGATTTTATGTTTTTATCTATATTGTTTAATCATAAGTATAATCAAATGTTTTATATGCTATTCTACTTTCAATTTCCACATGGCTGCTAAAGGCTTTGTCTGCTTTCATGATAAAGATCTACCAGTTAAAGTCAAGTTATGTTTTCCTATGTTATCCAAAACAAGCTCTCGTGAGTCACATTAGGTGTGTATATTGTTGATCTCAAGAACTATCGCTCAGTGTTGAATTTGCCATTCTTGTCAGAAGTAACTAAAACAGTTCGGCATTTCGTCTCCACGGCCGCACCAAACGCAAAGTTTTGAGTGAAGTCATGCAATTTGCTTCAGATAGTGTCTCTTGGATAATTGTAGTACATGTCCATGTGGTAAAGCTGGGTTTTATATTCGAGTCTTCTCTGAGTATGGAAGGACTTACATACCGACAGTCAAGATGGACACACCTCCAGGCACTTGGGATTCCACATCTGAATAACGATGATTCCTTCAATTATTTATTATTTATTATAATTTTATATCTTCCCATCTCATTACTTTTGTGTATGGTACCTAAAATTCCAAATTATGAATTAAAGATTTGCAGAGATAACGACTGACTTGCCGACGAGACGCCGAATTTCTGCACCATCAACAAGATCAGAGCTCTGATTGCCAAAACTGAAAATACCAAGAAGTTCAAACTTCTTCATCTTCCAACTCTGCCTTTTACTTAACTCAATGTAGTGTGCTGTGTAGATGTATAATTATTGAAATAAGGCCTGGCTTTCTAGCCTCATCACCAGTAATCCCATCACTCTGTGTTATGTAGTAGCTAGAAATGCCACAAAAAGACAGCCGAAGAAAACTATGGTAACAACTATAATTACAGTTCACCCTTTCTTCTTTCAAACTGTAACACTTGTGTCTGAGAATGGTGCCAGACACTCACCAGTATTCCTCGAGTGGCAGGTACCAATCACGTCGCCGTCTGACGTCAATGCTTCCATAGAGAACTCCTGCACGAATTCTTGCCAGTCATTATCTCACCACGCCGCTAGCGCCATCTACTGACACTGTGACATAAAAAGTCCTGAAAATATATGCACTTTGCGTTGATACTAGTGACCGAGTTTGGTTTAGTTACCACGGAGATGAGGTTAGGTTTAGTAACAAAGTTAGGTCTTAGTTACATCGCTGACAGATATTGACCATTGGTAATCCTGTAAACACCTTTGTCTCGATCCATAAAACGTTCGTAGCGCTACGACATTCGTAAGCCTATGATAAACTATACATTTACGACAGTTCGTAAGATTACGAACGCTTTGTAGATCGGGACCACGGATGGTACATATTGCGTTTCTAACACAAAACTGTCTACATAACAAAATGATTGTCGCATCACTAAAACAATGATGGGAACATAATGTCCATCAGTATTGTGAAATCGCTGTTGAGATAAGATGGTCGTATTACTGCCATAAATATAGTTACATTGTTGTAGTACTACACTCTGAACACCTATTTAGTCATATTACCTACACAATGAATGGTCACATAGTGACAAAAAAGTCTTGATATTGCCACCGATGCATCTTATTAAATGAGTAAGAATGCAGCACGTTACGAAACAGATGAAGCTGACTGACTGACTGACTGAGTTGGGTTTTACGCCGCTTTTAGCAATATTCCAGCAATATCACGGCGGGGGACACCAGAAATGGGCTTCACTCATTGTACCCATGTGGGGATTCGAACCCGGGTCTTCGGCGTGACGAGCAAACGCTTTAACCACTAGACTACCCCACCGCCCCAGATGAAGCTGAGAGAACCAAGGTGTTCATAAAGGCGAGAATTTACGCATGCCACCTTTTTTATTTTGAGGAGCGCGACGTTTCAGAGTATATTCTTTCTCCTTCACCAGGTGAATGAAAAAGACTAGGAAATAGATAGCTCTGTGAATACATGTGAACCAACAACGGTGATAAGATAACAGCATTGGAAGCGGGTTTTTTAACTAGTGCTGAACAGGTTAAAGGAATGGTCGTAATAGAGGTGTTCATATTACTTACATAGTGACGTAAGCCAGGTTCAGTCCCTCACCTCGTTACAGGCGAGAAGCCAAGTTTAGGAGCGTTCGATGTGAAATACGCTTGATTGCCAACATTTTCTGACTAACGAACCACGCACTCTTCATATTGTTCGATCTTTTCGGCATCTGTGTTCCAGGTAAAAGAAATTGTTTCAGTTTCACACAGGCGCGATAAAGAAGTCCAGAGAAACACTGCATTGCTCCATTAAATGGTCTAAGGGAGTGAGTGAGTTATTATTTAACGTCACATCGGCAATATCTCAGCCATATCCTGACGATAAATGGCCTAAACAGCTTTTACTCTCACTACATGACATGTATTTCGGGCGTGTCCGGGGTAGCCACCGTGATCTAAACAAGGACCGGTGGGTATGAGCTAAAATCATAATGAATTACAAAATATTAATTTGTTCTTATCTACTACAGAAAGGAAGACCGAAACCATGTAACATTGATTCTTATAGATTTTGCCTGTTTAGGATTGGCTATGGGAAATCTGCATCTAAAAATGAATAACTGGGCTGTCTCAAAAACTAAATATATTCTGATTTTTTTGGTATTCAGGAAATATCCATATCTAAGGCAAAATCATTTATTGTTGAATTTGCAGATTTTGAGGCCATGACACAGATTGCACTGAAAGCAACCGCATCACGGAACATCAAAATTAAATCAGAATTTACTGTTACAAAGTTAGACACATCGGTTATTTCTTTACGTTTTAGTATACGACTGTGTATTAATAAATAAAATGTAAAAAAGGAAGAATGTTTATAAATAGCGCTTACCCTCCTTGAGAATCTTTATTCGTCCTCTACCTACAACGTTCTTACCAGCATTGACACAGAAAGGAGTGAGTATGGTTTACGCCGCTTACTCCAGCAACATCAAGGCGGGGGACACCAGAAATGGGCTTCACACATTGTACCCGTGTGAGGAATCGAATCTGGGTCTTCGGAGTGACGAGCGAACGCTTTAACCACTAGGCTACCCCACCGCCCCGACACAGGAAAGAAGCAGTTGAAAGAACAGCCCAGATAGGTCCTGAGTTCGAGTCAGCAGAAATATAGAAAACTTTTTTTGTTTTCTGGTCGGCGGCCAAATTACAGTCGGTTAGTCGATGTGGAACACAGACTTGTCAGATTAAGGTTGGTCTTACATGTACTTTATGACTGAGCATTACACCGCTGCCACAAGCCAATTTGAACATCACCTGATTGGACTTGGCTTTCTTTTGTTTGCGAACAAGAGTGATAAAGGTCAACAGCAAGGGGTCTGACGGTATATCTTCACACACAATTTGACTGCAATATGGGGTGTTTGCTGACTACAAGGAGAACCGTGCAGCTAAAGGATACATTCCCAACTGAAATACTTTTGCTTATCTTAAAGTAAAACAAGAAGCATATTGCATATATACACAACCTTAATTAATTTTGCAATTATAGGTTTTCAACACGTACATACAACTTCTCGTGGTGACCACGATGGAGTTCTTCTGACCCGTATTATCCTTTGACTCATAAAAAGACGACAAAATGATTGGAATCCATTGACTTAAAAACACACACCTGATTTTCATACAAAACCATGTCAGTAGAAGTATGGCCATGGAATGTTTAATGTTGAATTTATTGGTGAATGCGAACATTCAAAATTTCATTTTGCGTGTCTTACACGATTCAAGGTCAATACCGAGTGTAACCTCCATGTGACTGTATGACAGCCAGCTCTCTCCTCCTCATACCCCTGTCAGCCTCCTGATCCTTTAAAGGGGCAGTCTACGCAATTCCTCGTGTAAAGCAGCTTCCAGTTAGGCCATTTTCTGTACAGGAGGATCCCTTTGTTGCCCACGACGACCAATCATGTCCCAGATATGCTCCAAAGGGTTATAAATTAAGATCGGGGCTCATTAAATCATGAGATATGCTAGGGGGTGCTTAACTAAGTTCTTTGTGTATACTTTGTTGAATATAATCAGGTATCTGTGTGGTATCTTGTTGCTGGGTTCATGCACCAGTTACAATTACAGTTGTTCGACGCATATTCAATGTTCCCCGTGGTCATGGTCGTATCGAGTTCCCAGCGTATCGAGATGTCCCAGTACGAAGGACTCACGTCATGCTGGTTATTGTGTGTATCCTAGTATGTTTGCATGGTGAGGTTTGTGTAGGTTAGACTCATTGGTTTTCGATTTTCTGTCAGTGGGAGTGCCTCTCAACCCTGGGGATCTCGTCGAGCAATCGCTGGATTCTGAACGTATTGCCATCACGTGACACACCCCACCCTGGGAGCAGTCCTGAACCTAATACGAATGTTTAAATTGTTTTCGATTGCTTTTGTCTTCAAATCAAAGTGTATGCCTAATTGTATCTCAAACCATAGTAGCCTGTCTTTACAAACGACAAACATGATACACGAAGGCGCAGGGATTTGTCGTAAACAGTCCACAGAGAATCGATGCAATGTTACTACTCTTTTACTGACCGAGGCGTTGTGAACCAGCCGGATGGATACGAATGGATCCAACAGAAGCAGTATCTTACACACGTAGCACTCACCCGCCAAGATCCGGGTTAGAATTGATCTTCAGTAATCAATGCTTGTTGTAAGAGGCGACTAATGGGATCGGGTGGTTAGGCTCGCTGACTTGGTTGACACATGTCATTGGTTCCAAGTTGCGTGGATCGATGTTCATGCTGTTGATCACTGGATTGTCTGGCCCAGACTCGATTATTTTCAGACCGCTGCCATATAGCTTGAATATTGCTGAGTGCGGCGTAAAATTAAACTCACTCACGTAGCACTCTATATGACGTCATAATCTTGATTGGTTACCTTTATGTGAGTTTAGTTTTACGCCACGCTCGGTTACCTTTAAGATTTGACACACCATATCAACGTAATCGTATGTAAATTGGCTGACTCAGTGATTCATCCTGTACATTAGATATATAATGGCTATTTGCGTGCCCAACAGCGCCTGGAGCGTTCCGTAGGTTCCAGCATTCTGCATTCGTATTCACCTAGGACTCAGACTTCAGAGTTGCGCCATTACAAAAGAGGCAGACACTTACGACATGTATGAGACTGGACTTTCAGACTGAAGGTAGACATCGAGGCATATTTGCAAGCGCTGCTTAATCCCATAACGATCCTTACTTTTGTGTTCATTTTGTACCGTCTCAGGTTTTCCAGCCCACTGATGCTTGTTTTGCAATATACGTTCAACCAAAAGGTTGTAGCAGTTCCCGTAACACATGTGGCGTAAAAAAAGGGAATTGTGCCGTATTACTTCCAACAAAGTAAGCTAACGTTTAATCTAGTTCCTCAAGCCTGTGGGTACCTCTCGACGCTGACACGCCTCGGTGTAAATAACATGCTGCATGTAGGGTACTGGTATCAGGTCAGTATACCGATACGGATTATAGTGGCACCATGCCGTCATATATCACTAGAATACTGTTTACAGCGGGGTTTACCCTCACTCACTCACTCACTCACTCACTCGCTGAGGTAATGGAATTCGATTAAAATACGTTTAAATGAATTCGAGTGTTGGAGACATATCTTTTGTATATGTATATTTTGCGAAGTAAAATCACTTTTAATACTTCTTCGTTATGACGAATTGGGAATTTGAGGACTAAGGTGGTGGAGTTCTCAAAAGCCCCGCAGAACTGTCATTTGGACTCGCCAGAACCTTATTTTCATGGATTCCAATGCCAAAAGTTCTCTGATCACGTTTCGTCGTCACCATAACGCGTTTCTGGGTTTCACCAAATTGGGAACATTTTAGACTTGTTTCGCTTCTGTTTTTTCTCCAACAAGACATAACGACATTTAACTCCACTCGTTCAGCCCACCCGTGTGCTCTATGATCTGGACAGTCAGATGAGCTGGTGTATTACAATGTAAAGTCAAGTTGATAATATTTCAACCAGATTGTCACCAGCTTGTAGGGTGACTAATCGCATAGAATACTTCGGGGAAGATTGGATTTGGCCTTTTACATTGCTGGTTTTTGCAACTCTACCTTTGATCTATTCGAATCTGATAGCACGTACGACTTAACATTTCTTTCTTTGAGACAGTCGTTTTAAATGTCAGTCGTGTATAAGACGAAAATTATATCTGAAGTGCCATACTACTCACTCAAGAGTTATCTTTCAAAGACGACATTTCTTATCTCATCATTTGGGGTCGACAGGCTATTGGCATATGTTTTGAATGGACGAGTTAGTGCACTGCGTATACACAATGCCATTTAGAAACTGGTCAAATGTAACATATGTTACATTAAGGAGTACACTTTCTCAGTAAAGAACGTATTCTAATATTTCGGTGGGTTTAGTACTAACCAGACACTCCGAGTCAGGCACCTAATCATCAGCTCATAAAATCAGTGATCTAACCAACTCAGCCGCCGAGGCGCAATCTCTCAAATTTTGCTCGATTGTTTTGGGGTGGGGTGGAGGGCTGTGTGGTGTGTGTGTGTGTGTGGTGTGTGGTGTGGGGTGTGGGGTGTGTGTGTGTGTGTGTGTGTGTGTGTGTGTGTGTGTGTGTGGTGTGTGGTGTGTGGTGTGTGTGTGTGTGTGTGGTGTGTGTGTGTGGTGTGTGGTGTGGGGTGTGTGTGTGTGCATATTTCAAAGTGAGTTTCCAACTGTGGGACAAGTTCGCCAAACGGGTGGAGTGGCAATGAGACCTGGCCGAGGTAGGCCTTACAAAACGACACATTGGCCAGATCGTCTCGTTACATGACTTGCACCAGCAATAGAATCAAATCTGTTCCTAATTCAGAGCCTCTGTGGTAGGGAGGGGGCAGTGATGAACAACAAAGAAATACTTACTGTGTTTTAGAAACTATGCTTAATGCTCTGGAGCTCACCAAAACCCTGGATATGTTGATTATTTATATATCAGAAAGGATGCCTTCTACAGATCTGAATTAAACTAACGTCTTGTCATGACTGCCTCAAAGTTTGGCGCCTCACCAGGTAACGCTTGCGGTAGAAAACGGGTGGATTGGTGAGCTTGATTTCCAAGTTCACGGCCTAAGGAGTCAGAAGTGTGTCATTGTCCACTCGAAGGCTACAATGGCTTTAACGGGACCTTGGATGCTGTGACCCTGATCAAACAGTTTGTGATCTTTCAAAACCAAAAATGTACATTGGTTTCCATCTGAGTCATAATGCCGACGTATTTGAAAGACGTGAGACAACGTAGCCACATCTGGCGTCCACAACTGAGACCGGTCAATGTTGGCCAGTCTTCAGACAAGAACCTTATCTTACATATGTGGTATGCAGCGTGTTTTGGATGCTATATCATGTGTTAGGTTGAACTATGTCACATTTAGGTATGGGTTTACTCAAGCCAGTATTTAGGAGTTTTCAGGATTGACAATTCCAGTAAATGTATGGTTTGTAGTACACAATGTTATTTAATACCTTCACAGTATGGGGCTAGTTGTCCGAGATACTTAGTGACATCCACCAGGCGAGACAGAAACCTTCATTGGTTCGAAGCCTATTTTCACCGTAATCACGTTTCTGCTTGTCAGAACCACCCCCGTTGATTTCGTGGTAGCGTTATTGTGGAAGTTAAACCAGTTGTAAACCTGCATGCCGTGTGAATGAGTGGATGGTTGTACAGTCAGCAATACTGCGGCATCTGGTAAATTCTGTACACGTGAAGATGCTGGTTAGAATTGGCCTTCGACGACCCATGCTTGTCGTAAGAGGCAACTAACGGGATCGGATGGTCAGGCTCGCTCACTTGGTTGACACATATCATCGTATCTCAAATGCATAGACCGATGTTCATAATGTCAATCACTGGCTTGTTATTTACAGACCGCCGCCATATAGCTGGTATATTGCTGAGTGCGGCGTTACACAATAAACAAACGATAGATACTGGCCTCTGGACCAGACCCAACAGAAAATCACAGGAGGCCAGAATGAGATCGGGACAAGACGACATTTCAATCAGACACGTTGTAGAACCTGTCTCCAGTGCCATTTCAATCTACTCCTACGACAAACAGGATTTGTGGGGACAGTTTGTATCCTCTGGAATCATTCAACGCAATCGTGCAAAGCGACTTTAAACACAATCATTTCACACTTTCCCTTCTCCTTTAATTCACCGTTTTCAACTTGGATATTCTGTTTTTAATCATTCAGTATCCAAGCGTAAAATTGAGAAACGTTGTTCTTGACGTCCTTCGGAGCTTTAAATCAATATGTTTAGTTCTATGTGGTATGACACAACGATACCACAGTGACGACATGTGACAGATATAATTAAACACAATACCGAAAAAATTGAGTCTCGCTTAACGAAGTTTCAGTATAACATATTTATGTCGCTTTTTTACATTTTTATTTCAAGTGTGTTTTTGTGCCTGACTGCTTGTCTGTTTGCATGTGATGTGGCATTCAGCAGTAGCTCAGCTATATGTCGGCCGTAAAATATTCGATCTTGGACCAGACAAACAAGTGATTGATATCATGAGCACCATGTCAGCTTAAGAAGACACACAATCAGCCACGTCGCCGAGCAATCTCCCATTCCAGTGTGTCCTCTTATGCCAGCTGTATATGTTCCAGACCACATTTGTAGCCCGAAATTCGTACACGGTATTTAGGTAAGGTTGTGTTATTGTCTCGTATGTCATAAAACGAAGAACATTCTATTTCAGAACAGAATATGTCCAATTCATCTCCCCGTAAACGAACATAATTGAGAGAGTCAGTCGCAATGCTTTGATCACGAGGGCAACGACGAAATGAAAATCCAAATTGCATCCTTTGTTCTAGCTTCAAAGACAAAACGGTATATTATTTTTTTCTTATCTGGGATGAAAGTAAAATATGTGTTAGTGCTTATCATTTTGACAAAAAAAGTCATATTAGTGATGCATAATTTATTTTTTAAAATGCGTATCTGATCGACAGACCTGCTAACCACACATAGCAGTACACGCTTGTGTACAGATCAGCCCTTCCCCGCCTAATCGTCTCGGAACCACGCTGTGATTAAGCATGACAGCGGGCCCGGAATATACTCAGTTTGCTTATCATTAGTGACAGTATATAATCATTACGAAGCTCCCTTTAAATTGAAAAAAGTCTGCAGTCTTAACTGCTCATCGATTTCCCCGCATAGCAGTAGACCCTGACTGTAGGAAGACTCGGGTTAACCAGACCGGTCCAAAGTTTCTCTTAACGTTTCATCACTAGATACTGACAATCTTCATGAATTCCCCGAGACTTCCTTGTTTAGTTATAAGGTTACATTTAAATGTCCTTAGAGTGAGTGAGTGAGTTTGGTGTTACGCCGCACTCAGCAATATTCCAGCTATATGGTGGCGGTCTGTAAATAATCGAGTCTGGACCAGATAATACAGTGATCAACAGCATGAGAATCGATCTGCGAAATTGGTTGACATGTGTCAACCAAGTCAGCGATCCTGACCACCCGATCCCGTTAGTCGCCTCTTACGACAAGCATGGGTTACTGAAAGTTCATTCTAACCCGGACCTTCACGGGTAAATGTCCTTAGATACTTTAATGGATACATTTATACTTTCTTAGATACTGAAGAGGATGTATTTAAGCTTCCTCTGATATGTAAAAGGATACGTGTAAATTTCCCACACACTTATATGATACGTTTAAGCTAATGTGTAAAAAATAGTATTTATATGTACAAACAGTCTGTTAAACAATTAAAGGTCACATGCAACGTAAAACACAACTTTGCAGATTCTGATACCTTTCGGTATGGACTTAACGAAACAAATCATCAAAAATGCAAATTCAACTTATAAAGTTGAAAAATAACGCAATGAAAAAAACCACGCGAAATCGTAGTTCAAACGATTCACTAATTTCACCCCCGCGCTTGGGGGAATTCAAGTGGTTTCAACAGCTGGGCTGCGCTCATAGCACGTGCGCAGTGAAATAGGTTCGCGCAGCTTGGAAGCGGGTTGTCGGGTGAATACTCGGTGAAGGCTTTGGTGTGAGCTATTTTTCTAATGTTTTGTTGATATTTCACAGGCCCGAGCTTTTTATATGTTATGACAGTAAATAAACTGTTTATATAATTTGATTTGTCTGTTTCACCACACGTTCTTCTTACAGAGTCACTTTCTCAGTTCGATACTTAAAAGCAATGTCATTATTTAGCGTTGACAGAATTTCTAACTGTGATATAGATAGGTCGTTGTCACAGACAAAACTCAATGTCTGTTTTATTGACACCTATGTGTCTGCTTGCCTGTCTGCTAATGACCAATACACAACTGCGATCACTGATAGAGCTATTATAATTTCGTTATATACCTCTGATTTTCCCACACAGTATGTTTATCTCCATTCTACCATGACAATTTTATGAACAATTTCAGTTGGAACTCTTTCTTTGGTTACGAGTAAATACGTGAAGCGGCCTTGCATTCCAATCTCAAGTGGTATCGCCCGAAACGGGGTGTTTGGTGGTAAACCGTCAATAACTAACAAACACCAGATTCAGTAATAACAAATAACGTTTTGTTTTTTCAATGCATTAATCACCAATCATTAACTGATAAATTGGAAAACATATATCAAATAAGTTTAAAAAGCTTGGTTCACATTTTAAAATTCCACCGTAGACCCTTTCCCCACCCGAATAATGGCAACAACCTCATGGCCTTGACCTTTTCTCGGAAGTCATTTTTTACCTTTACGTTGCATATTGGAAATTTTGAAAGATGCGACAGGAGAGCAGTTTGCGCCAGGTCAACATGATTGTATGACTGAGATAGAGTCTTTGATATCTAATTATTGGTACCTGGCAAAATTTAAGAGTAGAGGCGCTTTTGCTGTGATGAGAAGTCCATGTTGTACCGAATTTAGATACTGTTGAATTTTGCACCCTGTCAACTTGACGATTTCCCGCACCTCTACTGTCTGCGTGACAGAAGAGTCACTGTGGTGGCTCTTACAAACTCATATGTGTACTTTGTAGTGCTCCTGTGCGAGTTGCTGAAGTGTCTGGGGCTGAGGGTTACGGCGTCGCACCCGTCTTTCCAGGGCACCCCACAGATGTGCGATCGGGTTTAAGTCCGATGATCTTGAGGGCCAGGGGAGCACATTGATGTTTTGGATTTGGAGGAAGTCTCTAGTGTGACGTGCTGTGTGGGGCCTGGCATTGTCCTGTTGAAACAACTCCCTCTGGCGATCAATGATTGGAAGGAGGTGTGGGCGTAGGATTTCGTCACAGTACCGTTGAGCTGTCAGGTTGCCCTGGATCATCACCAAATCACTTCTCCTACGGCAGGTGATCGTTCCCCACATCATAACACTGCCCCTGCCGAAACTGTCCACCTGGGGAACGCAAGCGTCGGCGAATCGTTCACGTCGACGGCTGTACACCCGCATTCTTCCATCACGTCGTTCCAATAGAAATCGTGATTCATCACTGAAACAGATTCTACGCAAATTCGGTAGGTTCCAGGCCTGAACGTTGGTGCACCATTGAACTCGATGTCGACGCACAGGGCCAAAATAAGGTCTTCTGGCACGTAAACCAGCCTCTCTCATCCTGTTCCTGACGGTCTGTGCAGAAAGCCTCCTCAATCCGGGTATTTGTCGAGCGGTACTGGTCGCCGTAGCTGTTCCATGACGCAGGTGATGTACCGGGATGTAGCAATCCTGCGGCGCAGTGGTCGCTCGAGGTCGCCCACTACGAGGGGCATCTGCTACTGCATTCTGCCGGCGATATCTCTCCCAGAGCCATGAAATGGTGCTTTGGTGTACATTCATGCGTCGGGCAACTGCACGTTGAGACTGGCCAGCTTCAAGCAAACCAATGGCGATATGACGGTTGGATTCACTTAGACGTGGCATTTTGCGTTCGTCAACAATATTCCAAATACAGTGAATAATCGACAGACAACGATCAACCTTTTATACCCATCATTGAGACTATCTGATCCCCAACTTTCCCGTGCATTGCATGTGAATTGTGTATTCTGTGACACTACACGCCGAAATTGAAAATCATGCTGTTAAATACGGGTATTTTACTGATGGTGCGTCTTGTTGTGATGTTTCAAAACATAAACACCATAGGACTCATAAACAGAGCAAAACCTTTTGTAAAATGAATCACGTATTAATTCATTGCTACATGAAATTGCTATTTTCATGATGCGATTCTTTTTTGGGAGAGTATACTTTAATAGACTACTTTAGATCAAGCAGTGTAATCGATAAGAGGGATCATTACTAAGCTAAATAATTTTTTCAACGATATTATATTTTTAGAAAAAGATATGTTGGGCTAAACAGAACGGTTTTAAGTGAATTTTGCAGATTCTGTAATTGTGTTTTGATACCGCTAAATTGGAAACCGTACAAATTTCTCAAAAATATATCATTTTGTTTGAACTGATAACCCAACTGTTTACTTATGTGGACGGAAGGCATTCACATTAATGTGCGGCGTTCGATGTTAATGCATCCTCTGTTACCGGATCAAGATCAGTGGCGATATCGTTGACGAAACCTGATAATAAATTTAATATAGAAATTATGTAACAGTCTATTGCTTAATCTATTTTGACATAACATAGAATCAACGTAAACATATTGTTCTTGCTGAATGTTTATTCGGAAAGCAGACGATGTTTTGATCTTGTTCGACTGAAGATTTGTTTCTATGCTTTCGAAGTAATTTTGTATGTATAAACACCTATTGCTGTGATTTACGCAAGTAGTGAGTCGAGCCCGTCATCGCTAAATCCTTCTTTAAAGACATATGTGTAATTTCCGACAGCAAAATCGCCGTAACTTATCGATGCATCGGTAGGTTGTTTGGTGTCCGCCATGTTGGTGGGCAAAATAAAAATGGTGCATTACCGTAAACCATGTATAACTGGGCATGGAAAATCAGAGACCTGTTTAACGTGATTATATACCTCAGAATGGCTTTAATTAACCAATCACAATCCCGTGTTTACGGAAGTCATGGTAGAATGAAATACAGTAGCTAATAAACAGCCCTGCTTAACGATTACACTTTTCAGGTACGTATAAGGATGCGTTTGAACGTCGCAAGATTCGTTTAAACTTGACGAGATGTACTGTAGGCCTCACTGACAGTCGCAGGAAGCGTGTTTTTCAATACAAGACAAGACAACACGTTTTATATCAAATGTTTCCTAGACACTGTGAGAGACGGGGCGGTGGGGTAGCCTTAGTGGTTATAGCGTTCGCTCGTCACGCCGAAGACCTGGGTTCGATTCCCCACAATGTGTGAAGCCCATTCCTTGTGTCCCCCGCCATGATATTGCTGGAATATTGCTAAATGGGGCGTAAAACTTAACTCACTCACTCACTCACTCCCTACGAGAGACACTAATTAACAACATTAGCTGAATATTTGCAAAACGAGGATACAGTTAGGTTAACAATGTCAGCGAATCACAAGGTTGTAGGCCGTTGTTGATGTTGTCAACGGCTGATTTGAATTGCCGATATAGCTGGATACAGTTAGGTTAATAATGTCAGCGAATCACAAGGTTGTAGGCCGTTGTTGATGTTGTCAACGGCTGATTTGAATTGCCGATATAGCTGGATACAGTTAGGTTAATAATGTCAGCGAATCACAAAGGTTGTAGGCCGTTGTTGATGTTGTCAACGGCTGATTTGAATTGCCGATATAGCTGGATACAGTTAGGTTAATAATGTCAGCGAATCACAACGTTGTAGGCCGTTGTTGATGTTGTCAACGGCTGATTTGAATTGCCGATATAGCTGGATACAGTTAGGTTAATAATGTCAGCGAATCACAACGTTGTAGGCCGTTGTTGATGTTGTCAACGGCTGATTTGAATTGCCGATATAGCTGGATACAGTTAGGTTAATAATGTCAGCGAATCACAACGTTGTAGGCCGTTGTTGATGTTGTCAACGGCTGATTTGAATTGCCGAGTTCGATTGTTTTCACACCGCAGTGATTCAGCATCCTACACCCACTGTACTGTGTTTTCTACAAGGCCGTCAGCTTCGTTATTTCTCGCCAGCTTCTAGAATGCCGATCAAACATTTAAGAACCAAGTGAATGTGGAACAACAACTACAAAAGGGCATTAAGATGCAGTTTCTTCTCACTACTGTTAACAGCGGTATTCGCAACAGTTTCGATGCATAAAACATTGTTGTCGTAAATCACAGTGGGGATTGTTTTTAACCATTGTTTGGCATCAGCGTGTGTAACTAAGCCTGCTTGTTCTGTAATGTCAATAACATGTGTGTAGTCTAAAAATATTTTATTAGCCGGTGATGGTATACGTTGCTTCGTGAAAACAATCAATAGTCATTTTGTTGACGCCGTGGGCTGTTTGCGACCACATTGTCATCATCAAACATGTTCAGCAACAACGTCTGCATGTGGAGATGTGTAGTGACTGTGTTATAATGTATACAAGATGGGACTGCTACGCAGAACCTTGGGGTGGGAATGTGAAATTGTTTCCCTGCGTCCTTTGAGAGACCGGGGAATTGTGAGCAAAGGCTATGTCACTACTGTACTACACAAAAACATAAGTGATGAAAAACACTGACACAAATTACTCACTGTTTTGTAAATACATACGAAATATATAAATGAAATAAAGTACCAAATAAAGTACCAACTGCGACATTACCACAAGTAAAGAAAAACCGGATCGTAACCTGATTAGTACGTTTAACAACAAAATGACAGATCGCCACATGTTGCAACATTTTCTTCTTCAAACATTATTTAACATAAAAGCCGCACCGAATTCAAAACACTAAATCTAATACAACCCACTGTGAGCAGAAACAAAATGTAATTTTCCAGAAACAGCCATGCTAGTGAAACTTCTCCTGCAGAGACAAGTGTCACTCGAGTTGTTGTCCACAGTATAGTTGGGTGGAGTGAGTTTAGTTTTACGCCACCTTTAGCAATATTCCAACAATATCAAGGCAGGGTACACCAGAAACACGCAGATACTTTGCCCCAGCTGGGTGACCTTAATATCGATCATCACACAAGGTAGAAAAGTATCAGTTTAAACGTCCTCCATTATATTGTGAGTGGTGGGATAGCCTAGCGGTTAAAGCGTTCACTCGTCACGCCGAAGACCCGGGTTCGAAAACCCACATGGGTGTACAACCATAAAACGGCGTAAAACCATACTCACTTACTCTATTTTACTGTACACGATGTCGTAATAAAGGATTTTCTAAGAAATCAACTGTCTATTTGTTTGTGAAACTATTCTTAAAGTTTAGTTATCAACATCGAGCTGCAACATTCAGCGCTTAAGTTTGTAAAAAATGAAACTCACTGAATTTAATGAAACTATTTTAACTCTTCTCGGAAAGCTAAGGGCCTAGGGTGTTGAAACTTTGACAAATTATTGACCAAATTTTGAATTTTTTCAAGCAGTCACCAACGACATCAACTTCAGGTGATGTAGATCATGCACCAAAAAACGAAACTTATAAAAACCTGAGGAATGTGACCATGGGGCTTTATTTCGTGAAAGAATCAGCACTGAGAGTTTACGTGTTGTTTTTCAGGTGAATAAAATCCGTTTTAGGAATTTTCAAATCTTTCTTCTCTGGAGCCAAAGGCATACTGATGAGGATGAAAATCAATGCCAGCAAACTTTGTGCACACGTGCTATAACACAGTGCTGACCGCGGCAATACACAATGCTCACTCGTATCTTGGAAACAGACCATGGAATAAATGGTTCAAGTCCGTGACACATTTTCCAATGAGCGTATTGCCAGACAGCGATTAATGCGGGAAGAGGTTTCTGTCGACACATTCCAATGTGTCAAGTCTCTGTTCCAACATAATTATTACAGTGAGGAGACATGGTGTGGTAATTGCCCACTAGAGGGCGCCCTTCTGTCGGGCTGACAGTGCGGCGTGGGAGTGTAACGACTTAAGTTTTCTTACATATATCATTGTCAAGTTAGGTAGCAAGGGATTAAAACTGACTCATTAGGAGACACCTGCACACTCCCAAAAGGTGGAGCGGTGCGATATGGCCATTAAACTCACGGAGAGAAGAAGCAAAGGTTCAACGTCGTGTTTAGGACTAGAGCTCGGATATAGCGACATGCATGCACATGTGTGTGTGGTGTGGTGGGGGTGGTGGGTGGTGGTGGGGGATTGCCTCAGCGACACTAATCCAACAACTGTTATAGGGATAACCCATGAAAATGCCATGCTCAATGCCAACAAATGCTCAAAAGAGACAAATGTCGATCTCATAGTGATAACGCACTTAGATGCTGTAGTCCAGTTTACTATGGATGTTTCACTGAGATGCTGTATACTCCCAGCCGACCTTAATACCGAGCACCGAGCACCGAGCAGTGTAACAGCACGTACCATATGTTGGGTATTTTGGGTACGTGTAGGCCGGCGAAATGTACAGGAAGGTGGGAACATTCAAATGCATGTGGACTGGAGAAAGAAAGTATCATGTGCGTGTTGACAGCAGAAAGTGTCAGGTCCCTGTTGACAGGTGAAAGTATCAGATCCGTGTTGACAGGTGAAAGTATCAGGTGCGTGTTGACAGGTGAAAGTATCAGGTGCGTGTTGACAGGTGAAAATATCAGGTCCCTGTTGATAGGTGAAAGTATCAGGTGCGTGTTGACAGGAGAAAGTATCAGTTGCGTGTTGACAGGTGAAAGTATCAGGTCCGTGTTGACAGGTGAAAGTATCAGGTACGTGTTCACGGGACAAGGTATCAGGTCCGTGTTGACAGGTGTCAGATGAATGTGGACTGGATAAAGAAAGAATCAGGTCCGTGTTGATAGGTGAAAGTATCAGGTGCGTGTTGACAGGTGAAAGTATCAGGTCCGTGTTGACAGGTGGAAGTATCAGGTGCGTGTTCACGTGAGAAGGTATCAGGCCCCTGTTGACAGGTGAAAGTACCAGGTGCGTGTTGATAGGAGAAGGTATCGGGTCCGTGTTGACAGGTGAAAGTACCAGGTGCTTGTTGACGGGAGAAGGTATCAGGTCCGTGTTGACAGTCGAAAGTATCAGGTCCGTGTTGACAGGAGAAAGTATCAGGTGCGTGTTGATGGGAGAAGGTATCAGGTTCGTGTTGACAGGTGGAAGTACCAGGTGCGTGTTGACAAGTGAAAGTATCAGGTACGTGGTGACAGGTGAAAGTACCAGGGGCGTGTTGACAGGTGAAAGTATTATGTGCGTGTTGATAGGAGAAAGTATCTGGTCCGTGGTGACAGGTGAAAGTATGAGGTGCGTGTTGATGGGAGAAGGTATCAGGTGCGTGTTGAAAGGTGAAAGTATCAGGTGCGTGTTGACAGGTGAAAGTATCAGGTGCGTGTTGACAGGTGAAAGTATCAGGTGCGTTTTGATAGGAGAAAGTATCAGGTCCGTGTTGACAGGTGAAAGTATCAAGTCCATGTTGATAGGAGAAAGTATCAGGTCCGTGTTGACAAGTGAAAGTATCAGGTCCATGTTGACAAGTGAACGTATCAGGTACGTGTTGACAGGTGAAAGTACCAGGGGCGGGTTGACAGGTGAAAGTATCATGTGCGTGTTGATAGGAGAAAGTATCAGGTCCGTGTTGACAAGTGAAAGTATGAGGTCCATGTTGACAAGTGAACGTATCAGGTACGTGTTGACAGGTGAAAGTACCAGGGGCGTGTTGATGGGAGAAGGTATCAGGTGCGTGTTGACAGGTGAAAGTATCAGGTGCGTGTTGACGGGTGAAAGTATCAGGTCCGTGTTGACAGGTGAAAGTATCGGGTGCGTTTTGATAGGAGAAAGTATCAGGTCCGTGTTGACAGGTGAAAGTATCAAGTCCATGTTGATAGGAGAAAGTATCAGGTCCGTGTTGACAAGTGAAAGTATCAGGTCCATGTTGACAAGTGAACGTATCAGGTACGTGTTGACAGGTGAAAGTACCAGGGGCGGGTTGACAGGTGAAAGTATCATGTGCGTGTTGATAGGAGAAAGTATCAGGTCCGTGTTGACAGGTGAAAGTATCAGGTGCGTGTTGACAGGAGAAAGTATCAGTTGCGTGTTGACAGGTGAAAGTATCAGGTCCGTGTTGACAGGTGAAAGTATCAGGTACGTGTTCACGGGACAAGGTATCAGGTCCGTGTTGACAGGTGAAAGTGTCAGATGAATGTGGACTGGATAAAGAAAGAATCAGGTCCGTGTTGATAGGTGAAAGTATCAGGTGCGTGTTGACAGGTGAAAGTATCAGGTCCGTGTGGACAGGTGGAAGTATCAGGTGCGTGTTCACGTGAGAAGGTATCAGGCCCCTGTTGACAGGTGAAAGTACCAGGTGCGTGTTGATAGGAGAAGGTATCGGGTCCGTGTTGACAGGTGAAAGTACCAGGTGCTTGTTGACGGGAGAAGGCGTATCAGGTCCGTGCTGACAGTCGAAAGCATCAGGGTCCGTGCTGACAGGAGAAAGTATCAGGTGCGTGCTGATGGGAGAAGGTATCAGGTCTGTGCTGACAGGTGGAAGTACCAGGTGCGTGTTGACAAGTGAAAGTATCAGGTACGTGGTGACAGGTGAAAGTACCAGGGCGCGTTGACAGGTGAAAGTACATTATGTGCGTGTAAGGATAGGAGAAAGCATTCATCCGGTGCTGACAGGTGAAAGTATGAGGTGCGTAAGTTGATGGAGAAGGTATCAGGTGCGTGTTGAAAGGTGAAAGTATCAGGTGCGTGTTGACAGGTGAAAGTATCAGGTGCGTGTTGACAGGTGAAAGTATCAGGTGCGTTTTGATAGAGAAAAGCATCAGGTCCGTGTTGCTGACAGGTGAAAGCATCAAGTCCATGCTGATAGGAGAAGCTATCAGGTCCGTGCTGACAAGTGAAGTATCAGGTCCCGTGCTGATAGAGAGAATGGTCCATGTTGACAAGTGAACGTATCAGGTACGTGCGACAGGTGAAAGTACCAGGGCGGGTTTCGACAGGTGAAAGTATCATGTGCGTTGATAGGAGAAAGTATCAGGTCCGTGCTGACAGGTGAAAGTGGTCAGGTGCGCGCGCGACAGGAGAAAGTATCAGTTGCGTGTTGACAGGTGAAAGTATCAGGTCCGTGTTGACGGGTGAAAGTATCAGGTACGTGTTCACGGGACAAGGTATCGTCAGGTCCGTGTTGACAGGTGAAAGTGTCAGATGAATGTGGACTGGATAAAGAAAGAATCAGGTCCGTGTTGATAGGTGAAAGTATCAGGTGCGTGTTGACGGGTGAAAGTATCAGGTCCGTGTGACGGGTGGAAGTATCAGGTGCGTGTTCACGTGAGAAGGTATCAGGCCCTGTTGACAGGTGAAAGTACCAGGTGCGTGTTGATAGGAGAAGTATCGGGTCCGTGTTGACAGGTGAAAGTACCAGGTGCTTGTTGACGGGAGAAGGTATCAGGTCCGTGTTGACAGTCGAAAGTATCAGGTCCGTGTTGACAGGAGAAAGTATCAGGTGCGTGTTGATGGGAGAAGGTATCAGGTTCGTGTTGACAGGTGGAAGTACCAGGTGCGTGTTGACAAGTGAAAGTATCAGGTACGTGGTGACAGGTGAAAGTACCAGGGGCGTGTTGACAGGTGAAAGTATTATGTGCGTGTTGATAGGAGAAAGTATCTGGTCCGTGTTGACAGGTGAAAGTATGAGGTGCGTGTTGATGGGAGAAGGTATCAGGTGCGTGTTGAAAGGTGAAAGTATCAGGTGCGTGTTGACAGGTGAAAGTATCAGGTGCGTGTTGACAGGTGAAAGTATCAGGTGCGTTTTGATAGGAAAGTATCAGGTCCGTGTTGACAGGTGAAAGTATCAAGTCCATGTTGATAGGAGAAAGTATCAGGTCCGTGTTGACAAGTGAAAGTATCAGGTCCATGTTGACAAGTGAACGTATCAGGTACGTGTTGACAGGTGAAAGTACCAGGGGCGGGTTGACAGGTGAAAGTATCATGTGCGTGTTGATAGGAGAAAGTATCAGGTCCGTGTTGACAAGTGAAAGTATGAGGTCCATGTTGACAAGTGAACGTATCAGGTACGTGTTGACAGGTGAAAGTACCAGGGGCGTGTTGATGGGAGAAGGTATCAGGTGCGTGTTGACAGGTGAAAGTATCAGGTGCGTGTTGACAGGTGAAAGTATCAGGTCCGTGTTGACAGGTGAAAGTATCGGGTGCGTTTTGATAGGAGAAAGTATCAGGTCCGTGTTGACAGGTGAAAGTATCAAGTCCATGTTGATAGGAGAAAGTATCAGGTCCGTGTTGACAAGTGAAAGTATCAGGTCCATGTTGACAAGTGAACGTATCAGGTACGTGTTGACAGGTGAAAGTACCAGGGGCGGGTTGACAGGTGAAAGTATCATGTGCGTGTTGATAGGAGAAAGTATCAGGTCCGTGTTGACAGGTGAAAGTATGAGGTGCGTGTTGATGGGAGAAGGCATCAGGTGCGTGTTGACAGGTGAAAGTATCATTTGCGTGTTGACAGGTGAAAGTATCAGGTGCGTGTTGACAGGTGAAAGTATCAGGTCCGTGTTGATAGGAGAAAGTATCAGGTCCGTGTTGACAGGACAAAATATCAAGTCCATGTTGATAGGAGAAAGTATCAGGTCCGTGTTGACAAGTGAAAGTATCAAGTCCATGTTGACAGGAGAAAGTATCAGGTACGTGTTGACAGGTAGAAGTATCAGGTTCGTGTTGACAGGAGGAAGTGTCAGGTGCGTGTTGACAGGTGTATCAGGTGCGTGTTGACAGGACAAGGTATCAGTTGCGTGTTGACAAGAGAAGGTATCAGGTGCGTGTAGATTGATAAAAGTTACAAATGGGTGTAGATAATGACTGCGACCCCGACCCTCTGAGCCATACTTAAGTTCAGTCTCCTTTAGTCTATGCGAAGTATTTATATTGATGTATATTGATCTTCACAGCCGAAAATATTCCCTGCAGTGTAGAGGGCACGGAAGGCCAATATTTGCTGTTCCGGTGTACGACTCGCAGACCAACCAGAAACGTATGATGAAGGCAACACAGATTCGCCTAGATCATATTCCATGTATATCTGCACCATGCCCTTGTTTGTTGATTTGACATCAATATGGGTGTCTCTTCTTGTGTTCCTGAGTGATACTGAAGTAACGTGTGTCATTTTACTTTATCCGGCGTTTTTCTCAAGTATTTCATCAAGGGATAGGACACCAAACACCACGAAGGAGTAGCCTCTGAACAGATTAATGTCGAAAGGGAAATGTGACTTTTCTGTTTAAGTCTAAAGTGGATGAGATTACGGTTTCTTCTTTGATAGATGGAATTGGATCAGCACTGTGTGTGCATGTGTGTGTGTGTGTGCGTGCGTGCGTCCGTCCGCCCGTGCGTGTGTGTGTGTGTGTGTGTGTGCGTGCGTGCGCGCGTGTGTGTGTGTGTGCTGAAACGCTGGAAAACACAACAGAGAAAATTTTAATGGGGTTAACGTCGCTTCCTTGCATGGTCATTCAACCATAGAGTGGCGTTAAAATAACTTTCTCGTTCGAAAGAAAGAAAAAGAAACTAATAGAGATAGATAATCCCTTTTTGGAACAGCCTTTCTTTGTTACTTGCCTCACAATAAATTACCGATGAAAACCGATGTAACGGTAATAGATTGTGTAAGTGAGTGCGATGTGATAAGATGAGATAAGATGATAAGCGCGTGAGTTATCGAACCGCCTGAACAATGATATAAGTGTGACTAAATTGCGCTAATAAGCTGGTTGAATACACAGACGTCATTGTCTATATTATCGCCACATATAGACGTAAACAAGTGCTTCAGCTCACATACAACAACCTTGACATTATCTTGCTGTGTTCCAAACAGGCAGTCTTAATTCCAGAACAGCGTGTTCGTTTTTTCAAGAGGTGGCGTTTGTGAATACAGCGCATGCGTACAGTCGAGAGTCCGAATAGATTCTGACTCGGCTGTCATTCGTGTCGCGAAACGCTATTAAAAGAATACATTATATTTTAATTCCTTTCTACAAAACGCTTTGAATATGCATGCGTTGTTTTGGAAAGAATAATGTTTTCGGGGGAAGAGAAAAGTGTATCAGCTGAATGCGAATGAAAATAATCGTTGACGTAATGGTAGTTTCTTTGATGGTTTGAATGTAAACCTATTGAAGTGAACAAGAAACAGATTGCCATATATTGACTTCAGCTGCTGTTGAAAGCAGTTCACTTCCGTCAGTCGATAGCTATATGTATAGATGAATTCGGTTTATTGAAATTGGAAATATCGATTAATACATACACGTATTGTATGCTATGCAGATGTTCTTAATAGGTTAAATATTGATTATTTCTAGACTGTATTCTTTCGTTTGTTTTTTATCATTGTGTTACTGGGAAGTTTGGGGAAGTTATCTATATAGTTCTTTGTTGGGATTCAAGGTTGAATTGGTCTTCAGCAGTGCAGTTCGTTGTAAAGCTTTGTAGTAATTGATTCAATAGAGGGCAGTGATGTGCGAGTTACTATATTTAATTACTATATTTTGTAGTCAAGACAGTGTAATCTAATCCAGCGTGTTCCAGAAGGGATTTATGTAACATATACTGTTTAGCTTGTCACTCTTCGATCTCAATTATTGCTTAAATGAATGAAACAAACCACTTTCCACGTCCACTAAAACTATCGATCTCCGCCAAGGGCTGCGTTGATTGGACTACTTCGACTTCATCATTAGCATGTGTTACTTAATCACCATCCAACCGTGATGCTAGCAGATGTACGAGAGGAGGTCAGCGTATCCTGCTCAGTCGGTGGCACAAGTCATACATACATGCAAAGGCCAGTCAGTTTCACGTAAACAAGTCCTAAAAACCTGGTACCAGTCAAAATACGGCATTGCATGGGGGATACCCTCTACATATCTACGCTGAAACGTATTGGATATTTTACTGAGACCTTGCATGTTACTTGTAACCTTGATCGAACAAGTTCTGAGCTAGAGTCGTATTTGCTATAAAAATAATTTAAAATCTTGGTAAAAATAGAATGTTCGATTACACCTGAAAAGCTGTTGGTTCGACAAGAAGGGAAACTTGACTATTGTAAAGTTGAAACCACCTCTTGTCATACAGCCCTGTGGAGATTATATTAGGAGTCAAGCTCAGGTGGGTAAAGCAATGCAATGGAATTTATATAGCAGATCATGATATACCTGAAGTTTATCCTCTTGGCCAAGTAAAATGTTTTTGCAGTACTGAGCTTAGTCGGTCTCTCAGATTGTAATAATTCAAGCACACTCTTTGAATCCACATAACATTAATTCCGCTGGTCTCAAATGATTTCTGTGAATATAAAAAAAGTAATTCCTGAAAATATTACAGGTTGGGGTTACAATTTAGACGGATTGATTTGGTGGTATAGTAGCTTCACATGTGGTGCATATGTGGGGAAACGAACTGTTCGTGACATACTGATTGTCCAGCAGTAAGTTCCCTTCACGAGTGGATGTTGTTGGTGTTCAATGCATGATTACTTGTGTGCCGCAAGCTACACCGAAATTGGCATATATTACCTGTAATGTTCAAGCTTCGGGATGAAACCTTACACCTTTTGTTTAGAATGTTACAGCTGTACTCCTGAAGCCTTGAGGCAGGGAGGCCTGGTCACCACAATTGTCGAGTTGCGTCCCTTTGACGAGACAGGCGTCGGTCCAAACCTAGATTCGCGGTAAGCGCTAAGCGTCCATTCGCGGTAAGCGCTAAGCGTCCATGACCTGTACCACTTCAGCCTTTACTCCCACATGACACTGACATGCCGAGATATAAACTTTATATATCAGTCTCAATGGCGTTACACAGAACTCACCGACACCCATGTCCACGGTTACATAATCCAGACTGTTCCATGCAGTGAAACTTACGGTGGACACACAAACCAACTATGTCATTCAGAGTAGCTATCGGATACACATGACAGCCTACTTTTACGACCAAGGTTTTCGTTAAAGGGAATTTATACCTGGCGCATCATTATATTTTCTGTAGGCAAGTTTAAAAAAATATTCTTGATTCGTGTGACTGATTTAAAAACCTGACCGGGCTATTGGGGAAATTTAACTGTATGTCTTTAGCAGAGTACACCTCTGGAAGAATACCAGCCACCTCTGCTGTGCGGCTCGAGGGGCAAAAGTTGAAATCTAGCACATAATACTTGTTTAAGTTTGGAAGAAACAAGTCTCTTTTTTTATTTTAAGTTTTTATGAATTAGAGGCAGGGGAAATTTTAGGACCGAACGAGACTTGGAAAATGATTGATGTATTTTATCAATACATTGTGCAATTAGATTTATACATGTTTAAATGGTGATGACGTGTCTCTCTTTGAACTAATGTTTCAGAGTATATATGTAATCTATTTTGTTGCATTAAAGCGAAGATGGATATGTATTTGTATGTATTTGTAAAAGACTAAAAGTCACGTTGAAAGGGAAAACACGGTTTACGACAATGTATACTACTCGCAGAAGTTAAGGAACCGAGCCGAATACAATAGCTGTAGTAATATAAGAATTCTCTAACTTCTTTTGAGTAGTATATTCGCTGTAAAAGTTTTGTGTTCTGAATATACGTACTGTTTACATCCAGACAATAATCCCCGTGTTAAACTCTAAACAAACAAACTTTTAATGTGTATTTTTAAAATGCGTCAAATGTTTTTTCACTGACTTTCTGTGTGAACGTTTATTAAACTTTATGCAACATGGCAACAAAACAAAACCCAGCTGTTTCTCAAAAAATGACGCAAATTGTGGGCCAAAGGTTAACTACGAGCACCGGTTGCCATGGCAATACTTGTATCCGTGACAACCTAACGCTAACCAGACCCGAGAATTGCGTGCACAACTGATAACCTGTCAAAGTTGATAAGCAGAGAGCGAAATGTTTATTGAACAATATACAATCTGAACGCATCAGAACTTGCGCATGTCTTTCCCGAAGGAAACCTTTGCGTGGGCAGGTTCATTAACAATGGGATTGGTTTTGCGAACAACATGGAGGAGGTAATTAAACGGTCAGCGGCGTGTTTATTATTCCACCGTGGTCATTTGTAAGAGTTTTCTCTAAAGTCTGTCGGATTTGTGGGCAAATGAAGTATGGCCTAAACTGGAGGAAGTCTTACTTTTGCTTTATAACTTGTCACATCTGGTTAGGAAGTTCTTAAAATTCTCAATCATTTTTCAGTCTTCTTTTATTTAAACCGTAAAATGAATGACAGTTGTGAGAAAGTTTACCACAATAATGAGACATCTGATTCTCAGCTGGCAATGCATTTTCATTTCCACAATTTTTTTGATTAATATATGATCTATGTTCTACACTAGATAATCTAGAACGAGGGCAACGTTTGCTTCAGCTTCAGTTCTGTTTAGCTAAATATGTTCGGTTTAGATCCAAAGAAAAGCCTTAGAATAGGTCCCACTAACAGGCACCAGAATAAATCCCGAAACTGGTCCCAGAATGGGCTCCCAGCAACCCATGCTTTTCGTTCAAAATCCGTCGGTACTTTGGGGCAAAGTACAAAACGAACAATGAAGGTATTTTGAACATGTTTGTTGTACAGGATGACAATATGGCCCGGGTGGTTAGGCTCTCTGATTTTGTTGCTTGCAATCCCTCGATGTAGGATGTTGCCCATGACATCCGTCATTAGTTTGTTTGCTCAAGGCTATTTTCTACAGGCCTCTGGCATACATGTACAGTCGTTGGCGGTAAACTACAAATTGTATCGGTGAAATGAAACGCTTCAAGTGCTTGTTTCAATAAATACCCTTAATTTATTGCAAAGGGATTGAATTTAAATTTTAAAAATGTCCCCTATGTCAACTTTAATATGAAAACCTATTTATAGCCATAACAGAATCAGGTTTTACCTTACAATGACCATTGTACTTTGTTTTGTTTATTTTTTTCTTAAAAAAACTTCGGTAAACAGTTTTATCTGAAAAGCATCTCAACAAACTGAAGCTGCAAGTTAATTCGCCTATTCATCATAAATGAATTGACCTTGAAGTGTGCTTGAAGTTCC
This sequence comes from Haliotis rubra, assembly GCF_003918875.1. Lineage (NCBI taxonomy): Eukaryota > Metazoa > Mollusca > Gastropoda > Lepetellida > Haliotidae > Haliotis > Haliotis rubra. The sequence goes on from NW_025767080.1 coordinate 2,286,496, forward strand.
AGTCAGTTAATGCTGTCGTTGTCAGTTAGGGAGATTTTTTAGCAGAGGTAATATTGCCACAATAACAGATAACTGGATAACCAAGAATTACGTCCACAGACAGAAAACAGTTCCGATGTTAGAAAAGGGGAACTGAGTGGAAACTTTTCCGATATAAAAATGATTAATTTTCTGTAGGTGTGTCTGAGATAATATCAACATTAAGCCTGATCGCGAACAGATGCTTTAGATTTGTCCTTACTAGAGTGAGTGGGTTATGTTAAACGTCGTTAAGAATGAGAGTTTAAGTTATATCACAGCTTTTCAGCTGCCTGCAATGGCGTAGGTAATGAAATCCTCTATTTCATGTATCCCACAAGCACGGGTATGGTGGTTAACGGGATATTTCCGCCTGAAGTCATAGCTTTCCTCAGTTGACATCATGTGTGTTTGCCCTATGAAGATGTCTACACTGACTGACGACTGTGGTCATATATATGACTGCATACTGGATTGAAAATACCGTCTGAATAAGTGCTGGTTGAGACTGATTGGTCCATAACCTTAAGAGAATGGAAACAGAATACAGATTAAGAAATGTCTAGCCTGTTGTTCCCAAGCATCTCCCAATAGTATTGCCTGGAACATTTAAGGGCGCCACGTCTGTATTCTCGCATAGATCACACCACTCTATTCGTTTTGACATTTCAATAACATTTCTGCCATTTCAAAAGTTTTACTTTTCTTAAACGCAATGTCGTTTTGTGGTACTCGGATGCCAATTATACATTTTCGTGTCACTTCTAACTTAATACGTTGAGTAATCGTAACGATAAACAAAAAACAAAGTATAAAATATCACCCAACCTTATTACAAAAGGTGACGAAATGCATAATGTCAGCTCGCCCGTAAATAATGATAAACTATAGTAATGTTAACGTGTAATTTTAAATGGTTCATCTGATTTATTGAAGCTGATTTTTCACATGTTCCTGGGATGTTTATTGCAAACCGAGTTGTGGATGCATCAATAAGTAGGTCACTGACTTCCCTGCTCACGTTATTCGATCTACACGTGAAAAAAATGAGAACAAATTCGTCGGCTTGAACTAATTTTGCAACCTAGATTGGATCCACAAATCAAATCTACATCAAGCGCAGCGATCCAAATTATAGGCCGTAGTTATTTCCAGCCGAACGATGACTTATTGATCTGGACCTTACCACTGGGTGTCAATCAGAATTATATCTTGTATCTAATTTTCATGTTATCTAATTCAGGTAACAGTTCTTGGACGTATTTCTCGTGAAAGTGAAGCTCTTCACTAAGTGTCGCCTGAGGTAATGCGATATCCAGAGTCTTCGACGCGTCAGGATTCGATTATCGCAGGTTCGAATCCCAAATTCACCCTGACCATGAATCTCGGTTTATCAGGCTATGCCCGAACTCGTTACACTGCTATACTGGGTCTCAGTATAGCAGTGTAACGAATAATACTGAGCCTAAGTTTACTTAGACTGGTAGTAAACTGTAATTGTCTAAAACCTGCATAACTTCAGATTTAGAATAGGACGATGTAAAATATACCCCACTCACTCACTCACTTGATTCATTATGTATGTTACAATATTCAGGATCGTCCACCTAAAATCGTGGACGGCGCAATGCAAGGGAAGCTACTCTAATATTTCGTTGTAAAAGTGTAACCCACTACAAACTGAAAACCTTGAATAAAGATTACATTACTGGAATTTGCAAATCATAACTGAAATTAATGACAGTTACTAACGACAATAATGACAAAACATTGTTGGTCTCAGATGTATAACAAGTATTTGTTCGAATTCAGATATTAAGAACATAACTACAAAAACAGTCAGACAGTTCAGGTCGATTCGGGGAGGCGGCCGTAAAATCACTCCGACACGGCGAGCTGTTTAATACGTTCAACCTCACTATGAGCGTGCGTAAGGGCGAGATTGCGCATGTACATGTTGGCTGATGCCGCACTTAGCAATGTTCTAGCCATATGACAGGAGTCTGTAAGTAAGGGGGGTACGACGTGACAATCTGGTGATTGTATCGACCGACGTCGACGTGGCACGATGACAAATTTTAATGGGTCACGGACCACTCGATCCATTACGTCGTTTCTTATTAGCAGCACAGGTTACCCCGACTCCCCATGGGACAAGTGAGTGGTTATCTAGTGACTGGGTAGGTGGGGGAAGGGGCAGTTTTAACAGTATTACTGTTATCTCGCTACAATATGGATCCCACTTCCCGTGGTAATGGAGTCAACTGACTATAAAAATCGAATTCCCACACTGCCGAACTGGGCAGAAAGTTCTGCTAATTAAAATCTTCAAACGTAAATCGCATCCGGTTCATAAAAGACAGTGCTAGAGTGTATTTCATGTATGGTTTGGGTTCTGAATCAAGCATAAACGTGTTTTGAAATTTGTAGAAACTTGAATAGCCGGTATTGCAAGAATTCTAAGGTTCTGGAGTTTGGGTTAGAAAGAAATCTGAAACTCTCGAACTAATGACCAAGGCCAGACCCTGGCTCCTGGCAGAACGAAATCTAAATTCGAACCAATGAGGCGCGACTTTTTTACAGCAAGAAACCATTTGGTCAGTTGGTGCATACTTAACCTGTATTTTCCAAACAGATAAAGGTAAAGAAATAATACCGAATGCTATATGTATTTTCTGTAGGTGGGGTTTAGGTTCAAACTGACGAAACCATTTAAAGAAAAGGAATTCATATGATGTGAATAAACTCCAGCAGCTCTTGAAAATACACAGGATCAGGAATTCATCATTTGTAGTTTATCATCCAAACATGGCTCCCACAGTAGGCATCGCTTGTGTCAGATCAAATATCGCAAAAATTGAACTGTCATAATGCTATTACATCATCAGTAAATGACCTCACCATGCTGTGACATCACAGCTGACAATGCTATGACGTCACAAAGTTGATGACATCACAATGCTATGATGTCATTAAAGCTGATGACGTCATAATGCTATGACCTCACTGAGATCACTTCTCAAGAAGCCTTATGTCAGTTTTGTGTTCAGATATAGAGGATATTATATGATAGTATGAAAAATATGAACCCCGATATGTTCGCCCTCGTAGGTAATAAAAAATAATTCTTTTACTTTAACTGATGAAGAATGATTTTGGTTGATAAGTAAAATCTCACCCTCGTGTCTACCGATAATGAATACATTTGATATCAGAAGACACGAGGGTGAGATTCTATATGCGTTCATATATTACTTTTTTAGATAGAAACAAGTAATTTCATTTAATTCGCAAAGGAACCCCTTTGAGGTGAGAGATTCAGGCGCTGAGGAAACCTAGACTTGCTTCAGCAATGCAGAAAGGATTGGGCGGAAGGGGAAATAATGTGGTTCAGGGACTGTGGAACAGACTGCCATACATTCGGTATAACTCAATATGAAGGCCATGTTTCCTTATATAGCAATACATGACATACGCTGACATATGCCTATCGATACGGCTTTGCCTTTGGATTATCTAACAATAGTATATTAAGTGGATACTGGGGGCTTTCACACGTGAAGATTTAATTTCAGCTTGTGTGTCGTTTTCTTTGTAGTGAGCCGTAAAGGTTGCTTGTCAACATGTGAGTGACCTTACCCCCTCGACGTTAGCGGAACAAATAGCCAACAAATTGAACCCGGTGTGGATAATGATTTGTCTGGTTGGGCACTGCGAGGCGGCCTGAATATGTGTGGCTCGTGACCGGGGTCTCAGGTTACTAGTTTCATTTACTGTTTTGTAAAGGCAAATAGACCTTTACAATGGAATATTAATCAACAAAACAAAGTGATAAAGTGATTGAACGCGTGAGTAAGTGAATGGATAAATGAATGATGTTAGCGTTTGCGTGTATTTGTTGATGGATTAATGAATGAAGTTAACGAATGAATGAGTCAATACGAAAAAGTAATTAAATGAATGCATATATGGAATACGTCAATAGATAATATACAATTCACTTTGCTAATTTATGAGTAATAATAATATGATAATACCAACATGCAAATTGACTCATGTTGTTACCACTAGATCAATCAAAACAGAAACGCTTAAGTGAGTGAATGAAAGAATAAAGAAACAAATAAACAGAACAAATAAAGAATGGAATATTCAGGCCTCAACCTCACCGCTATCACTGACATTATGAGGTGGGTGTGAGAGCCTTCAAGCCCCCCTAAACAGTTTGGGTTGTTACTCCCCAGGGAGTTGAGAATGATTATTACAAATTGTAAGGATCTAATGGTCGGGGAACTACTAAACCGCATAACGTTTTGCGATATATAATCCAAATAAAAATAATAATAGCAACAACGTGATCATTATCGTCAATATTATTTTTTAAATTATTATTATCATTATTATCTTCACCATTAACTAATTATTTCGCTTCATATATTCATCGTAGCAATATGACAACAGCAACATTATATCATATATATTCAGAGACGAATGTCGTGTCCTCCTGTTGTGTAAATAAGACTGCATTATAGATTGGGCCCACCACTCAGAATGTTTTTTGTTGCAAACTGATAGCGGCAGCTGTCTATACAGGTATTGCTATCAGTAAGTAGATCGTAGGTACAGACAGCGGTGATTTTGACTTTGTGTAAACAGCTCCCGAAACTCGATCGGTCCCACCGGTTCGATTTCAGCTGATTTCGCTGACAACTAGATGTACACACCAACTGCTACCCGACCCTCTCAGGTGAAGGTACCCCACTCACTGTCGCTTATCTGGGGGTAATCTTCTCCCGTCAGCGGCGCTACCGCATATCGGCGGGCAAGGGAGATTAGCTCCGTTGCTAGGTCGCGTTAGTCTTCGCACGAGTAGAGCTGGAGAATATCGAAGCACGGTGAACGGTGTCAATGGTTTTAGTCAACTGAAATTTCAGGATGGTGTGTTACACACTGACGGATGGGGGAAGGACCTGTTTGTAATGGGACCCAGGTGTGTTTGAGAGGGGGACAGATTCAAGATGTCGTTGTACGGAGGAGAATCCGCCGTGGAGGGACGTCCCTACACTCTCGGGACGTTTCAGCACAAACTCAACAAGTTTGAGGATTTAATCAAGGATATGACATACCAGGGGGCAGAGGCTACACCCGAGGAGCGCCGACAGATGATTGCAGGTAGAGCATGTTGGTTGTATACTGGGGGTGGGGTGTATGGGTGGGGTGACCGTGGGGGTGATTATACTTTTAGGCTCAGGTCTACAAGAACACCTCTGAATATAAACTTGAGTGGGTATTGTGTATGTTATGTAATGAACTTTTTTTACTTATAACGATTCACAATTTTTCTTTAACGGTTAACTGTTAATCTGATAGCGGTTTGGTGGATATAAGGAAACGGATTTTTCAGATTAAAAAAAATAATCTTAAACTGTGCACATATAAGAACATGCAAATATGGATTTTAGGAGAAATACTCATTTATATATATATACCAATATTTTATTCAAGAATTATGTTTGTTGTGTCACCCTTGAGTGAACCTTACATGAAATAATGGATTTCATATGGATATTATGTCTTTTTTACATTGAACAATGGTTGTCTAAGTACACCCTGCATATTCCAAGTTTCATTATGCTGTACAAGCCTGTATTAATGAAACATGATACACATATACATCTCATAACATGTTATCGTACAAGTTTACACCCTGTTGCTTCCTGGGTGAGTATGCATCGCATGGGACTTCTGTTATTTAAAAATAGTCAAGACTACTTTGAATTGCTTCAAAATTAAACGTATTGTAATTATATAAGTTTATTCGTATTTCCCATGTGCCCTTCAGCCGCTTTGTACCCATGACTAAGAAACACGTACATATAGGCTTAATATTAAATAGCTGCGTTTGATCCGATCAATCATTGATTGAATAAGCGGTAAACGATACCTTTACCGTGGCCGTTCCGAAATCGACCAGTGTTAGGCGATTACAGTAATTCAGCTTAGGAGCTGATGCGTTTTGCGAAAACACAAAACACTTCCTATTATTTTTTCCCATACTTGGAGGTTTTGTCTCCAATTCAGTATTTATTTAAAACCAAACATGGTCATGTACACAAATGTGCAAAACACGTTGCATGATGATGATGGTGTTGTTGATGATGATGATGATGATGTTGTTGATGATGATGCATAGCAGGTGTATGTTGAATATCGTTAAGTGACAAACTGTGACACGAAAACTGTGTGTTTGTTGTAGCACTCGGAAATATTTCAACTATATGACTTTAATGATATGTTATTACTCGAGTCTGGACCAGACAATCCAGTGACTGACATCATGAGCATCGACTTCGCAGTTAGAATGCGATTCCACGTGCCAACCAAGTCGGGGCTCCTAACCCCCTGATTGAGTGTTCTGACTAGGGCTCCAAGCACGGACCGCTGAAAACCCATTCCACACCAGATTTTGGCGAGGGAACCTGGAATAGACTCGGGATAAGAAGTTGGCATTTCTCGAGCGAGAGCGAGGGATATACCGATATGTAGGCACGAGTGTCGTAAACATAGTATGATATGGGCACGAATATAATATTCTGTAAATTACAGAAGTTGTCAAATTGAGGAAAATAAACCCAAATCTACTTTCAAACATAGGTTGGCTACCCGCCATCGCCGCATGTAGAACGCAACGTCACAGAAGAAACGTGACGTCATAGCATTGTTCATGACGTCACGTTACCATGACAAAGTGATATTTTGTCCTAGGGCATCGTATGAAAAATATGAACCCCGATATGTTCGCCCTCGTAAAAAATAATTCTTTTACTTTAACTGATGAAGAATGATTTTGGTTGATAAGTAAATCTCACCCTCGTGTCTACTGATAATGAATACATCAACACCCGTTGATTTAAGTAACTTTAATCAACGAGTGTTGGTTGATACATTTGATATCAGAAGACACGAGGGTGAGATTCTATATGCGTTCATATATTAACCATCAGGTGCATGCACAACAGAAGGACATGATGGACGCTGTTCCGCTTATGTGATTGTTACTCTTATGTTTTATACAAGTGACGGGTGACCCTGTTATCTACGGCGCAAGGTGTGCAAGAAACGTTTGTTCGAATCCCAAATTCCTCCTGATGATGTTTTCGGTATTTGTCAGCCACATACCAGTTTCTCTGAAATGGTAAACATTTAGACTTTTATCTGAGACTTGTATCGCAATCCAGTGATTCACATCTTGAACAACGATCTACCCAATAGGGATACGATGGCATGCATCGAACCTCAAACCTCAAACATGCAGGTTGGTTGGTTTGTTGTTTTACGCCGCACTCACCAATATTCCAGCTACATGGAGGCGGTCTGTAAATATTGAGTTTGGACCTGACAATCCAGTGATCAACAGCATGAGTATCAATGTACGCAATTGGAAAGTGTCAACCCAGAAGCCTGACCAACAGATCCCGTTAGTCGCCTCTTACGACAAGCATGGGTTGCTGAAGACCGATTCTAACCCGGATCTTCACAGGTCTCAAGCATGCTGGTCTCAAACTTTTACCACTTTGGTGAAAGCCGAGCACAGGTATGGAGCTGCCATACCTGGAAACACTGTCAGAAAGCATAGAAGAGTAAATGACACTAGCGTTGTGACCCCCCTGAAAACAAAGGATCGCGCTGACAGTCCAAACGTTTGCAGTGCTTGTGGGTTCAAATGTTCACAAACCTGTTGACTTCAACATATTGACAGGAGCAGCTACCAGTATTCTGAAAATATGATCAGTGACAGATAAGAGAAGGTGCACAATTGCAGCCCTCGCAAATATTTTAAAATACTTTGTTGTTTTTGTGATCCTTTTCCAAAGAATATTGAACCTATTTCTTTAGTCTTTCTTTATATGAATCAGACCATGTGAATTACCACTGCCCTCATTTGGTTACGCAATCGTTTAATGCCAAAAGTGGGATGTATCGAAAATCGAACATTTTAGTTAAAGATGAGTAATCACAGTATCACAGTGCTGAAAAGGTTTTAGTGGCGGATGGTCAGGTTTCGGAAAGGGTTGGTCTCATGGCCGAATCGTTCAAATCATGTTTCGCTTCACACCTTTAATCAACATTATAGACGACTGAGAAAGCCAGTGATTAGTGGTCCTGCGCTCGAGAAGCTTGTAACTGGTTCGAATCCCACCACTGACTTAGGAAAGTCGCTTTGGTGGAATTGATGGATTGGTCGCACGGACCCGCAAAGATTCTGACCCCTTACTGCCCACAACATGTTAAACCAAACACCTATTCTTGTCCGGTGTCGACTGTTTACGAATCTCAACTTCCAGGTATTCACATACACTGGCACCCATGTTGATATCGACGCTGAACGTTCCAGGCAGCGATCTCAACATGTGGTCACTTTCCAACGGGATCTACCAAGGACAATTTTGTCTTTAATCATCCTGACCTGTCTACAGGCATTGATTCCTCGTTAGCTGATATTTACAGGACAACGATTCCCCAGCGTGGTGGATGGAGTGTGCTTCCTGTCTCACATAACCCCTGTCAATGTATTGATTAACGATCTGATCACACATATACTGCTCGACATGTGTAAGGGATATAGAGGCAGTGTAGCCTCATTGTTGGTGCAGTTGATGTGGATTAAGCATTGGTTTGATTTTATACACGGAGACTCAATATGTTGTTGATCACAGTTTCAGAACACGCAGTTTGTTTTAACAACTTTACCAGAACATCCGATATATCCATCAAACAATGGTCTTTCTTGGTTTGACCTAATGAAAAGGTATAAATCATTTTCCCACTATTTTCTTAAGCACACAGGAAATCCCTAATCCCCAACACCATGAACAGCAAAAGGTTTCTCCCCGAATGTATGGTGAGTGGTTTTGAGCCGCTTTTGGCAAGATGTTCTGGAGACATCAGAAGATGGCCTCATACCTTATATACTCATGCAAATAATGGTTGTCACCCTCCCCACCCCAACCCCACACACTCAACCCCCCACCCTCTCCAATTAAAAAAATTGAAGGGTGTGACAACCATTATTTGCATGAGTATATTTGGCGTGACAAGCTAACAACCCTGACCGATCGCCCTTTGTAATAAGAAACGCCACAGATCATTTCACCCTCATACTTTGGCACAGGCTCTGAAATAACTATATAAAAAATGTCTCACGCATGTCTCCAGTATACATTTAAGTTTACATTCATCTGTTTGGAGACATTCTGGGGACAATCACTCACTGCTGAAGACCATTATGCAAGGTACTAGTATTCCAGATACCCCAAACTCGACTTTACTCAGTTCTCCAACAGAACGCGTTGAACCGCCATCCCTACCAATCGTTGAGCAGTATAGAACGGAAATTACTTCGTCCACATTGATTATTCACAGAAAAGAACACCAGCACAAGATTGGACCGTTATGTTCCATCTGACCTAATTCACAAGGCTGTTTTTTTTTACCCGCTTAAGAAACGCCATTCCATGTTGAATATAATTTACTGATTGATCCTGAATAACTAGACAGTTTTTGAAGCCTGTAAGTCATGCCTACCGCAAACTCGTCTGTCTTGAAGCAATAGGGGGTACTTAATTTATTCATTGTATACGGCCATAGAGCTCTGATTTCATGCACTCGGAGCAACGCGACTTTTAAACACTATATTATTGTGTCCCCTTGTGTTATAGGATAGGATATGAAGTAGTATATATCTCGCATGTGGATTGTGTTACAGATCAAGTGACAACGAGCTCGAATTCTAGAGTGCCAAATGGAAATGTCGGAGCATGCTGGTCTGTGCATATTTCTCATGGTACAAACGCCAGGCTTATGTTTTATTCAGTAGAGGTTACAACAGTTTAATGGTATATACTAGACTGCAAGCAGTCTCTGTTTCACATATCACATTGAAAATAATTTTTTAAAAATCCCATTTTTTTAAAAATATTTCTTCCCTGTCTTGTTCCGAAGGTAGGAACACCTGTGAAAAAATATTATTTAGTTACCTTTGTTTGCTTGCTTCTTTGTTTTTTTGATACCCTATTCGTTTGTCTGTCTGACTGTCTGTGGTGGGACAAAGGGGCTCCAGTCTTCTTATCTCCTGACTGTTGACCAGCGTCGCCAGGATCCGCTGGTCGTGGGTTCGAGTCCCAGATTTGCTGTGACTATAAATGTGGGCTTCTCAAGAACATGGTCGTAATCGTAGGATTAACCTTCTTTGTAATCAACTACGATATGCATCAATTTGGGTTTATAACCCATATCTCTCGGACACAGCAAGAAACCTAATCTGGTTCTCGGCTCTCTTTACGCGTCGTCAACTTGTATATTCCGATATGAGAGACGGGGTCCAGCTTACAAGAAACCCAATTCATTCACACACGGTAGTGAATGCACGGCAACGGTCTTTTAACGGAGTGGGTAAGATCTGAAGAGCTGTAATAAAGGGGGTGGTAACCAAAACATTAAAAGATCTAGACACCTGAAGATAATTTACCAATAATACAGATGATCTGAATAAAAAATTGTCACGAACAAGAAGGACAAGTAAGACATTATTGAGAGGAAGATATGTCATTTTACGCCGCACTCACCAATATTCAAGCCGTTTCATGTCGGCCTGTAATTTATTGACCAGACAAACCAGTGATTACATTACAATCAATGTCTCACCCACTTCCGACAAGCAATAGACTGCTGGAGGCCGGGGTCCCCACGGGACTGGGATATTATATCTGTTTCAATGTAAATCAAATTAAAATCCCAACCAAATCGGTTTCGTCACTTCTGGGACAGTCTTAACATTGACTTGTCACTTTCTTTTAGTGAAACAAGAACAGCAAGGAAACTCAAAGAAAGCAGATTATACTGTACCCTTTGTCCACACATACCAAGAACCGACGCCGAAACGAGCTTTAAGTCGATTACCAACCCTCCTGACGGAGGCTAAATCATGCTTCTCCTAATGCCGATTTTATAGTTTGAAAGGGGGCGTTAAATAACTGTTCGCTCGACAGAAGCGCCTGTCTGAGACATGTTTATGACATCATTATGTTCATTCTCTAACGAGGGGGACATTTGACTATGGTTTTATCAAGTTTGTAATGACTACAATTACCATGCGCCTCTTAAGTTTGACTGAGTTTGTAAGAGTTTTTATCAGAGTCCTGAAGAAAAGGAAGATGATTAAGCATGTGTAAATGACGTCAGTCAGTATAGTTTTTCTCTGCTTTGGCAATATTCCATCAATATCAACATCTGATTATCTTTGTTTTGCTTGTTCGATTGCTGTTTAACTGGGCACTCCATATTCAAGCTATATGATAAGTAATCTAGGCCGGACCAGACAGACCAGTGATCAACATTATGAGCAACGATCCACGCCGCCGAGATACGATAATACTGAATGAGGCAGGTCACGGATATTGACCACTTGACCCATTAGGTCGCCACTTAATACCAGCCATTACAGCTTGATAGGAAGCTATTCAGATCCAGAATTCATTCGGATTATATTGGTATCGAAAAAAAAACATATTCTTCCATGGACCTAGCATTCAGTACTGGAAACACTGAGTCTCATAATTTCCTGATTTTCGTTATACGAGTAGGTAGCCATTCCATAGGATGCTATCTCGAAGAAAAGTTAGGCGTGCGCCAAAATGTGTATTATCATATATAGTAAGGCACACGCTAATTACTACTCACGTGTGATTGTTTGTATACGGTCTGATTATCCGACCGGCTGTGTTGATTGTCGGATTAACGAATGTTTTTACAATGTATTTACAATAATCAGTTGCTAGATTGGTGTGTCGGAGTCAGAATGCGAGAATGTCGGATTAACGAGAGTAATTATCACTGTTTTAAATGGTTCCCTAATTTTTGGTCGGATTAACGTGATTGTCGGATTAATGAGTGTCGGATTAACGAGAGCTGACTGTAGCTGCATAAAAACATTATTTATCTCTGTGTATATTTCATATGATATAACTTGTCTGGGACAAAAGTGTAAATCGTTTCTACTGACAAGGGGAATGAAAGACCGAGGCGTTACTGTTCTATTGTACCGTGTGAAATTCAAATCATTCTTTTAAAAAAGTGTTACTATGAACTGAGTGTCGTGTTTGCGTTTATAATTACCTGTATGAAATACAACCCTCCCTGTCTGCTGTATGTTGTAGAAAACCTGAGGTATGATCAGTTCTGCGAGAAGATACGAGAATTATTTGGATCTGACATCAAGAACCAAGATTTGAAAGCGGTCTACAGGAAGATCTCCACAAACCCGGATGCCAAGGTTGACTGGAGCGAGGTAAGTGAAATATTCGTATGCCAGAAAAAAAAGCCTTAAATCAACCGTTAGCAATGATCCACGCAGCAGGGAGGTAGTGACAACAGACCTCCATTGTACTAGTTACTTCACAGTTACCAAAGAAGACCGGCTTGTACTGTAAGGAGGCCTCGATTCAATCAATTTAGGATTGCTACACAGTTGTAGGTGGGCAAACTCATAACGTCAGAGAGATAAAGGATGTTGATTGCAGTACACAAACATAAGAACAAGAGTGTTGCCTGCATAACAAACTCTGTCATGTAAACAGCTGGATTAACTTATCTTACGAGAGGTGACAGTAAAACCTGGTTCGTTTAAATAATGATAAAACAGACGCTCAGAAATACAGTTACGTTATACAGTTTCAATATCGACATATCAGAGACAATATTTTTTCCTTGCATGTTGAATTATGTACTGTAGTAATGAATTGAGACTTAAGGTGAGGATATCGGTATCTTCAATTGAGACATTGTCAACGCCTTCATGTCATCTGACAAGTACATCAGTAGTTAGCATTGTGAGGTGAGGTGAAATTGGGTTTAACGTCGTGCTTGAGAATATTTCGCTCATATGACGACGTGCATGCGTGTGTATGTGTATGTGCAGCTACTTGTACTAGCCCAGACTTAAGCTGGTTTTATAGTGCTAGCCCACTGAGATACCATGCCGCAGTGAAGCATGAATACCCCACTCAGACACATTATACTGACTCCGAGCCGACCAGTCCTTGTTGTACCCATTAATGCCGAACGCCAGGCCGGGACCATCAAGTATTATATTTAAACGTCTTTTGGTATGACGCGGTCGGGGATAGAACCCGCGACCTTCCGCTCTCCGGGCGGACGCTCTAACCACTACACCACGGAGGCGGTCAGTTAGCATTGTAACAATACATGTTGTAGTGACGTGATACATATCTTGACAGTACAGCCGTGATAGGCTACACTACGGGATGAATGAAACATGAAACCTTTCATGAAAAGGGTTTGGTTATATCACCAAAGAGAATTATAGATATTCAGCAAACCTAGTAAAACATCGATAAATAGATCTAACGTTAGTGAGAATATACCATGAAATAGTCTTTTATCGATATTGTTTAAAAGTCGACATCGACAGAGGTAGAGAGGTGACGAACTGAACGTGTCAATGATGGACAGGAACAACCGAGAACACGTTTAACGGTTGGGGAAGAACTGAATGATTCTGACACAAAATGGTATTTTTCCTCTGTCGTAGCGTTTGCACTGTCGTAAGTCAATGTCGTACACTACGATTGTCAAGTAAAACGAAGCCGATATTGGCCGTCGTGACCTTTCTGCTCCTGACATTTTATCATTCTCCAAGTGTGGTGATCACCTCCGTGGTCCAGTGAATAGAGCTTCTCGTTTTTGAAATTCATAAATCGCGTTAACGCCCCCAGTGCATGTTACACCCATTTAACATGTAGACATTGTGTTTCGCCCAGCTGTTCGGGTACTTCCAGTCTGGGGTGGAAGAGGAAGAGATGACGGTGGGGGAAGAGGTCAGCGTCTTCATGGTGTCCAAGAGGAGGAGAATAGGAGAGGCTGCAGGTACGGACATATTTCATCTTTTTATAATCTAAAAGTATATTTTAAGATCATGTGTTTCTTAAATTTCCTACGCTAATTCGTCATTTGAATGTGACATCACACTGCCCATTGTTGAAAACATTTGCATTTCTTAAACGCCTGTGAAAGAGTAACATATTTGAGATACCTAGTATCAACCATGTGTGAGGTCGAATATGATGTTATTGGTTGGCTGCTCCATGGAGATGACCTGAGGTCATATTTTGACGGACAACTTTCTTGATCTTAGCTGACCGCCTCCGTGGTGTAGTGGTTAGAGCGTCCGCACGGAGAGCGGAAGGTCGCGGGTTCGATCCCCGACCACGTCATACCAAAAGACGTTAAAATATGGTACTTGTTGGTCCCAGCCTGGCACTCGGCATTAATGGGTACAACAAGGACTGGTCGGCTCGGAGTCAGTATACTGTGTCTGAGTGGGGTATTCATGCTTCACTGCGGCATGGTATCTCAATGAGCTAGCACTATAAAACCAGCTTAAGTCTGGGCTAGTACAAGCAGCCGCACATACACATACACACGCATGCACGTCGTCATATGAGCGAAATATTCTCAAGCACGACGTTAAACCCAATTTCACCTCACCTCACCTTGATCTTAGCTCTTTCATTCGTTTCTCAAGCTTCAGTAGAATGAAACTCTTTGTTAGAATGTAACTCCATCGTTTTAGAGTGTTTAATATGTACCTTCAACTTGATCGGTCGCACCAGATGTGAGTTGTTTACAGTTACATGGCTGACGTCAATTTGTATTAATGCGCCAGTACGATCTAAATATGTAGTTATTCGATGACAAATTGGTGTAAAGGGAAAGATTACTCGTACCTGTCATATACCATTTTTCGCCTAAACCGTTGTTCCAGAACGTACCCAATACAATCAAGATGCTGTATTGGTGAGAAGAAATTCCGTTGTGATATATTTAGGCCACGTATTGGCGAAGGTATCTCAATGACTATTTTTAAGTGTCGACTTAAATACAAAGTACTTAACTACATTATTAACTACCATAGTACCACTTTATTCTCAATTAGAGCACGGAATCTGAACACGCCACTGTGCTTTATACACAAGGGAAAACTAACAGCACTTACGCATTTTGAACTGGAGTATGATTAATTATTTCTGAAATGATCCCAGTGCGCCCCAAGAGACCCCATGTTCGACTGAATGAACTGCATAATGCCTTAACATCAACTTTAGACGTTCCGACGGAGCCAAGGGACTTTGCATTGAGTGGCGTGACGCAAGCGCCCAGTCTGAGTGGCAAAACACATTGTGTTATGTGAGGCGCAGTTGTGTGTGCGACGCCCCTGTCCCCGGACATCACTCAATTACCTCGCATTATGAATATGATAACTGAAACAATCAGCCCCGATTGCCTAACAAATCAAGTCTGGAAGAAAGTGGATTAAGTCCTCCACAACCTTCCATCTATAGCTTGATTTGGAGCCACTCAAGCATGAAATATCAATAATTCTAAATGGATTTATAATGGTGCCTTTAATATTGCAAGCGCCCTCGCCGACCCTTGCTGTGACATAAATGAACAATGAATGCTCCCTTCAGGGCCGAGTTAGGAGGCTTGGTCGCCATTTTCTCGAGTCTGCGCATTAAGCAGCTATTACAGTTCCCCGTGCCAAAGCTATTACCCCACTCGGCGTGATGTCCAATACGAGATGGCGATTAGTTCCGGCCCATGGGTATTTCCTTCGACACTTTCTTGTCCGAGACATCTGGCTTGGCTTGACAAATAGTTTTTGCGCGTGTCTGCACGTGCACTTACATTTGTCCAGCAGCTTAGCGGAGTTGTCCCCTCTTGGGACGCCCCTACAATTGCTAGCGTCGTCTGGGATGCCAGGGGGCTGACATTACGAGGGCTCTGTCTCCGTCTAGAAGCAATCGTGTGAATTACCGAATGTCTTATTTTCTGATTATAACAGCGCTGAAGACCTTTGACATTTTAATTGTGTATGTTTAATTCTGTTAGCCAACAAATTGTCAGAGCAGTAGCTCCTTCATCAAGAGCTGCGAATGTTAGCATGGCTGAACTTTGACGCCAAAGTTATTTGTCATGCTGGGCCTTGCTATTTAAAAGGACATAAAGAAGTCTGTCCCAGCCCTACACTGTGATGGAGAGGAAAGGAAACAACTTGAATGAGAGTGCGTGTGTTTCTTTAAGAAATCAATTGGGAATTTCAGAGACATCAGTATTGACTCACAGTTTTTAAATATATGTTGAAAAAAATGAAAACAAATTTCATTCCGACTGACCCATACTTATACAAGTGAATGAGTGTGTCTGGTTTTGCGTCACTTTAAACGGTAGTTCGTTGGGATCAGGACGTGACATTTTAACTGACATCAGTAAAGAGACCAAGGTGATACTTTGTAGAAACCCACCAGCATGTTATGGTGCTGACAATTCACTGCCCTCAGTCAGGGACAAACGTTGCTCCGAAGCCACAATCAGCAACTCAACTAAGGGACATAACTCTGCACAGCGAACTACAGTACCTTGGACACGGATACAAAACACGAAATAGGTTCAGACGTTTTACGCATATGGGGTATCGAACCCATACCTTCAGTGTGGCGAGCTGAAGCTTTAAAGGCACAATGTCAAACCACATTTCTCTGAAAATACATAATGCACTTCTCTCAATAATACTATCAGCCCTCAGGGAAGCTTCCATATAATTTGTTCCCAAAATAATTACGTATTTACATTACAAAATCAAATTAAAAAGTTCGAATGAATTAATGTAACATTGCATTAAATCGACTCTCGCGCCTTCTACCGGCCGAACATTATTACAAGAGTTATGTCCCTTGGAGCGCTATTTACGAATATCCTATAACCCAACATGTGATTGAGGCCATTCGGCAAACACCGACAACACCGCGTGCGACAGTTTTCGATGTACGGAGCAATCGTTTTCATTCCATATATGGCAAATGTTATCTGTTTGGAAGCTGTTCGCCTCGAAGTTTCAATTATCGATTCCAGGCAAGTCGTAAGGCATAATAAGTATTTTAATGCATCAATAGGAAGCTAAACTGAGTGCATATGCCCCCAATATATAAAATATAGGCCAATATTGTCGAAAATGCGTGGCATTGTGCCTTTAATCACTCGGCTACTCCAGTAACCGAATGTTAACAGTAAACACCAAACTGCTATCGAGGAATCTGTTCCAGATGAATTAATCAATTGACTGAACAGATACATTTTGATGTTTAAATGATATTTTGCTCGTAAAAATAAGGTTTTAAAGGTTAAATACTATCTAAAATGATGCCATCATGTTCAAGGTGATGTGAAAAACGTCTTTTGAAAATTGTTTTTACTCCTGATTTATAACCACGTTTGATGGGATATTCCTTTTCCTGAAAATTGTTTACAAACCCGGTGGGGAAAAAATACAATTTAAAAAAAATTATATTCTTATTTTATGACTTTTCAGGTAAGCGGTTCCGTAATCCATGTAATAAAATTACGTTTACCCACTTGACGTTTTCGACAATGTCAAGGTTGAATGACAATGAACCGCTGGGGTGATTTACTGTACAGTAATTTACTGCGATCAAATAGCCTTGTTTTATTGTAGACGTATTGTAAAGTACTTGCATTGGAGTCCCAGGTTTTCAGCATTACAGTTATTTACAAAGGCATTAATTACCCCGGTGTCGTTTATCAACAAGATCTTCACCTCTGATTTATGGTGAACCGCTACACCCCTAAAAGTGCTGAGAACCCATTGGCTCGAATAAACCAACATACCACTGCCTGCAGGAAGCACATAAACACCGTCCATGTATTTAGCTCAAGGGGCTAATATTGTAGTCGAGTATCTCACAGGCGACAGAACACTCCTCCAGCATAATGTGAAGGCTTGTGTTGTTGACACGGGTGAGAGAGTTCACATTGATGTAATAAATCTGCTATCTGTGCGTCTCTGTGTGTCCGACCCCGGGACTTGACGTGGGGTCTTTGATCTATTCACAATGGCGGGTACCGTTATACGATTACCAACAGTTTGCTGACTGGATTTATATAATTATATTTTGCATCAGCAAAATGTGGGATATGAACCGTTCACTTAACGGCCTTAACGGATTCTTGTATCTCTTGGACATACCAGTATGTAATGAAACGAAAGAAACCGTAACATTGTTTCATTTACAAATTGAAATGCGGTACTTGTATGCTGAAGCGATAAAGTGAAGGAGTGAGTGAGTTTAGTTTTACGCCGCACTCAGCAATATTCCAGCTATATGGCAGCGGTCTGTAAATAATTGAGTCTGGACCAGACAATCCAGTGATCAACATCATGAGCATCGATCTGCGCAATTGGGAACGGATGACATGTGTCAACCAAGTCAACGAGCCTGACCACCCAATCCCGTTAGTCGCCTCTTACAACAAGCATGGGTTGCTGAAGATCTATATTCTAACCCGGTCTTCACGGGTGATAACGTGAAGGAGCACACGGTGACTTGTTTGCTTGTTTGTTGTTTTAACCATCCTCTCAGCTGTATTCCTATCATGTGTGCATACAGCAAACCAATGGTTGATAACACGTGCAACGATCCGGTGACGTTTGCAATCAGTCAAGCCACGGAGTCTGACCATAGATCTGTAGGGGATTCATGAGAGAGGTACCAGATCAACGGTCAGTGTGATTTTCATGAGATTGATCTTTATAATATGTCGTTATTTCAGAACCTTTGTAATCAACAACACAACGACGTCATAGTGTTGTAGCAACGACTTTTGAACATTACCCCAAGGAATGGTGTCTGTGGAACCCATTTGGCCAACCGCAAAGAGGTCCAAATAAAATTGGTCCATTTGAGGCCACTTAATTCCTCCAAATAAAACCATTCAAACCCACAGAACGTAAAATATTTGGTAGACTATTTGGCAATTTTTGAGCAACTTACATTGACACTTCCACTTGTAAAATGTTACATGAAACCAACAGAAATAAAAGTATATTTGGCACTTTTAGAGCACATTTGTTTGCTGATGAAATCAAGGGCAGATAATTCAAATGGAGCTAACTCTGGATGACCCAATATATTGCGAGATACTGTACCGGTATATACCGGTCTACCGGTAATATTGCACAGCCCTAATGTTTTCTGCTTCATATAAAGAAGTTAAGTATTCATTTTGACTTAAAAGCGGAAAAAACGGAATAATTTTAACAATTATACGAGGTCCACGACATTAGTCATGCATTGCCATGTGATAGTCACGTGCACGAAACTACGTAAAGTGTTATTTGCGCCAATGCTGCCATATAGGCCACGTGACTGCCATGCTCGTGCCATTCATATAAACGATTGATTGAATAGCGTTATCAATGTGATAGAGCTTTTATGTTCATGTAAACAAGCATGTCTAGAAATCATCTGACACCATGATAAATGAGGCGTTTTGTTTAGGCAATGGTAATGATATTGAGAGACAGTTTTCGGACGCCACAGCACATAGGTGCCCGTTTGCCAAGACCTTTATATAAAACACGACAAAGCACAGCACCTTGTTTCATACCGTATTGGAGACGGGCCCATGGACTGTGCCCTTTGGCAACCAGTTTGTTGTAGTGTTAGTGGCATGTTGGTCCGAGTCAGTCACCAACATGGGGAGCTGCTCTCTGGAACATACACCTGGATTATCCTTAATCCGCGCGTTAGGTGGCGCGTGGTGGCCCTGACAAAGTCCTCCCAGTGTTGTCAAATTGGCCACTCACTGGGAACAATATATGTCGAAAAGCGTGTAAGCTATCAGCATTGTGGCCTTTGTTGGGATAGTCCAGGTTATTTTACTAGGGTCTTTTAAAGAACTGCGTTCACGGCGATTGATTTTAATCATTGAGAAGGGCCGCCGTGGTATATACATGTACAACTGACAGGAATGCCACCTAGGGCGATATTGGAGATTAACAGGCGTCAAACATTTCACTCACAGCGGCGAGTATTGATTTGTTTCGTACAACAAGTCAATGATAAATAATCAGTGGATAAAAACTGTACAAATAATGAAATAACAAGTGCTCTTTGGTCGAACACACGATGATCTGAGAGTAGATTTAAATAAACCGAGTCAGACAATCTGACAATATTGCGTGTGAAAGGTTTCTCGAAACAGAAGAAAGTATGTGATAGAACGATAAAGAATCACCGCCTGAAAGTTTCAGTTGTACATCCCAGTGGAAATCCCACTGTGATCCAGGTGCACTTTGATGAAAATCTCAAGCTTGGTTATAATGTTACTGAATGGGTTGGTGTTGCTTTGAACGACTTATATGTCAGTAATATCACAGCTGATTTAAGGGGGTATTCGCCCTGTACATCTAGTTGGTACAACTTTCTGTCTTCAATTAGTTGTTGAAACTGAATTCGGCGTTCACGCGGTGGTTGCATACTACACGATATCTTCAGACGCTTTGAATTAGTAGGCATATTATAATAAGTGAGTGAGTTATGGAGTATTGACATTTTATCAAGTTCGGCACGTTGTGCGACAATTGTGGGTGCGCGTCACAGGACGGGCCTCTAAAAGCTATGGTGATGTCGAGTAGTAAATGCTTTGAAAGACAAACAGTGCTAACTGCTTTTTGTGCGCAAAAGAAATTGCGAATGTAGTTAAATTCAAGTTTGAGCGAGCAAAATCGAAAATACATGTATGTGACATGATATAATAGGTTTTAAGTTTCAAGGTTTTACGTAACATTTTCAGGTGTAAATATGGATTTGGCTGACGTCAAAACGCATCAGAGAGATCAACTGACGTTCAAACAAAATGGGAGATAACTGCAAATAAATATCGTTGACGTTAACCGTACTGGTGTGTGGGTCAGAATACCCGATATGCTGCACGAAGTCCACATATGGATCGTATTTGGAGTGATCCTAGGATTCGAACTCCTGACCGACATACCCTTACTACAAAGAAACATATTCAACAAGGTCACATTTGTGACTCATATGAATAAAACTGATTACAATATACGATATCTCCGAACACATACGTTGGGATTCGTATGAAATGCATTTCCACCACATGCCAAAGTTGGGTCTACCTAACGCGTCGGCAGCCATGTTGGATTTCAAAGACGTCATCTCCTCGTGTCAGGTGCTTGACCTTGATGGTCAGAAAAACAGATCCTCCAGCAAAATAGATCGATGGATAAGGAAACGGACAAGTAGATGGTAACTCCGCGCGGTCGTTCAGAGTGTCACTCGGATTGAAAATAGCTTTAATGGAACACGCGCCATCCAGAGGGTTTATTCTCCTCGACGTGGTGCAAATTGGCACGTGAACCGACAGAAAACGAACGTGACTGGTTTTGTGGGCTTCGCGTGCTTGGAGTAATGTTGTTTTTACCCATCGCTTCCAAGCACCTACCAACCTTGTTCACATTTCCTGTGAGGAAATGGCGCTCATACAGGTATCCTGTAGACGGAGGGGAGCACGCACGAACTTCTACTTGACCGCATGAAGATGTAATCAAGTGGAAGGATGTCGTGTTTTGTGAATTAAGAACAATTCGTGAGATGTAATTCATTCATTCATTAAATCACACTCTCACTCACAGTCATTCATTACTTGAATGACACCGCCTCCGTGGTGTAGTGGTTAGAGCATCCGCACGGAGAGCGGAAGATCGCGGGTTCGATCCCCGACCGCGTCATACCAAAAGACGTTAAAATATGGTACTTGTTGGTCCCTGCCTGGCGCTCGGCATTAATGGGTACAACAAGGACTGGTCGGCTAGGAGTCAGTATAATGTGTCTGAGAGGGGTATTCATGCTTCACTGCGGCATGGTATCTCAGTGGGCTAGCACTATAAAACCAGCCAAAGTCTGGGCTAGTACAAGCAGCCGCACATACACACGCATGCACGTCGTCATATGAGCGAAATATTCTCAAGCACGACGTTAAATCCAGTTTCACCTCACCTCACTATATTAATGAAACTTTGTGGGAATGTTTTATCCTTATTATTACTATTATTACTATTATTGTTATTGTTGTTACTGTTACTTTCTTTAAGTAAAGGTTGGTGCTTGTCAGATTTATGATAAGATAGCAAGCAAAGGATTACTTCATTTGTAAATGGATAAAGATTGCGGAAATGAGATTATAGTACATGTATTGCGACTTAATAATAACCTGAAATATTGCCTCAGTGAAATGTCACTTCATCTTATGTCTGTAGACAGAACTATTTCTGAAACACACCCACTAGATGTCTCACAAGGAATGATTAAAATAGCAGCTGGAAACACGGGGAACATTATTATATTGAATTGCTGATATTTATTTAACAACAGCTGCCTGTGGAAATGACAGATTCCTTTTCTTGTTCAACCTATCAAGAGGTCGTTCCCCGTGGGAAAATTAGAATTGAAAATTATTGAAATAAATATGTCGTGCGTGATTTCATCATTGGGTGAATCGAACCTGGGACTGCGGCATTATGAGCTAAGACTTGGCCACACAACCGACCACCATAGCCAATACAAGCCAAGTCACAAGCCTGTCCTCCTGATCCGTTAGCCGCCTCGCCTAAACACATAGGTTTCCGGGAACCAGTTCTGACATTGTATTTCATGACAAGGTGACATGCGTGCGTGGTACTGAGGCATCATACATTGTGGAATACTCACAATATAAATTGAACTTTCATTAGAATTAAGAATTCATTCTTGTACATGGCACAGGGGTGGTCAAAGGCACATCAGTTATCCATCTTTTGGCCTGCCATAATCCTGTGATCGCAGGTTCGAATCCAATAGTTTTAGTGTCTGAGATGTTGCTTGTGTAACGTTAACTGTGAACTCCCCCGAATTCCTGATTGGCCCTGACGATAACCCTTGAGTACCATGATCCTGTTCGCTGGTTTCATCAAAGTGGCAGATGTCTTCGACCTACATCATTTGCATCTGAAACACTGATATATAACGGCTGAAACGTTAGAAATACTGCTGGAACGCTGAGGTACATCTGTTGAATCGCTGAGATATAACTGCTGAAACGTTGAAGAAACTGCTGAAACGTTGGGATATAACTGCTGAAACGTTGGGATATAACTATGAGACGCTGGGACATAACTACTGAGACGCTGGGATATAACTGCTGAAACGTTGGGATATAACTACTGAGACGCTAGGATATAACTACTGAGACGCTGGGATATAACTACTGAGACGCTGGGATATAACTACTGAGACGCTGGGATATAACTACTGAGACGCTGGGACATAACTACTGAGACGCTGGGATATAACTGCTGAAACGTTGGGATATAACTACTGAGACGCTGGGATATAACTACTGAGACGCTAGGATATAACTACTGAGACGCTGGGATATAACTGCTGAAACGTTGGGATATAACTACTGAGACGCTGGGATATAACTACTGAGACGCTGGGATATAACTACTGAGACGTTGGGATATAACTACTGAGACGCTAGGATATAACTACTGAGACGCTGGGATATAACTGCTGAAACGTTGGGATATAACTACTGAGACGCTAGGATATAACTACTGAGACGTTGGGATATAACTACTGAGACGCTAGGATATAACTACTGAGACGCTAGGATATAACTACTGAAACGTTGGGATATAACTACTGAGACGCTAGGATATAACTACTGAGACGTTGGGATATAACTACTGAGACGCTAGGATATAACTACTGAGACGCTGGGATATAACTACTGAGACGCTGGGATATAACTACTGAGACGCTAGGATATAACTACTGAGACGCTGGGATATAACTACTGAGACGCTGGGATATAACTACTGAAACGTTGGGATATAACTACTGAGACGCTGGGATATAACTACTGAGACGCTAGGATATAACTACTGAGACGCTGGGATATAACTACTGAGACGCTGGGATATAACTACTGAGATGCTAGGATATAACTACTGAGACGCTGGGATATAACTACTGAGACGCTGGGATATAACTACTGAAACGTTGGGATATAACTACTGAGACGCTGGGATATAACTACTGAGACGCTGGGATATAACTACTGAGACGCTAGGATATAACTACTGAGACGCTGGGATATAACTACTGAGACGCTGGGATATAACTACTGAAACGTTGGGATATAACTACTGAGACGCTGGGATATAACTACTGAGACGCTAGGATATAACTACTGAGACGTTGGGATATAACTACTGAGACGCTAGGATATAACTACTGAGACGCTGGGATATAACTACTGAGACGCTGGGATATAACTACTGAAACGTTGGGATATAACTACTGAGACGCTGGGATATAACTACTGAGACGCTAGGATATAACTACTGAGACGTTGGGATATAACTCCTGAGACGCTGGGATATAACTACTGAGACGCTGGGATATAACTACTGAGACGCTGGGATATAACTACTGAGACGTTGGGATATAACTACTGAGACGCTAGGATATAACTACTGAAACGTTGGGATATAACTACTGAGACGCTGGGATATAACTACTGAGACGCTGGGATATAACTACTGAGACGCTGGGATATAACTACTGAAACGTTGGGATATAACTACTGAGACGCTGGGATATAACTACTGAGACGTTGGGATATAACTACTGAGACGCTGGGATATAACTACTGAGACGTTGGGATATAACTACTGAGACGCTGGGATATAACTACTGAGACGCTGGGATATAACTACTGAGACGTTGGGATATAACTACTGAGACGCTAGGATATAACTACTGAGACGCTGGGATATAACTACTGAGACGCTGGGATATATAACTACTGAGACGCTGGGATATAACTATATAACTACTGAGACGCTGGGATATAACTACTGAGACGCTGGGATATAGACGCTGGGACTGAGACGCTGGGATATAACTACTGAGACGCTGGGATATAACTACTGAGACGCTGGGATATAACTACTGAGACGCTGGGATATAACTACTGAGACGCTGGGATATAACTACTGAGACGCTGGGATATAACTACTGAGACGCTGGGATATAACTACTGAGACGCTGGGATATAACTACTGAGACGCTGGGATATAACTACTGAGACGCTGGAGACGCTGGGATATAACTACTGAGACGCTGGGATATGGCTGATATAACTACTGAGACGCTGGGATATAACTACTGAGACGCTGGGATATAACTACTGAGACGCTGGGATATAACTACTGAGACGTTGGGATATAACTACTGAGACGCTGGGATATAACTACTGAGACGCTGGGATATAACTACTGAGACGTTGGGATATAACTACTGAGACGCTGGATATAACTACTGAGACGCTGGGATATAACTACTGAGACGCTGGGATATAACTACTGAAACGTTGGGATATAACTGGGATATGAGACGCTGGGATATAACTACTGAGACGCTGAGAACTACTGAGACGTTGGGATATAACTACTGAGACGCTGGGATATAACTACTGAGACGCTGGGATATAACTACTGAGACGCTGGGATATAACTACTGAGACGCTGGGATATAACTACTGAGACGCTGGGATATAACTACTGAGACGCTGGGATATAACTACTGAGACGCTGGGATATAACTACTGAGACGCTGGGATATAACTACTAATATAACTACTGAGACGCTGGGATATAACTACTGAGACGCTGGGATATAACTACTGAGACGCTGGATATAACTACTGAGACGCTGGGATATAACTACTGAGACGCTGGGATATAACTACTGAGACGCTGGGATATAACTACTGAGACGCTGGGATATAACTACTGAGACGCTGGGATATAACTACTGAGACGCTGGGATATAACTACTGAGACGCTGGGATATAACTACTGAGACGCTGGGATATAACTACTGAGACGCTGGGATATAACTACTGAGACGCTGGGATATAACTACTGAGACGCTGGGATATAACTACTGAGACTGATATAACTACTGAGACGCTGGGATATAACTACTGAGACGCTGGGATATAACTACTGAGACGCTGGGATATAACTACTGAGACGCTGGGATATAACTACTGAGACGCTGGGATATAACTACTGAGACGCTGGGATATAACTACTGAGACGTTGGGATATAACTACTGAGACGCTGGGATATAACTACTGAGACGCTGGGATATAACTACTGAGACGCTGGGATATAACTACTGAGACGCTGGGATATAACTACTGAGACGCTGGGATATAACTACTGAGACGCTAGGATATAACTACTGAGACGCTGGGATATAACTACTGAGACGCTGGGATATAACTACTGAGACGCTGGGATATAACTACTGAGACGCTAGGATATAACTACTGAGACGCTGGGATATAACTGAGACACTTGATCTACTGGTTAAAAACTCGACTGATCTAAACTCACTAACTCGCATGTCACATAACTTTACTACCTATCACACTCTGTGTCCTCACGATTGTTATAGTGTAATATTTCCTGTGTCGTGTTTAGGTGACCGTAAGAGACGAGACACTGTTCAGTGTCTGAAGTACGTCCCCGCCATTGATGCTTACGTCACGGTGTCACAGAAGGGCGCCCTCTCTATATGGACAAACAAGGTGAGGCAACTCTGTCAGGAGGGAAGGGACGAGGTGGGGTATGATGTCCGTTGCGTTCAATTATCTCTTTGAGATCTCTATACCAAACACCACGGAACAAATGCTATCAAAAGTCCCTGCAGAGTCGCGCCCCTTAAGAGTCCCAGGATCTAGTGATCGGGTGTTTGTACCCTTTTTGGCATTCTTTATTCTCGGTTATTACTATAGCTGAACTCGTGGATTTCATTAAAGAGCTAAACATCCAATACCCGAATTACTTTCATACAATGTTAAGCTGAGTGAGTGAGTGAGTTAATATTTAACGTCACTTCGGCAATATCTCAGCCATATCGTGACGGTTATGATATGGTGAGATGTGGTGATATGACTTCAAAGCGGCATTGAACACAACTCTATCAAACACTCGAAATCATGTCTTCCACTGCGGGCGGTAATGTACGTCCAATATTCAACACATTTTATGGATAATAACTTCTTTATTTCGTGAATGCAACGTTACTGATTCTTGTACGGTTGTCAAGCAGGAATACAACGGTACAAGAATCAAGAATCTGTATCGAAGCGAAAGAAGTTGTTATCCATAAAATTTGCTCAATATTTTACGCCCAGACTTTTAAAGTGCCACTCAAAGAAATGTACGTCCAATTTCCGGTAGATTAAACTATTAATAGGTATGCACGGATACTTGTATGTAAAATGGGTAGTATGTATCATCCAATAATCCTATAATCTTAATCTTATAATCCAACACTTGTTTTTCAGCTTCGGCTACAGGCCTGTATCGACATCAATGTAAGTTTGGCTGACCCTGATTGCAAAACATTAGTTTGTATATTGGTATGTTTTGTTGTTGTTTTTCTTTAACGCCGCTCTCAGCAATCTTCCCGCTGCATGACGGCGATGCGTAAATATAATGGAGTAAGTCGCAGACAAACCGGTGGTTGATGTTATGATCACCGTCTCGCCCAGCCGGATTACAGAGAACCGTTACCAAGCCACAGAGGCTGACCATCCATTCCACCCAGTAACCTCACATAATGAGATCGATGGTGATCGATTCACTCACGATTGATGGGCACTGTGAATTACATCAACTCTCTTTGGGCTTTAGAATCAGGAAAACACGAAAACACAAAACTGTTTTACAGATAACTATTTTCTTCTTTTGTTCCATTGTCTCTTATCGAGTGAATTTATTTCGACTTTAAATATATATTTAATGTCCCTCGTAACTTTCATACCTCTCAACACATGGTTGTACTCATTCAAGGTTGAAAACGGTGTAAAAATCTGCAAAAAAACGTCGTAATAAAACAGGGGCTATTACTCATACAGTTGTACGTTTTTATGTATGTTGTAATAATAGCAAAAACCCAGTTATGTTTGACGGGCGTGAATGTGATGTATTGACCAGTGTGCTTTCCCCGTGTCCCCCAGGAGCCAGCGTGGGCAACCGGCTGTGACTACCTCCCCGTGCTCCGGAGGGTGGCGTGTTGTACAGAGAGGAGCATCGCCCTGTGGGACAACAGAGCAAAGGGCAAGAATCAGGTTCGTCTACAAGGATTGAAACATCATGTCCTTTCAGATTTTCTAGTGTTATTAAGATTTGATCACTGGTATGTCTTTGTGTTAAGGTAGAAAATGGACAGATATAGTATTTCCCGTCACATAAATTGTCACAAGTATGTATTCACATTGCTGCGGTTGTATGATGAATTTAGAATACGTATCAGCAGTAGCAGTCAACAGTGGCATGAAGGAAGATATTATTATGTGCGCATTACTGACTATATTTAATTTAAATTTTAAGTCATGATGTGATTTATGTCGATGCTTATCATAATGGTATGATGATGATGATGATGATGATGATGATTATGTGTCTTTATATTCAGTGTTGTTAGGGTAATAGTGGAATATAATAATAGATGTTGGGGATGTTCACGAAAAGTTTTCCATTTGCAGCAAATCTTTACAATCAAGCCTATTGAGCACTCGCCCCAGTGCATGACCAACATCCCCACGTCCACCACACCTCACGAGGACAGGATTCTCTTCGGCGACGACCAGGGCTACGTGAACCTCCTCACCATCTCCGCCAAAGACATGACGATGAAGAACTCAAAGGGGGAAAAGAACAACTCGCAGAACAACCTCATCATCGACCCCAACAAAATGACTTTGTGAGTTCGTTTGTAAATTCAAAATGGCGGACAACTCTGAAGAAGGCTTTCAGATACCTTGGGGCATGCAGTTTAACAAAATAACAAACTCAAAAGGCATTAACCCGAACTGTGACATAAAGCCTTGTTGCTAATTAATGAAAATGTCACAGATTGGATAGATTCATATTTTACATATAAACAGGTCTCACCCCGAGTTATGGTGTCAGTTATTATTCCGCTCACGTTCATTCTGGCACTTTTGAAAGTGTGTCATGAGGCAAGTAATCTGATAATCATAAAAAGAGATATACCCGTGAAGATCCAGGTTCGAATTGGTCTTCAACAACCCATACTTGTCATACAAGGCGACTAACAGGATCGGGTGGTCAGACTTGCTGACTTTGTCATTGTATCCCAATTGCGTAGATCGATGCTCTTGCTGTTGATCACTGGATTGTCAGATCCAGACTCAATTATTTCCAGACCGCCGCAATATAGCTGGAAAAAAGTGTTGTGTTAAACATCAAACAAACAACTGTTTAAATCGGAAACAGCTGGAATCAGAACACTTCTTTTTAAAGGTAACCATATGCAAGCATGTTCACTCTGTAGCCTGCAAGAAGGGGACCCTAATGTTCACTGGCAATATCTCTTGACGAAACAGTTCAACGTGTTATCTGTTGTGCAAATATTGCTTTTGCCTTTTGTTGTTTATTGTAGGATCAAATCTACCTAGGACATTGAGTCAATGAGGTAAATACTGTAAACACAACTTTGAAAATATAACGTATCTTAAAACATGAGTCACTAACAAAATCTAAAACACTTCTTGTTGTTTTTCAGTCCCATTCAGAGAAGAAAACTCCACGACGATTGGGTGCTTAAGGTACATCGCAAAATGGAATATTATGACCATATAGTGAAACCCAGTTAGTGCGGATTTTCTGCTGCTTTTCGGAACATCATCATCATCGTCGTCGTTGCCATCGCCACAACCACCACCACCATCATCATCACCATCATCATCATCATCACCAACATCATCACCGTCGTCGTCGTCCTCGTCATCTCCATTACCACCAATACCAATACCATCACCATCATCACCACCATTTATTAGTAGTTCTTATCATAAGTTAATTATGACATTTAGTTGTTAATCGTCAAAAATCAAACTTTTGAATATTATATAAATCGTTCAATAAAATTTCTCATGATATGGTATTTCTTTGGCGGCCTTTATCTCGGTTGATTCCACGATGTATTCTCCTGGCTAGCGGAATTTAACTGCACTTGTTTATTGCTGGAGCTTTCGTTGAATGATGTATACAGACCGCCACCATATAGCTGTAATATTGCCGAGTGCGGCGTACAACTAAACTCACTCACTCATTGAATGATATCTTTTCATTATTAAAGGTAGAGGTTATTCGGTAACGTGTCATAGTGCATCGTGATTGTGCTGAAGAAATCATGGTATAGTACATCGTTTGTAATGGGAGAGTCGTTCGTTCGTTCGTTTGTTTGTTTGTTTGTTTGTTTAACGGCTCACTCTGCAAAATTTCAACTTTATGAAGTCGATCTGTAAAAAAAATCGAGTCTTGACCAGACAATCCATTGATTGACTTCGTGAGCTTCGATCTACGCGGCTGGGATACGAAGACCGATCCCGTTAGTCGGCCCTTACAACATGCATGCGCTGCTGAAGATCATTTTCAAGATTTTGTCAAGATTTTCATTTATGTTACGCTGAAGAATAATTACATACATAATACTGTAACCGAGACAATCTATATCAGAGTTTTTAAGGGTCTAATCATCGACAAGTACATCTGATGCATTACAGGTGAAGTATTTCCCCGATCTCCGATGCTTCGCGTCCTGCTCGCCCTGCAGCACCAACTCCTTCTTCTTGGAGGAACTAGACCGACTGAACAATCATGACACGGAGTAAGTACAGCTTACAGATACGATGTGAGCGTATCCATTTCCCATATTTACAGTGTTTTCTGGTAGGGTGTATTTAAGCGTGCTGTCAATGTGATTTTAATTCATTAAAACCAAATAAATATTTCTTGCTATATTATTGGCATATACAATGTTATTTATCAATAATAAAAATAGAACCAAGTGCATTGGTAGAACAAGGTTTTAAAACAAACAAAGGTAACTGAAATCGATATGTGGGGCATTAACCTCCCCCGAGAAATGAAATCTTGGTGGCAGCGCTTGGAGATTTCGTTCCCGGTAAAATATTTGGTTAGAGTTATCTCCCTTCGACCATCTCTCGGCTTCCAAGACTGCGGTGATTGAGGTGTTTTTTTAATGCATTGGTTATGATTACAGAGCCTACTTATTGATACAATTAATTAAATATCTATAGAAGGAAAGACTCCCGCCCGTATCACCCCTTAAATTCCATTCTAGTCAAATCATATCACCTGAATATATATTCCTCATCTGATAAGGATGAGTTTTAACATATTTTTATTAATTGTATCTGAACATACTGAAAGACATATCCAACTTCTAAAAGTGCCACTGAAATAAATTGTTCCTCATCGTTAACATTTAGGGGGATGCGGGCGGAAGTCCTATGGAATATAAAACGAATCATTTCACTACAGACTAGGTCCAATATCAATGAAATGATCACTAGGAGTAGCTACTGTATATTCCAGATAATGTGGCGTGTAACTTCTATCTTAGACAGACTGACTATTTCTTACTTTGATAGTGATAAACAATATGAATTTTCTGATCTTAATTTGTACTTCAGATGAAATAACAAGTGGCATTTATTTGTTAATGTCAACCTTCTCATCTGGTGTAATACTTAATACAGTACCATTACCTACCCCAGTACCATTACCTACCCCAGTACATTTTTCCATGTCTATTCTAACATGATCCCTCTCATCTAACCAGCCCACCCTCTACCCCTATAATAAATGACTGGTACCAAAAAGATGTATAAATCTGGAACATACTTTTTAATCAGATGAAACACTGCTGCACCAATGCGGATTCCAGCCACACATTATATTTTTGGAGAGCATAAAACATTGCCTGTGTAGGATTTACTCTTTTATAGTTAAATAGAGGGGTAATTTTCCCCCAATATTTTTAAAAACCAATGTTGTTGCTGCATGTTACACCTGCGCAATATTGACAGATTGTCGCCTTTCTTCACAATATAGTAAAGAACTGGGATATTTCTTCACAATGAATACAGCGATACATTCTTTAACATTGTGAGTTAGATTTCAGTCAATAGTGTGAGAATTTCTATTTAAAAAAGTGAGACACAGAACATATTTCCCCATTCCATGTGAAACTTGCTGCACTATAACAATGTTGCTTCCATGTTTCAGAGAAGTCCGAGGCGTGTCTATCCCCAAGGGTGTTAACTGCTTCAACTACTGCACCAGGGCCAACATCATCGCCACCGGGGGAGTGGACAAGATCATCAGGGTGTGGCATCCACACATATTTTCCCGTCCGACAGGTAAGTCACAAACCAAATACAGCATATTAAACAATATTTCTGAAAAAAGTGCTTTCACTGATTCCAGCACTCAAATTCCAAATCTGATTATATACATTGAGGTAATTAACTCTAATGTCTTATCTTTGGAAGTGAAGATCTTCCCATCTATCAGAGCTTGCAAAATTGTATTAAGTGAACTTTTTAGTCATCCAGACTGGTGGCAGGCTTTTCAGTTCTCAGCAGCATATATATGATTTCTATCTCTTGAAAATGAGCCTAAACCATCAGTTCTGAATGGAAACCAACAATGGCTGTTCTATGATGGTGACTGTCATTTCTGAGCTCCATGGTATCTGCATCTTGAATAAAAAACAGAAAGTTATCTGTCACATGTGAATAAACACATCTGATTTCAAGAAACATTGCAGTCAACTGTACTCAAAAACAGATGAAAAGTTGCAAACATATCTCTGAAAAGCCATTGATAATATTCTGATGTATTATTTTCACCCCAATAATGTCTTAGGAGTTAGATAACACCGAGGAGAGCTTAGCTAAGAAGACACACATACCTTTAGATAACCATTTATAAAAATCAAATTACTTTTTTTTCGTTATATTTTATTTTCCATCTGCTAACTGGGATTCATCATAAACACCTCTGTAATACAGAAATAGAAAGTTTCTACTTAATTTACTGATCCACCAACAAATACCTGGATATGGCATCCGGACGATGTTAACTTGAGAACACTGCCTTCCTTTTTCTTGCAAGTCCCCTTCATAATACTACATACATATTAAAATTGAATTACCTGTGGTAATATTTAATTATAACGTTTACCAGGACTGCTGTCGTCACAACATATCAGGACATTCCTCAAAACAAACCTAAAATTCTAGCGCTTAGGATGTCAGTCCGAACTTCAGTTAAGGTGGCCTTGACTTTAGGAACTGTATACAACATTTGTTATAAATCAGGGTTGAATGGCAGTGTCTGGGAATGCCATGACAGATTCCTGTTGTACCTGTTTAGATGTCTGAGTCAGTACTCGGTGTGCATCTTATATATTCACACGTTTGATTTCCAGGTAAACTTCTCGGCCACCTGTTCACTATTATAGAGATAGCCTGTAATGAGAGGGACCAGCATATTATCAGCCTCTCTACTGCCAGGGTGTTCCCGGGTGTGGGATATACACACTCTCACCTGTCTGCAGGTAAATGCTCTCAACTGTCTCTAGGTAAATGCTCTCACCTGTCTGCAGGTAAATGCTGTCACCTGTCTGCAGGTAAATGTGCTCACCTGTCTCCGGGTAAATACTCTCACCTGTGTGAAAGTCT
Organism: Haliotis rubra; assembly: GCF_003918875.1. NCBI lineage: Eukaryota > Metazoa > Mollusca > Gastropoda > Lepetellida > Haliotidae > Haliotis > Haliotis rubra. The sequence continues at coordinate 2,320,115 of NW_025767080.1, forward strand.
AACTCTAGCAGCCTGCAGCTAAATATTCTTACCTGTGTACAGGTAAATGTCCTCATCTCTTTGCAAGTAGACATTCTCAAATGTCTGCAAGTAAATTCTAAATCTGGAACATACTTTTAATCAGATGAAACACTGTTGCACCAATCTGGATTCCAGCCACACATTATATTTTTGGAGCAGGCATAAAAAACATTGCCTGTGTAGGATTTATCCTTTTATAGTTAAATAGAGGGGTAATTTTCTCCCCACTATTTTTAAAACCAATGTTGTTGCTGCATATTTACACCTGCACAATATTGACAGATTGTCGCCTTTCTTCACAATATAGTAAAGAACTGGGATATTTCTTCACAATGAATACAGCCATACATTCTTTTTAACATTGTGAGTTAAGATTTCAGTCAATGTGAGAATTTCTTTATTTAAAAGTGTGAGACACAGAACATATTTCCCCCATTCCATGTGAAACTTGCTGCACTATAACAATGTTGCTCCTCCATGTTTCCAGAGAAGTCCTGAGAGGCTGTCTATCCCCAAGGGTGTTAACTGCTTCAACTACTGCACCAGGCCAACATCATCGCCACCGGGGAGTGGACAAGATCATCAGGGTGTGGCATCCACACATATTTTTCCCGTCCTACGGGCAAGTCACACAAACCAAATACAGCATATTAAACAATATTTCTGAAAAAGTGCTTTCACTGATTCCAGGACTCAAATTCCAAATCTGATTATATACATTAAGGTAATTAACTCTAATGTCTTATCTTTGGAAGTGAAGATCTTCCATCTATCAGAGCTTGCCAAAATTGTACCCAGATACTTTTAGTCGTTGGCTATAGCGTTGGCAATGATTTTGCCAACATTGCCAATGTTGGGCCAGCGTCGAATGCTATCTGGGTGATAAAATGAACTTTTTAGTCATCAGACTGGTGGCAGGTACATTTCAGTTCTTGGCAGTATATATATGATTTCTATTGCTTGAAATGAGCCTAAACCATCAGTTCTGAATGGAAACCAACAATGGCTGTTCTATGATGGTGACTGTCGTTTCTGAGCTCCATGGTATCTGCATCTTGAATAAAACAGAAAGTTATCTGTCACATGTGAATAAACACATCTGATTTCAAGAAATATTGCAGTGAACTGTACTCAAAAACAGATGAAAAGTTGCAAACATATCTCTGAAAAGCCATTGATAATATTCTGATGTATTATTTCACCCCAATAATGTCTTATGAGTTAGATAACACCGAGGAGAGCTTAGCTAAGAAGACACACATACCTTTAGATAACCATTTATAAAAACGAATTACTTTTTTCCGTTATATTTTTATTTTCCATCTGCTAACTGGGATTCATCATAAACACCTCTGTAATACAGAAATAGAAAGTTTCTACTTAATTTACTGATCCACCAAAAATGCCTGGATATGGCATCCGGACGATTTTAACTTGAGAACACTGCCTTCCCTTTTTCTTGCAAGTCCCTTGATAATACTACATACATATTAAAATTGAATTATCTGTGGTAATATTTAATTATAACGTTTACCAGGACTGCTGTCGTCACAACATATCAGGACATTCCTCAAAACAAACCTAAAATTCTAGCGCTTAGGATGTCAGTCCGAACTTCAGTTAAGGTGGCCTTGACTTTAGGAACTGTATACAACATTTGTTATAAATCAGGGTTGAATGGCAGTGTCTGGGAATGCCATGACAGATTCCTGTTGTACCTGTTTAGATGTCTGAGTCAGTACTGGTGTGCATCTTATATATTCACACGCGTTTGATTTCCAGATGTAAACTTCTCGGCCACCTGTTCACTATTATAGAGATAGCCTGTAATGAGAGGGACCAGCATATTATCAGCCTCTCTACTGCCAGGGTGTTCCGGGTGTGGGATATACACACTCTCACCTGTCTGCAGGTAAATGCTCTCAACTGTCTCTAGGTAAATGCTCTCACCTGTCTGCAGGTAAATGCTGTCACCTGTCTGCAGGTAAATGTGCTCACCTGTCTCCGGGTAAATACTCTCACCTGTGTGAAAGTCTAACTCTAGCAGCCTGCAGCTAAATATTCTTACCTGTGTACAGGTAAATGTCCTCATCTCTTTGCAAGTAGACATTCTCAAATGTCTGCAAGTAAATTCTCTCACCAGTCTGTGGACTTTATAATGTTTTATGTGCAAATAATGTTATATGTATAAATGGACATTTCAATGGTGATATTGGTCACCAAACATATTGTTCTCTTTAACATACAGAATTAATGTTGACTGTTGTGTTACTCATTTTGCACTGAAGATCAAATTCATGTTTTCCTGTGGTTTTCCGGTATTCACATATGTAAATCTGGAATGTTGTGCGATGTTTATGTGCATTTACCTGTGATTGTCAGGTATTTACAGACAATGAGGAAAGGCCAGGTGAAAAGAGGATATACTCAATGTTGTTTGACAATAAACACGAGAGGCTAATGACAGGTGAGCACCCCCATTACCCATACCCAGCAGTTATCCCCACACCCACATCCACACTCAAACCGAAACACACCCAGCAGCAACATCAACAACCACATCTGAACCGGCTCTAACCAATATCCACACTCCCATGTCATCACTGTTCATGCCCTCTTATACACATGATCATGCTCTAGAGCTGTAGCTGTAGCAATATCCACACTCCCAGCCACACTGATCATGCTCTAGAGCTGTAGCCAATATCCACACTCCCAGCCACACTGATCATGCTCTAGAGCTGTAGCCAATATCCACACTCCCAGTCACACTGATCATGCTCTAGAGCTGTAGCCAATATCCACACTCCCAGCCACACTGATCATGCTCTAGAGCTGTAGCCAATATCCACACTCCCAGCCACACTGATCATGCTCTAGAGCTGTAGCCAATATCCACACTCCCAGTCACACTGATCATGCTCTAGAGCTGTAGCCAATATCCACACTCCCAGTCACACTGATCATGCTCTAGAGCTGTAGCCAATATCCACACTCCCAGTCACACTGATCATGCTCTAGAGCTGTAGCCAATATCCACACTCCCAGTCACACTGATCATGCTCTAGAGCTGTAGCCAATATCCACACTCCCAGTCACACTGATCATGCTCTAGAGCTGTAGCCAATATCCACACTCCCAGTCACACTGATCATGCTCTAGAGCTGTAGCCAATATCCACACTCCCAGTCACACTGATCATGCTCTAGAGCTGTAGCCAATATCCACACTCCCAGTCACACTGATCATGCTCTAGAGCTGTAGCCAATATCCACCACACTCCCAGTCACACTGATCATGCTCTAGAGCTGTAGCCAATATCCACACTCCCAGTCACACTGATCATGCTCTAGAGCTGTAGCCAATATCCACACTCCCAGACACACTGATCATGCTCTAGAGCTGTAGCCAATATCCACACTCCCAGCCACACTGATCATGCTCTAGAGCTGTAGCCAATATCCACACTCCCAGACACACTGATCATGCTCTAGAGCTGTAGCCAATATCCACACTCCCAGTCACACTGATCATGCTCTAGAGCTGTAGCCAATATCCACACTCCCAGTCACACTGATCATGCTCTAGAGCTGTAGCCAATATCCACACTCCCAGCCACACTGATCATGCTCTAGAGCTGTAGCCAATATCCACACTCCCAGTCACACTGATCATGCTCTAGAGCTGTAGCCAATATCCACACTCCCAGTCACACTGATCATGCTCTAGAGCTGTAGCCAATATCCACACTCCCAGTCACACTGATCATGCTCTAGAGCTGTAGCCAATATCCACACTCCCAGTCACACTGATCATGCTCTAGAGCTGTAGCCAATATCCACACTCCCAGCCACACTGATCATGCTCTAGAGCTGTAGCCAATATCCACACTCCCAGACACACTGATCATGCTCTAGAGCTGTAGCCAATATCCACACTCCCAGTCACACTGATCATGCTCTAGAGCTGTAGCCAATATCCACACTCCCAGTCACACTGATCATGCTCTAGAGCTGTAGCCAATATCCACACTCCCAGTCACACTGATCATGCTCTAGAGCTGTAGCCAATATCCACACTCCCAGTCACACTGATCATGCTCTAGAGCTGTAGCCAATATCCACACTCCCAGTCACACTGATCATGCTCTAGAGCTGTAGCCAATATCCACACTCCCAGTCACACTGATCATGCTCTAGAGCTGTAGCCAATATCCACACTCCCAGTCACACTGACACACTGATCATGCTCTAGAGCTGTAGCCAATATCCACACTCCCAGTCACACTGATCATGCTCTAGAGCTGTAGCCAATATCCACACTCCCAGCCACACTGATCATGCTCTAGAGCTGTAGCCAATATCCACACTCCCAGCCACACTGATCATGCTCTAGAGCTGTAGCCAATATCCACCTCCCAGTCACACTGATCATGCTCTAGAGCTGTAGCCAATATCCACACTCCCAGCCACACTGATCATGCTCTAGAGCTGTAGCCAATATCCACACTCCCAGCCACACTGATCATGCTCTAGAGCTGTAGCCAATATCCACACTCCCAGCCACACTGATCATGCTCTAGAGCTGTAGCCAATATCCACACTCCCAGCCACACTGATCATGCTCTAGAGCTGTAGCCAATATCCACACTCCCAGCCACACTGATCATGCTCTAGAGCTGTAGCCAATATCCACACTCCCAGTCACACTGATCATGCTCTAGAGCTGTAGCCAATATCCACACTCCCAGTCACACTGATCATGCTCTAGAGCTGTAGCCAATATCCACACTCCCAGTCACACTGATCATGCTCTAGAGCTGTAGCCAATATCCACACTCCCAGTCACACTGATCATGCTCTAGAGCTGTAGCCAATATCCACACTCCCAGACACACTGATCATGCTCTAGAGCTGTAGCCAATATCCACACTCCCAGCCACACTGATCATGCTCTAGAGCTGTAGCCAATATCCACACTCCCAGCCACACTGATCATGCTCTAGAGCTGTAGCCATCATGCAAACTCCACAGAAACCCCTGGTACGTGCAAAATAAATCTACTACTTGACATAAGTCATGTCAAAAACATCCTAAAGAAGATAGCACATAATCAGATCACCAGAGACGATGATGACAGCCTGTCAGCTCAGACCTGTATTCCCATCTGAAACAAAATAATGAGCGTCCAACAACACAGAAACAAGGCTAACATCCGGTACATAAAGAGAATTCTGACCTGGTTACAGAAGTAGTATAAAAAAAATCTATGTCACTTGTTCCCTCTTTAAAAGAAATGCCTCTCTCTGCTCGTTGTCTTGGAGCTATACACATAACTCCAGAGGCATTCTCAAGATAAAAAAACAACTGAAATAAATAAAGTTGTTGCTTTTCATAAAGAAGTCATGGTGAAATGTCTGAAAATTATTGATTTCTTGTTAGAGATGTGCATCTGTTTGAAAATGAAAGATGACATTGTTTTTAGCCATATACACATAAAAATGACAGCAAGTTGTCCTGGGCTGTATTGACCTTAAGTTAGTGAGTTACAATGTTCAGCCTTGATAGCCAAATTGCCCATGTCATCATAGTTATAATAAATTTATATGTTCATTGGTCACATGATTTTTCTGACAACCATATTTTGTTAAAGGTTGAAATTGGTCTTCAGGAAGGCTAACAAAGACTTAAGCTACACTACGGGTTGCTGTTGATCAGAAATAAAAATCAGGAACTGAAATTATAACGAGTTTGTTAATCATCATCTGAATTTATCTACCGTAAGTATAAATCAGGATTTCTTGCAAGGGAGTTAACTCTGTTTCAACCCATCTTTCAGGGTCCAGTGTCCTTGATGCCTGGCCTCTGACCCGGTCAGTGCAGGACACTATGCAGGTGCCACACACACATGACCGGCCACTCAGTCAGGTGGGTACACAGGAATTACAGTAGACTCACACAGGGAAGCTATAAAAGGCATGTACTAACAACCACCCACCCCACCCAAACCAAAACACAGAGTAGGGCCCATTAATCTTGTATGGTTTTATAAAGAAATTCACTTATTTATTATTTTAACCTTGCTTGATAATTGTTTCAACCTTAATATGTTTGGGGTGAGGGGTAAGAGGGGCCAGTGTTAGAAGACTGGAAGCTGTCTCTGTTTCCTGTATTTATTAATGGTTGAAAATTTTTCATGTGTATTTTTCCTCTTTTCCTGCAAATACATAAAGACTTCTTTGTAGAGAGTTTGGATTATTTTCATTCTATAAATCTTTGTTTTATGTTTTGTTTATTTACTCGTTGTGTGATATACAGTTTACATGATATGATAATGTAATGGAGACTGCCCATGTCCATATGACTGTACAAACATATCTCAGTAGCAAGATGTTACTTTTGTCATTATTATCTGGGGTGGTGGGATAGAATGTTAAGCTTTATTTAAAAAAAAAAGAAGTAAAATAGTTATTTGCACTGTTGTCTCCTGAGGGGCAGTGGGCTAGCCTAGTGGTTATAGCGTTTGCTCGTCAAGCTGAAAACCTGGGTCCAATGTGTGAAGTCAATTTTGGGTGTCACCGATCATGATATCACTAGAATATTGCTTAGTGACGTAAATCCATACTCACACAGCCACTCACTCACTCAGTAGGATCAACATTTCTATGAGAAGACATACAGATTTCTTTGTGGTCACATAGTATATATTAAGCATATAGACAGTAACATTCCATTGATAATGACATACAGTGCTATGACATCACACACAAATATCATGATGTCATTGCTCAAGGAACTCTGAATCGCTGCTCTTATATTCTGTAGCTGTAGGCAATATACAGCATATTCTGCTTGTGGCATAACACCAGACTCTGCAACCATCCAGCATTATGACACTGGACTGTAAATATTGAAATTCAGTGATTGACATCATAAGAATCGGTCCAGGTAATTGGGAAATGATGACATCAACCAAGACAGCAACTCTGACCATCCAATCCATGCAGTTGTCTCTTACCATGACCATGGTTGCGGAAGGCCGTTTCCAAAGTGGATCTGTGTTATTCCCTGTTTTGTACCAGTGCTTATTGGAAGCTGAAAACACAATAACTGCTTTAGTGTACAAGTCTCCTTTCTTATCACTGAACATTGGCGATAGATTGTATGGTAATGTGTTGTTAGAGAAGATTTGATCCAACACCATTTGAGGTGTACAGTGTAGTGGTGGTCCGATTAATTGAAATAATCGAAGATTGGTCGCAGTGATTGAACGACCATGCAATCGATCATGTTTTCTCATAAACAATTCTGGAACATTTGTTTGCATTAATAATATTTTTCACAAGGCTGGTTTTGTCTGTCATTAAATTTAGATTTCATAATCACTACAAGCTCATTCCATGTCATGATTGAATTTATCTTAAAGACTTCAAGAAATTTATTTTCCTAACATACTAGTCATTCTTTAAAGATGTGAAATTTACAAAAAAAACAACCAAAGAACTACATGTTTTTTCTTTATTTAGAAAAATAACCAGGAAAATTTCATAAATAACGCTAACCAATTATTTTTGATGATTAATCGGTTGTAATGAACCAATCATCATTTATAAGATTTTAACCAATTCCCAACGCTAGTACAGTGAAGACCAAACCATCCAACTGCCATCCTTTAAACATGCTCTGACAGTGTTGTTATTTGACTGTTCCAGATATTGTACAACTCCGAGTTACATCAAGCAGTGTCGGTGTGCACAGAGTCTTTCATCAAGGTGGGTGATATTGGACATATAATTAACATGAACATATTTTTCTATTAGTTTATGCCTTATTATGAACTTTTAAAGATTTGGTCCTCTAAATGAATTGGTGTTTGTAATTCTATATGTGCTATTTGATTGGTTTAAAAGACATTGTTGAATAAATTCCAAATCAGAAATAATTCAGATGTTTCACTGTGTTTGAATACTATTCTTCAATCTGCCACTAAATGGAACTCACTGCCAGACTCTCTCAAAGAAGCTCAGTTGTTGGAACAATTTAAGTGTCACTTAAAGACTCATCTGTTTCATTTGTACTTTTAAAGTGACCTTGTACTGCTACCAAGTTTTTAATGTTCCTTGACTCTTGTATGCGCTATGAGCACACCCCAGTGGAGTTTAGCGCCATATAAATGGACATTATTATTATTATTATTATTATTAATCTTCATTATCAGTTGACATGAATGTCATAAGCACTATTTTATGTATGTGTAGTATTTATCACAAAAAATGGTAGACATTTTGCAGGATTCTGTGGATCTTATGTCATGGAAGTGTACACTGTGTTCCATTGTAACATGCCTCGCAGTATTCCAGAGTGAGGTTCATGTCACTCTCATGGCTGTTGAAGTGCACACATGGAGATGGAGACAGACTTGTGGCCCCACATTGATGTGTTTGATGTATATTGTAGGTGTGGGAGATGGAGACAGGCAAGCTAGTCTACTCTATCCCTGAGGCTCACGGCCCCGGGGTTGAGATTACAGCACTAACGCTGGACCAGTCAGGGTACAGACTAGTCAGTGGGGGATATGATGGTATGTTACCCTTGAATACATTGTAGACATGTGGCAAGACACAGATGATATTCTTACCTTACTTGTGAACTTGCTGATGTGTTAGCATCATTGGTTATGAGGAGAAAGTTTTTTGTTACATCAGATCAGTTTCGAATCCAATCATAGGACTCTGTGGCCACTACATTGGTGCTGAACATAGGGCTGAGCACATTCATGATGCTACTTACAAGTACTGACAATGTGGGACAGTGTTGACAAATGAACTCTAGCAGGCCGTAGAGATGTCCCACAAATGACAACCTTTCTCTATATGTCAACCTGGAATATAAAAGACGGTCGTTCAGAAACTCTATGGCTGTTAAATACAGTCAAATTTGTTAAGTTGAAACAGGATTACTAAAGTAAACACCTAGATAAAATACAGATAATTTTGTTGTGTCCTTTCTTTAGTTAACAGAACATGATGACAAACTAGAGTAGTTTGCTGTATAGATTAACATGAGTCCAAGCAGCCAAACTGATGATTTATTCAGAAAGAACGATTTGTCCTGCAAACAGTGTAGTGGTGAATGCCAGATCTTTGCAAGTGATTCCATGAACTGTTCCTGTTGAACTTGTACAAATACTATGCATCTATTGTTGCTATCAAACATTTTCTGGCTGTGAAATAAGGTGATATTAGATGTGTAGAAGGGATATACTTCAAGTGGCAAGCTGGATCATTAGATACTTTAGTTTCAGTCGAAAACTGCAGACCCGTACAGGATGAGTTGATAGTCTTGGTTCAAACCATTGATTTGCTACTTATGAGAGTCAACAGTATGTATATTAATTAGTTCATGTAAAACCAGAGTTTGATATTCAATAACAATTCATGAGCAAAAAGATGACCAGAAGTAATACACGTGTCCACAGTTGAATACAAATCATGAAGGGTTCCTGGTTTCTACAGGATCAATCAAAATCTGGGACTTTGGCGCTGGTCAGGAGATCAAGTCAAAGTCAGGACGAGGCACCGAGGAAGACTTCAGTATCATAGGGTTGATATACAAGAAGTACAGGGATGACTACATCATCATTGCTGCTGGCTGGAACAACAAGATCAGGCTGCTGCTGGTAGGTGCTGGTGGGTGCTTGTGGGTGCTGGTAGGTGCTGGTGGGTGCTTGTAGGTGTTGGTAGGTGCTGGTGGGTGCTTGTAGGTGTTGGTAGGTGCTGGTGGGTGCTTGTAGGTGTTGGTGGATGTTGGTGTGTGCTTGTAGGTGTTGGTGTGTGCTTGTAGGTGTTGGTGGGTGCTTGTAGGTGCTGGTGGGTGCTGCTGGTGGGTGCTGCTGGTGGGTGCTTGTGGGTGCTTCTGGTGCTGCTTGGTTCTTGGAGCCTCTGTGGTTGCTAGGTACTTTTAGGTGCTGGAAGCTGCTGGTGGGTGTTGGTGGGTGCATGTCGTGTAGCTTGCATTATGTAATTCTAGATATCAGGATCATGAATGCACATTGTATCACTGGTTGGCCTGGTAACTCATCTTGGCCTGATTTCCCTATTGTGTGACACTCATACACTATTTTACTCTCACTCTCCACCTCATTCCCTCCTGAACTCTCTACCTCATTCACTTTCTCAATTAACCTCTCTTATTCATAAATTTAGTACTTCATCCAGTCACCACCTCACTTGCTGATAACCTGTATCACACATTCTCGCAGTCACCTACTGATTTTCACTTGTTCAATCACTAATTCATCATTTAAGAAAAAACATTGTACAACTCAACCATTCACCATCAATATCACATACTTATTCAGCTACACTCCTTCCATCCACTCCTTCACTCTCTCCTTTTCTCACTCTCTCTGTTCTTCCCGCCAGGATGCTGGGGACAACAACGACCTGTCTGTGACCCGAGAATTCAGCGACATCTACTACATGACCCGTGAGGTCAGCATCTGCTCGACCTCCTCCACCGACCCGTTCCGCTCCCCACCACTGCCTGCTATAGGGGAAGGGTCTGGCATCACCAATGTCTTCAAGAAGGTAGGGATTTTTCTTTAGTCATATTCATTTAGGTTCCTTCAGCTACTCAGAGTTCCTCCAAAATAAAGTGTTTAAACCCTATTTCATATCTTTTACACTCTGCGGACACTGCCACAGCAGGTCAGATCAGCGAATCTGATTCAAGTCTTCTCAATTCTTAGTACATATAAGCCACTCATTCAACCCATCATATTTATTTTGGATCACTCTAAAATGGACCATCAAGAAAAAGCCACACATAGAGTCTCATAATTATTAGATTTATATTTGTTAAACATCTCTAATGTAAACAGAGGATATGTATAATTGCAAATCTGTTTATGATAAACTTTGATTAACAATGCAAACACTGTCAAAATAATCATTTAATCCAATGATCAGGTGTCATCTATGTGTCCTGTTACTCACCCTTATGGCTTTGGATGCCATACTTTGGTACTCCAAGGTTGGTTACACAGTCAAGGGTGCTGTCATATGATATTTCAGAAAGGCAAGAAACTTTATCCACTCACTCACTCACTTACTCACTCATTGCAGGATTATGTGTTGATGTCGAATGAAGTAACTTGCATGGCATTGATGGGTGATGGGACGAACTCAAGCACTACGCTCATCGCTACAGGGATGAGCAATGGGAACGTCATCCTCTGGGATGTGGAGAAGGCTGTGGTGGCCAAAATGTGAGTGTACCAGTGTGAAGATGATGTGGTTAGGAGGAGGATGATGATGATGATGATGGTGGTGGTGGTGGCGATGTTGATGATGATGATGATGATGGTGGTGGTGGCGATGTTGATGATGATGATGATGATGATACAAATAGTATTACAACAGTGATATGATTATGATGTGTAGGCCTAAACTGCAGCTGCAACATCATCAACAACAACATCAACATCAACAACAACAACAACAACAACAACAACAACATCAACAACAATAACAACATCAACAACAATAACAACATCAACAACAATAACAACATCAACAACAATAACAACATCAACAACATCAACAACAATAACAACATCAACAACAATAACAACATCAACAACAAACTGAGATAAAAAGGGTAGAAAGAAGACCAATGTTGAGAGTCACCTAAATGAAACATAATCATGAATATTCCAGTCACTTGACGTGTAATAATGTATTATGTAGAATAGAATATCATCTCGGGCTCATGAAAAGTGTTGCAAGTGATAATGTATCAATTATTTATATATTAGGATAGACAGAATGAATTACTTTTGACACAGACTGTTATCCCCAAGACTGTGACATGAGAGTTAGAATAGGTTTGAATTGAACTAAGTCATGTCTAAATGTATAACTATATTGAAGGTATTTCTGTGGTTTGTCACCATTGTAGAATACACTCTAACATTGTGAGGGTCTGTAAGTGGGGAACTGCTGGCCTTCTGGTCCAGGTGATGTCATTGCTGAAACTAAACAGAGAAATCAAATCTAATTACCAAATCTATTTACATATTTTTAATTAGCAAAAAAGTGACATTGACAACAATTATTTGAACTGGTCTCTCCTGTAGTAGATTTTAAAAATTAAATCAGTATTTTGACAGCAGTTTGAATCTTTATAATCTTTACTATAAATGACAAGTCAATCTGACTGCTTTAAAATATTCACTTTAAAATATATATTGATAAAAGGAAAAAGGAGGAGAAGACAAGTGGAGTAAAATATTTGAAATACCTAAAGACATGTACCATTATAGCCAATGGATGCCCTGATACTTCATGAAGCTGAATGTTTTTGATTTGGCTAAATATAACGTGAGGTTGTGTTCCTCAGAGGTCTGACTGTGGGGCATCATGGGGAAGATGCTGAAGAAGATACGAGTTTCTCCGGCGGCAGTCAACAGCCTTCACGAGCCTCCATCTACCCCGACTCCAAAAACATCAAGGTAAGTATTCCAATGCATTGCAATGCGTTCAAACTGATAATATGGCATGTGCTTTGATGGTTTAAATGGTACACTACATGCTCAATACATCTTGACCTAACAACCGTTATAATGAATTGACTAGTTAAGTTACTTCATGTTGTAAGTTTTGCAGTAATGCTGCTCAATTAACATCTTGGGATAGTGTTACATGACAACATATCACAACCGATAATATAATGAATATGAAGAATCTGACTAGATAATACTATCAAAACAAACCTAGATAAATCATTAATGCCATTTAAAATCAACTGGTTGATTACAACCTACTGTTCATAGCTTGACCACATATTTACAGACTACCATCGTACCACTGGAATATCACTGACTGCAGCATGATATACAAATAAACAATCAAAATGCTTCCTTTACAATGTTTTTGTATTTGTCAGGTGATTTGGCAGAAACTGTGCATTTCAGCAGCTACATTCTTGTGACAAAAATGCCAGTTCCATTTTGATCAGTTTTGCACTTGTGTACTTACTTGTACACAATGCCATTTGGAATTAGGTGCCTGACTCTGTGTGGGTTCGAATCCTGGATGGGACTCAACCCAGCAAAAGTACTAGAACGTGCTTGACTGAGAAAGTGTAATCCTAAATGTAACATGTGTTACAATTTTGTAATTAGTTCTTCTAAATTTGCGTGTAATCCTTGTTAAGTATTGTTTAGCTTGTAGGAATAAATTCATATTATTTTAGGTTCACTCTGGCTGTTGGTCTGTAAGCCATTAGTTGTTGCCTTGTTTACAGTACTTATAATGCTCACTGCTGTATTTTTATGGGATGTTGGTCAAGTATCCCTCGTCGAACATTAACCTGTTAATATTATACATAATTTTGAGACCTGTGACGGTCCAGGTTAGAATGAACCTTCAGTAACCCATGCTTGTCGTAAGAGGTGACTAACGGGATCGGGTGGTCAGGCTCGCTGGCTTGGTTGACCCCACATGTCATCGTATCTGAATTGCACAGATGAATGCTCATGCTGTTGATCACTGGATTGTCTGGTCCAGACTCGATTATTTACAGACTGCCTCCATATAGCTGGAATATTGCTGAGTGCGTCGAGAACTAAACTCACTCACTTACTCACATAATTTTGAAAAACAGACTGTTGAGGACAAGCTTGTGAGTGATCTGGGGGATGGGTCCACATCAGATAGACAGAAGGACAATAAAGAAATGGAGGAAGAAGGACAGGAGAAACAGGATGAACAACCTGAATGTGAGTCAGCCAGTTTGTTGTTTTCCAGAGACTCAAGTGCAAGAGTTAGATTGATATTGGTATGTAAGCATTGAACAACCTGAATGTGAGTCAGCCAGTGTGTTGTTTTCCAGAGACTCAAGTGCAAGAGTTAGATTGATATTGGTATGTAAGCATTGAACAACCTGAATGTGAGTCAGCCAGTGTGTTGTTTTCTAGAGACTCAAGTGCAAGAGTTAGATTGATATTGGTATGTAAGCATTGAACAACCTGAATGTGAGTCAGCCAGTTTGTTGTTTTCCAGAGACTCAAGTGCAAGAGTTAGATTGATATTGGTATGTAAGCATTGAACAACCTGAATGTGAGTCAGCCAGTGTGTTGTGTGTTGTTTTCTAGAGACTCAAGTGCAAGAGTTAGATTGATATTGGTATGTAAGCATTGAACAACCTGAATGTGAGTCAGCCAGTGTGTTGTTTTCTAGAGACTCAAGTGCAAGAGTTAGATTGATATTGGTATGTAAGCATTGAACAACCTGAATGTGAGTCAGCCAGTGTGTTGTTTTCTAGAGACTCAAGTGCAAGAGTTAGATTGATATTGGTATGTAAGCATTGAGCAACCTGAATGTGAGTCAGCCAGTTTGTTGTTTTCTAGAGACTCAAGTGCAAGAGTTAGATTGATATTGGTATGTAAGCATTGAACAACCTGAATGTGAGTCAGCCAGTTTGTTGTTTTCCAGAGACTCAAGTGCAAGAGTTAGATTGATATTGGTATGTAAGCATTGAACAACCTGAATGTGAGTCAGCCAGTGTGTTGTTTTCCAGAGACTCAAGTGCAAGAGTTAGATTGATATTGGTATGTAAGCATTGAACAACCTGAATGTGAGTCAGCCAGTGTGTTGTTTTCTAGAGACTCAAGTGCAAGAGTTAGATTGATATTGGTATGTAAGCATTGAGCAACCTGAATGTGAGTCAGCCAGTTTGTTGTTTTCTAGAGACTCAAGTGCAAGAGTTAGATTGATATTGGTATGTAAGCATTGAGCAACCTGAATGTGAGTCAGCCAGTGTGTTGTGTGTTGTTTTCTAGAGACTCAAGTGCAAGAGTTAGATTGATATTGGTATGTAAGCATTGAACAACCTGAATGTGAGTCAGCCAGTGTGTTGTGTGTTGTTTTCTAGAGACTCAAGTGCAAGAGTTAGATTGATATTGGTATGTAAGCATTGAACAACCTGAATGTGAGTCAGCCAGTTTGTTGTTTTCCAGAGACTCAAGTGCAAGAGTTAGATTGATATTGGTATGTAAGCATTGAACAACCTGAATGTGAGTCAGCCAGTGTGTTGTTTTCCAGAGACTCAAGTGCAAGAGTTAGATTGATATTGGTATGTAAGCATTGAACAACCTGAATGTGAGTCAGCCAGTGTGTTGTTTTCTAGAGACTCAAGTGCAAGAGTTAGATTGATATTGGTATGTAAGCATTGAGCAACCTGAATGTGAGTCAGCCAGTTTGTTGTTTTCTAGAGACTCAAGTGCAAGAGTTAGATTGATATTGGTATGTAAGCATTGAACAACCTGAATGTGAGTCAGCCAGTTTGTTGTTTTCTAGAGACTCAAGTGCAAGAGTTAGATTGATATTGGTATGTAAGCATTGAACAACCTGAATGTGAGTCAGCCAGTGTGTTGTTTTCTAGAGACTCAAGTGCAAGAGTTAGATTGATATTGGTATGTAAGCATTGAGCAACCTGAATGTGAGTCAGCCAGTTTGTTGTTTTCTAGAGACTCAAGTGCAAGAGTTAGATTGATATTGGTATGTAAGCATTGAACAACCTGAATGTGAGTCAGCCAGTTTGTTGTTTTCTAGAGACTCAAGTGCAAGAGTTAGATTGATATTGGTATGTAAGCATTGAGCAACCTGAATGTGAGTCAGCCAGTTTGTTGTTTTCTAGAGACTCAAGTGCAAGAGTTAGATTGATATTGGTATGTAAGCATTGAGCAACCTGAATGTGAGTCAGCCAGTTTGTTGTTTTCCAGAGACTCAAGTGTAAGATTTAGATTGATATTGGTATGTAAGCATTGTACTCATGCTCATTGAACAAGCTGAATGTGAGTTTTATATTTGTTGACTGAAGTGTAAGATTTAGACTGATCATGGTATACTGACACTGTACACATGGTCATCGAACATGTCTATTGACAGTGTCATTTCCGCTATTCAGATATCAGCTGCAACAGTGTTTCTTTTGACAGTCACCCACTGAAATTTGGCCTGAATCTGATCTCTATTTGTCAGCATCACATCCATGGTTTGACTTTCACCAGGTTTATAGATGTTAACATTGTCAGACACTCCGACATACCGCTGCTCTGTAATACATCAACTCACTCACTTGCTCATGGAGTATCTCCTGGGCATGGGACTCAAACGTGTTATGTTAAGTAAGAAAAACACCCATTGAAATATCCATCAGTGATCTTGAAAGCTTGGTTTTAAGTGGGTGTTTTGCTTTTTGCTTTTTATGATACCACACTCAAAAATATTTCTCAAGCACAGAGTAGTAGAGATGTCTATCACATTCATTCATTAAAGCCTTCATTTCAAAGTACCTGGTATGCAAAATCTTGTCATCTGAGATTTGACCAAAGTAATACCGATGAACCGTACCCTTCTTCATAAGGGCAATAAACAAAAAAGTCTAAACAATACTTCTCAGTTTCTGATTACGATACAGTCAAAGCTAACTCTTATGAAAGTTAGGAGACAACAGTGAGTGAGGATGAGTTTATGCCTTTTTTTAGCAAGATTCCAGCATTATCCATTGTAGAAATGTTGAGAATCAAACATAAACCTTCAGTGTGATGAGCAAATACTTTAATCTTTAGGCTAACCACCATCCCTCAGGAGAAAACAACGCATGCAACTGTTTATTTTTGTCTATTTTGAAATGATGTTTAGCATGCATGAGGTCAAACACAAATCCTGTCCTTACACTCTAGTCTGTTAGATTTATCCCCCAGCTGGACACACAGAATATCCTTTTCAAATATTGACTAGTATATTTGTGAATAGAGTACAATATATGCAACATGACCTGGAATACTGCTGACTGTGCCGTAAAACAACATTCACTCATTGCAGTTCCCAATGAGAAGAATGAGGAGAAGTTGAGGGAGAAGAAGAAGAAGAAGAAAAGAGTTCGGCATGCAGATGAGGAGAAGAAGAAATCCATGATTGACCCGGATGCCACCCTGATAGTTGAGACTTTTGATCCTATCATCGTCACTGTACATCAAGACTCTCACATCAGGTTCTGGAATATGGAGGTAAGTTTCGCACAGATAATAATTATTACAAACACATATATATTCACCTGATCACCTCAGAAACCATGATTCAAGGAATTGGTGACCTTGGTAAAACATAACAGTACTGGCTTTATCATGAAGTACTGGCCACCGAGTCAGGTTATGGATGAGGTAGGTCGATGTATAAATTTGGTCTGAAATAATGCTGATGTTGCATAAATTCGCAGCTCACCCACTCACTATGGATGAGGTTATTTATTTTTGGCAATGAAATTTTTCAAACAATAACATCAAGAAACAAAGAAATGAATAGTAGCTTCACTTTGTGTAATTTTTAAGGTGTACTTTGTACCTTTCCATTCCATATGCAATTATGCAAAGTTGTGAAATGTGCAGAGAGTTAAAGAAAATCTTGACATAGCGTGTGAAATGTTATTGTTTGCTCCCATTTATAGGGACAAACTAACATTCTTTTCTGTGGAAGTATAACCTTGATAAGCTGTGATTGTTACGCAGTACCCAAATGCAGCGACTGTTTTCTGTATTCAGGGCGAGATTATGCGAGAGATCACGCCGATGACACGACGTCAGGGCACCCCTGTCACTGCCGTCTGTTGTGATGAGGATGTAGACTGCCTTGTCACTGGAGATCAGAGTAAGATGTGTGTCATGGATGAGTGGGGAGCTTGGGTGAGTAAGGGGGTGGGTAAGTGGGATGGATTTGTAAGTGGGTGAGTAAGGGAGCGGGTAAGTGGGATGGGTATGTAAGTGGGTGAGTGAGGGAGTGGGTTAGTGGGATGGGTATTTAAGTGGGTTAGTTAGGGGATGGGTAAGTGGGATGGGTATGTAAGTGGGTGAGTGAGGGAGTGGGTAAGTGGGATGCGTATGTAAGTGAGGGGGTGGGTAAGTGGGATGGGTATGTAAGTGGGTGAGTAAGGGAGTGGGATGAGTATGTAAGTGGGTGAGTAAGGGAAAGGGTAAGTGGGATGGGTATGTAAGTGGGTGAGTAAGGTAGTGGGTAAGTGGGATGGGTATGTAAGTGGGTGAGCAGGGAGGATGGGTAAGTGGGATGGGTATATAAGTGGGTGAGTGAGGGGGTGGGTAAGTGGGATGGGTATGTAAGTGGGTGAGTAAGGGAGCGGGTAAGTGGGATGGGTATGTAAGTGGGAGAGTAAGGTAGTGGGTAAGTGGGATGGGTATGTAATATGGGGAGCGGGGAGCTTGGGTAAGTGGGATGGGTATATCAGTGGGTGAGCGGGGAGCTTGGATAAGTGGGTCGGTATGTAAGTGGGTGAGCGGGGAGGATGGGTAAGTGGGTGAGTGAGGGGGTTGGTATGTTGACTGGGTATGTAAGTGGGTAAGTAAGGGAGTGGGTAAGTGGGATGGGTATGTAAGTGGGTGAGTAAGGGAGTGGGTAGGTGGGATGAGTATTTAAGTGGGTGAGTAAGGGAGTGGGTAAGTGGGATGGGTATGTAAGGGAGTGGGTAAGTGGGATGGGTATGTAAGTGGGTGAGGAAGGGAGTGGGTAAGTGGGATGGGTATTTAAGTGGGTGAGTAAGGGAGTGGGTAAGTGGGATGGGTATGTAAGTAGGTGAGTAAGGAAGTGGGTAAGTGGGATGGGTATTTAAGTGGGTGAGTAAGGGAGCGGGTAAGTTGGGTGGGTATTTAAGTGGGTGAGTAAGGGAGTGGGTAAGTGGGATGGGTATTTAAGTGGGTGAGTAAGGGAGTGGGTAAGTGGGATGGGTATGTAAGTGGGTGAGTAAGGGAGCCGGTAAGTGGGATGGGTATGTAAGTGGGTGAGTAAGGAAGTGGGTAAATGGGATGGGTATGTAACTGGGTGAGTAAGGAAGTGGGTAAGTGGGATGGGTATGTAAGTGGGTGAGTAAGGAATTGGGTAAGTGGGATGGGTATTTAAGTGGGTGAGTAAGGGAGCGTAGTTGGATGGGTATGTAAGTGGTGGAGTAAGGAAGTGGGTAAGTGGGATGGGTATGTAAGTGGGTGAGTAAGGGAGTGGGTAAGTGGGATGGGTATTTAAGTGGGTGAGTAAGGGAGTGGGTAAGTGGGATGGGTATGTAAGTGGGTGAGTAAGGAAGTGGGTTAGTGGGATGGGTATTTAAGTGGATGAGTAAGGGAGGGGTAAATGGGATGGGTATGTAAGTGGGTGAGAAAGGGGAAGTAAATGGGATGGGTATGTAAAGTGGGTAGAGTAAAGAGTGGGTAAGTGGGATGGGTATGTAAGTGGGTGGAGTAGGGAGCTAGGGTAAGTGGGATGGGTATTTAAGTGGGTGAGTAGGGAAATTAGGTAAGTGGGATTGGTATGTAAGTGGGTGAGTAAGAGGATGGGGTAAGTGGGATGAGTATTTAAGTGGGTGAGCAAGGGAGTGGGTAAGTGGGATGGGTATGTAAGTGGGTGAGTAAGGAGAAGTGGGGTAAGTGGGATGGGTATGTAAGTGGGTGGAGTAAGGGGAGGTGGTAAGTGGGATGGGTATTTAAGTGGGTGAGTAGGGGAGTGGGTAAGTGGGATGGGTATGTAAGGTGGGTGTGGGTGAGTAAGGGTAGATGGGTAAGTGGGAATGGTATGTAAGTGGGTGAGTAAGGAATTGGGTAAGTGGGATGGGTATTTAAGTGGGTGAGTAAGGGAGCGGGTAAGTGGGATGGGTATGTAAGGGTGAGTAAGGGAGTGGGTAAGTGGGATGGGTATGTAAGTAGGGTGTGTAAGGGAGTGGGTAAGTGGGATGGGTATTTAAGTGGGTGAGTAAGGGAGTGGGTAAGTGGGATGGGTATTTAAGTGGGTGAGTAAGGGAGCGGGTAAGTGGGATGGGTATTTAAGTGGGTGAGTAAGGAAGTGGGTAAATGGGATTGGTATGTAAGTGGGTGAGTAAGGGAGTGGGTAAGTGGGATGGGTATTTAAGTGGGTGAGCAAGGGAGTGGGTAAGTGGGATGGGTGTGTAAGTGGGTGAGGAAGGAGTGGGTAAGTGGGATGGGTATTTAAGTGGGTGAGTAAGGGAGTGGGTAAGTGGGATGGGTATGTAAGTGGGTGAGTAAGGGAGATGGGTAAGTGGGATGGGTATGTAAGTGGGTGAGTAAGGAATTGGGTAAGTGGGATGGGTATGTAACTGGGTGAGTAAGGAAGTGGGTAAGTGGGATGGGTATGTAAGCTGGTGTGTAAGGGAGTGGGTAAGTGGGATGGGTATTTAAGTGGGTGAGTAAGGGAGTGGGTAAGTGGGATAGGTATTTAAGTGGGTGAGTAAGGGAGTGGGTAAGTGGGATGGGTATTTCAGTGGGTGAGTAAGGAAGTGGGTAAGTGGGATGGGTATTTAAGTGGGTGAGTAAGGAAGCGGGTAAATGGGATGGGTATGTAAGTGGGTGAGTAAGGGAGCAGGTAAATGGGATGGGTATGTAAGTGGGTGAGTAAGAAAGTGGGTAAGTGGGATGGGTATTTAAGTGGGTGAGTAAGGGAGTGGGTAAGTGGGATGGGTATTTAAGTGGGTAAGTAAGGGAGCGGGTAAGTGGGATGGGTATTTAAGTGGGTGAGTAAGGGAGTGGGTAAGTGGGATGGGTATTTAAGTGGGTGAGTAAGGGAGTGGGTAAGTGGGATGGGTATTTAAGTGGGTGAGTAAGGGAGTGGGTAAGTGGGCTGGGTGTTGAAGTGGGTGAGTAAGGGAGTGGGTAAATGGGATGGGTATTTAAGTGGGTGAGCAGGGAGGTTGGGTAAGTGAGTACACGAGTGAGTGGGTTGGATGGGATGGTTAGTGAGTGAGGAGCTTGGGTTAGTGGGGTGGGTGAGTTTAGAGGGTGGTCGGGTGAGTACATGAGTGAGCAGGATGGGTGGGTGAGTGATGTAGTTCGGTGAGTGGGATGGATGTATGAGTGGGTGGGTGGTTGAGTGTGTTGGGTGAGGAGTGTGTGATTGAGTTTAGTTTTACGCTGCACTCAGAAATATTTCAGCTATATGGCGTCGATCTGTAAATAATCGAGTCTGGACCAGACAGTCCAGTGATCAACAGCATGAGCATCGATCTGCAATTATTAAATAATTATAACTGGTATGATGGAGTACTCCTGTCTGTGTAGCTATGATCACTCACTCACTCACTCACAATATATGCTCAGGAATAGAGAGTCGTCGCATCTAAAATGATCAAGGTCAGGTAAGAATCTTGATTGCTGGTTGCAGAGGGATACATTACGATGTGGGACGTGAAGGGATTCCTGGAAGATGTCGAGTCTGAGGAACCGGTAAGTAAAATGATGAGTTTGCCGCATTTGACTATCAGTGATAATGATTACATGTCATATCGACGAGGAAGTAAAGCCTGCAGATATACAGATTGTAGAAATACACCACCATGGGTGCTGATAAACCCAGAAATATAATCGGGCAAATCTGGGATTGCTCATTATACTCATAAAACTTGTGCCCAAAAGGTTGAGGCCTCATTATATTTTCAGCCAAGACAGCTCAATAGAAAAACTATATCCATCAATTTTTTTATACATATTGATAAAAACTGTAAAGCCACTCAATAATATTTTACTATTAATTGAGAAATGTTGTATCCTGCAATTTTGTCCATCCCCTATTGGATGTAACTATTCATCTACTTATTGGTAGAACCAGGAACTTCATTTGATACTTGGGATAGATTCTCCCATCGTGCCTGTTGCCACTTAAGTTGCCAAAAACCTAGAACTGCATCAGAAACATATGATGAGTCCACCTATGGTGACAGTACAGACATTGGTAACCAAAACCAGGAACTGCATCAGAAACATGGGAAAGGTTCACTGATGGTGACAGTAGTCACTCTGGTTGCCACAACAAGGAACTAAATCAGTTAGAAGGGAAAGTTCACACATTGTGTCACTGTTCTGTTCAGTCACCAAATCAAGGATTATTATCTGTGAGTTAAAATGTTACATCACATCGGCAATATTACAGACGTTTTATGATTTGGAGACTTCATCAGAAACGTACTAATTTAAATCCATGGTGCCAGTTTTGTATAACATTCTTGGATGGTTGGAATCGGTGTTGTCTCGGTCTTTGCAAGTTGGATTAGCGTGGACTTGAAGGCCTCCACTCCCATCTCGAATTGCACTGGTTGGTGGGTGTGGTGCCACTGTAATTGAATAAAATAGTCAAATAAGTCAAACAAACAAATTTAAGTCAAACAATTTGAAGTCAAATAGGATATACATTTAATATTATGATAATTCATTATAATATTTTCTTACCTGCAAGACCGCTTGAAGGAATCCATTCTGGGTAATCACGGACGCTTTCCATCCGGCGACTACACAGCTCCAATACTTCTTTTCTCGGATGGTTTTCCTACACCGATACTTAAACTTGTCATAGATCAAGTGATTTTCCTCAGACACCACAGACTGCAAAATACTGACTTTATATACTCCGTTTGTGCAACTGTATATTATGTTTAGAACTATCTTGTAAAACGTATACATGTACTAACCAGCTGTGTTAACTTTTTACCTGGAGAGGTATTTAAATAAGTATTGGGGTCATGCGCTAATCTGAAGTACGGTAATCCAATGTTTTCATAGCAATCGCGCTTTGCAGCACTTCTAGAACAACTTTGGTTTTCGCTTAACCGGGAATTGGGAATATTGAAATTTCGCTTTCCCGGGCCGACACAGATCAGTATGACAAGGCAAAAACAAAACTCTAGACTGACTGAAAGTCACTTTTTCTAATTAAAATGGCAATTCACAATTGATAACATAAAGATTTAGGATGATTCTATTATTGTTTTTTGTCTTCAATTTGAGATGAAAAATCCCTTCAATATTACAAGTAGGAGTTAATGTGATTTGAATGAGTAGATTATATTTGTGTTTTAATTTTAATCTTGATAAAAACAGAGATTGTTTTTTCAGCTAACATATTACAAGTTAGGATTTGCTTACATGTGAAAAGACAGAGGGAAATTTAGGGATGTTCTGAGTGTTTAGATTTTACTTCAACATTGCAGAATTTCAGCAAAATTAAAAAATCCAAATTAATTATGTTTAGTGATAAAAGAACATGCATTTGCATAAATAACGCCTATGATATGGTATTAATGAATAAAATTAATGAATATTTACAGTAACACTGTCTCATTTTCTCACTTTGAAATTGTCACGTCAGCTTTCGAGCTCTGGAAAAAAACTTTAATTACTCAAAATTTTCGAAAGCAATTAATTTAATTTCTAAAACTTCATTGCAAAAAGAACTGACCTTTCTGAAATCAATTAATTAAATATAATTTCAAAGATATTTTTAATAGCACCTAATTTTCATAAAATGCAATTAATTTGGACAAATAAAATGAATCTTTTGATTAGAACTTGATTTGTATGACAGTATTTCTTCAGTGATTTTGTACTGCTTATCCACTCATTCAATCATTATCAATGTTCTCTTTGTGCATTATTTTGCAAATATACATGTGGTATATTTGCAGTATACAAAATCATCATGGAGATTAGTTTTTTAAGTTTACAGGGTTTTCTTGCATGTTTGAGAAAGTGTATATGCTCATATTACAATGGTCCATGAATTTGTACATAACCTACCTCAAATTACAGTCAAACACATGAAGGTGGTCCAAACTTACAAAATACTTTCCTATTGTTAATAAATAGAAAAATGAATCAGCGTGCATTATTTAAGCTAAATATTTCCCTGACATGTATGAAACCATGGTCATTAATATGTAGTGATCCTTGAAATCCAATGAATGGTATGATCATTTGATTTCTGAATTACTCACATCCAGAGCCATCTATAAGCTAACAAAAAGTATGATGAAGTCTTTTTAAAACCCACTTTGACATTATTTTAAGGAGCAGTTCGCACATAAGAATGAGTATAGATTTCCACTAAGACAGAAAACATCAACACAAATGTTGAGAATGGACAAGGAAATACAAAATGTTGCATCTTAGCGATGAACAATACTGACTGACTGACTGAGTTTGGTTTTACGCCGCTTTTAGCAATATTCCAGCAACATCACGGCAGGGAACACCAGAAATGGGCTTCACACATTGTACCCTTGTGGGGATTCGAACCCGGGTCTTCGGCGTGGCGAGCCAACGCTTTAACCACTAGGCTACCCCACCGCCCCCGATGAACAATAATACCAACAGAGTACCTACAGCCCAATAAGAGCTGTTCTGGGTGTCTGTTATTTCATCCATCAATCACACTCACTGTTTACATGATAATTGTTTTATTCTTTACAAGACTTGTATTGTTGGGGTTGGTAACCATGGAGGAAAATATTAATGCTCTATACAGAAGTCTTTTGATTAGTTTGTCCAGAAGGTATCTTGGTGGTAGTATAGTTCAAGGACTACTCGGACCAGAAATAGGGTCTATTTGTGCCAGGCTAACCCCAGAAAGTGTGAAATTATGGAAAGTTATTTCCCTTTGGTTTGAGCCAGCCGAAACTGTTTTATGCGAACCTTCTTTTCAACAGGTTGGACATACGTACAATCAATAAAAGATTGAACTAAGGTTTATTTTTGTTTTTATTTCTTAAAATTGGGGTACAACTACTACTACTAATGAATGTATTTTCACAAACATTTCTTATTTTCATTTTAATGTCAACAAATGTTTGGTATCCTTCTGATAAGAAATGAGTGAGTTAAGATTTTTAGTCATATCGGCAGTATTTCAGCCTCGTGACTACAAGTTATGCATTCATGACACATAAACTTAGAATATAACACCTGTGGATGATAAGGAAAGAAATTGATCCAGGCCAGAAATGTGAATTTTGTATATGTACCATAAGGAAAGACTGAAGTATTATATTCATTCATTGATGGTTCAACCGCCTCTGTGGTGTAGTGTCCTCCTTGAGAGCAGAAGGTTGCGGGTTAGATCCCCGGCTGCGTCATACCAAAAGACATTAAAATATGGTACTTGTTGTTCCCTGCCCAGTGTTCGGCATTAATGGTTAAAACAAGGACTGGTCATCTTGGAGTCAGCATAATGTGTCTGAGTGGGCTTTTCATGCTTAAGTGCAGCATGGTATCCAAGGGAGCTAGCACTATAAAACCAGCTTAAGTCAGGGCTATTACAAGCAGTCACACATACACACGCATGCATGTTCGTCATATGAACGAAATATTCTTAAGTACGACGTTAAGCCCCATTTCACCTCACCTCATTCATGGTTCAATAAGTCCTTCATATTTGGTTAATCTGTGTTTTCAGGACAAACTGAAGCAAATTGTGAGCTGGCGAGCTCACCTGACAAAGATTGTCTCCCTTGTCTACGTGGACTCCCTGAAGTGTATTCTGTCAGGGTCAACTGATGGGTCAGTCAGGTGAGACATGGTTTCGTAAATGTAACCGACTTGCCTGTGATTGAGATTCCAGTAAACCCAGCTTCAAGCCCCTTTTCCATCTCTATTCTTTACCCTTCTACAACTGAGGGTGGAGTTGGGAAGATGGGTTTGGAAAGGTGAGGCTAAGAAGGTGGGGTTGGGAAGGTGAGGCTAAGAAGGTGGGTTTGGGAAGATGGGTTGGGAAGGTGAGGCTAAGAAGGTGGGGTTAGGAAGATGGGTTGGGAAGGTGAGGCTAAGAAGGTGGGGTTAGGAAGATGGGTTAGGAAGGTGGGGTTAGGAAGATGGGTTGGGAAGGGTGAGGCTAAGAAGGTGGGGTTGGGAAGGTGAAGCTAAGAAGGTGGGGTTGGGAAGATGGGTTTGGGAAGGTGAGGATAAGAAGGTGGGTTTGGGAAGGTGAGTCTAAGAAGGTGGGTTTGGGAAGGTGAGGCTAAGAAGGTGGGGTTAGGAAGATGGGTTTGGGAAGGTGAGGCTAAGAAGGTGGGTTTGGGAAGGTGAAAGGTGAGGCTAAGAAGGTGGGGTTAGGAAGATGGGTTTGGGAAGGTGGGAGGCTAAGAAGGTGGGTTTGGGAAGGCAGAGGCTAAGAAGGTGGGGTTAGGAAGATGGGTTTGGGAAGGTGAGGCTAAGAAGGTGGGGTTAGGAAGGTGAAGCTAAGAAGGTGGGGTTGGGAAGATGGGTTTGGGAAGGTGAGGCTAAGAAGGTGGGTTTGGGAAGGTGAGGCTAAGAAGGTGTGGTTGGGAAGGTGAGGCTAAGAAGGTGGGGTTGGGAAAGTGAGGCTAAGAAGGTGAGGCTAAGAAGGTGGGGTTGGGAAGATGGGTTTGGGAAGGTGAGGCTAAGAAGGTGGGGTTGGGAAGGTGAAGCTAAGAAGGTGGGGTTAGGAAGATGGGTTTGGGAAGGTGAGGCTAAGAAGGTGGGGTTGGGAAGGTGAGGCTAAGAAGGTGGGTTTGGGAAGGTGAGGCTAAGAAGGTGGGTTTGGGAAGGTGGGAGGCTAGAAGGAGGGGTTTGGGAAGGTGGGGTTGGAGCTAAGAAGGTGGGTTTGGGAAGGTGAGGAAGTTAAGAAAGGTGGGGTTGGGAAGGTGAGGCTAAGAAGGTGGGGTTGGGAAAGGTGATGCTAGGAAGGTGGGTTTGGGAAGGTGAGGGCTAAGAAGGTGGGGTTGGGAAAGGTGAGGCTAAGAAGGTGAGGCTAAGAAGGTGGGGTTGGGAAGGTGGGGGCTAAGAAGGTGGGTTGGGAAGGTGAGGCTAAGAAGGTGGGGTTGGGAAGGTGAGGCTAAGAAGGTGGGGTTAGGAAGATGGGTTTGGGAAGGTGGGAAGGCTAAGAAGGTGGGTTTGGGAAGGTGGGAGGCTAAGAAGGTGGGGTTGGGAAGGTGAGGCTAAGAAGGTGGGGTTGGGAAGGTGAGGTAAGAAAGGTGGGAAAGGCTAAGAAGGTGGGGTTGGGAAGGTGGGTTGGGAAGGTGGGGCTAAGAAGGTGGGGTTGGGAAGGTGAGGCTAAGAAGGTGGGGTTGGGAAGGTGAGGAAAGGTGAGGCTAAGAAAGGTGGGTTTGGGAGAAGGTGAAGGCTAAGAAGGTGGGGTTTAGGAAGATGGGTTGGGAAGGTGGGGCTAGGTTAGGAAGGTGGGGTTTGGGAGATGGGTTTGGGGAGGGTGAGGGCTAAGAAGGTGGGTTTGGGAAGGTGAGGGCTAAGAAGGTGGGTTTGGGAAGGGTGGGCTAAGAGGCTAAGAAGGTGGGCTTGGGAAGGTGGGGAGATGGGTTTGGGAAGGTGGGGCTAAGAAGGTGGGGTTGGGAAGGTGGGAGGCTAGAAAGGTGGGGTTGGGAAGGTGAAGAGGCTAAGAAGGTGGGGTTGGGAAGATGGGTTTAAGAAGGTGAGGCTAAGAAGGTGGGGTTAGGAAAGATGGGTTTGGGAAGGTGAGGCTAGAAGAGGGTGGGGTTGGGAAGGTGAGGCTAAGAAAGGTGGGGTTGGGAAGGTGAGGCTAAGAAGGTGGGTTTGGGAAGGTGAGGCTAAGAAGGTGGGGTTGGGAAGGTGAGGGGCTAGAAAGATGGCTTTGGGAAGGTGGTTTGGGAGGCTAAGAAGGTGGGGTTGGGAAAGGTGGGGGCTAAGAAGGTGGGTTTGGGAAGGTGAAGGAAGGTGAGAAGGTTGGTTTTGGGAAGGTGGGGCTAAGAAGGTGGGGTTAGGAAAAGTGAGGTTTGGAAGGTTGAGCTAGGCTAAGAAGGTGGGGTTGGGAAGGTAAGAGGCTTAGAGGTGGGGTTGGGAAGGTGGGAAAAGGCTAAGAAGGTGGGGTTGGGAAAGGTGAGGCTAAGAAGGTTGGGTTTGGGAAGGGTGAAGCTAAGAAGGTGGGGTTAGGGAAAGGGTGAAGGCTAGAAGGTGGGTTGGGAAGGTGAGAGCTAGAAGGTGGGGTTAGGAAGATGGGTTGGGAAAGGTGAGGCTAAGAAAGGTGGGGTTAGGAAGATGGGTTTGGGAAGGTGAGGCTAGAAGGTGGGTTTGGGAAGGTGAGGCTAAGAAAGGTGGGTTTGGGAAGATGAGGTGGCTAAGAAGGTGGGGTTGGGAAAGGTGAGGCTAAGAAGGTGGGTTTGGGAAGGTGAGGCTAAGAAGGTGGGGTTGGGAAGGTGAGGGCTAAGAAGGAGGCTTTGGGAAGGTGGAGGCTAAGAAAGGTGGGGTTGGGAAGGTGAGGCTAAGAAGGTGGGTTTGGGAAGGTGGGAAGGCTGAGGGTGGGGGTTAGGAGAAGGTTGGTTTGGAAGGGAAGGGTGAGGCTAAGAAGGTGGGGTTGGGAAGGTGAGTCTAGAAGGTGGGGTTGGGGAAGGTGGGAGGCTAAGAAGGTGGGGTTGGGAAGGTGAGGCTAAGAAGGTGGGGTTGGGAAGGTGAGGCTAAGAAGGTGGGTTTGGGAAGGTGAGGCTAAGAAAGGTGGGGTTAGGGAAGATGGGGTGGGAAGGTGAGGCTAAGAAGGTGGAGTTAGGAGGCTAAGAAGGTGGGTTAAGGGAAGGTGGGCTAAGAAGGTGGGGAGGCTAGGAGAAAGGTGGGTTTGGGAAGGTGAGGGTGGGGTTAGGAAGGTGGGGTTAAGAAGGTGGGGTTGGGGAGGAAGGTGGAGGCTAGAAGGTGGGTTTGGGAAGGTGGGGCTAGAAGGTGGGGTTGGGAAGGTGAGGAAATTGAGGGCTAAGAAGGTGGGGTTGGGAAGGTGAGGCTAAGAAGGTGGGGTTGGAAAGGTGGGTGAGGCTAAGAAGGTGGGGTTAGGAAGATGTGGGTTTGGGAAGGTGAGAGGCTAAGAAGGTGGGTTTGGGAAGGTGGGGAGGCTAAGAAGGTGGGGGTGGGTAGGAAGATGGGTTTGGGAAGGTGAGGCTAAGAAGGTGGGTTTGGGGAAGGTGAGGCTAAGAAGGTGGGGTTAGAAAGATGGGTTTGGGAAGGTGAGGCTAAGAAGGGTGGGGTTGGGAAGGTGAGGCTAAGAAGGTGGGGTTGGGAAGGTGAGGCTAAGAGGTGGGTTTGGGGCTAAGGGCGGGGTTAGGAGGGTGAGGCTAAGAAGGTGGGGCTGGGAAGGGGTGAGGCTAAGAAGGTGGGGTTGGGAAGGTGAGGCTGGGAAAGGTGAGGCTGGGATGGTGAGGTCTAAGAAGGTGGGTTTGGGAAGGTGAGGCTAAGAAGGTGGGGTTGGGAAGGTGGGAGGCTAAGAAGGTGGGTTTGGGAAGGTGAGGCTAAGAAGGTGGGGTTGGGAAGGTGAGGCTAAGAAGGTGGGTTTGGGAAGGTGAAGCTAAGAAGGTGGGGTTGGGAAGGTGAAGCTAAGAAGGTGTGGTTGGGAAGGTGAGGCTAAGAAGGTGGAGTTGGAAATGTGAGGCTAAGAAGGTGGAGTTAGGAAGATGGGTTTGGGAAGGTGAACACTAAGAAGGTGGGTTTGGGAAGGTGAGACTAAGAAGGTGGGTTTGGGAAGGTGAGACTAAGAAGGTGGGGTTGGGAAGGTGAGGCTAAGAAGGTGAGGTTGGGGAAAGTGGGGTCGGGAAGGTGAGGCTAAGAAGGTGGGGTTGGGACGATGGGTTTGGGGAAAGTAGGGTCGGGAAGGTGGGAATGGGAAGATAGGAATGGGAAGGTGATGACAATGATATAGGGGAAAGTTGGATATGAGAAATGGGGATATGACCATGACAGATGGTCATTTGGAGCTGTTGATGATAATTTTAGAATGCTTGTTTTATGGCAGACATATTGAGAAAAGAAGGCAATCAAGATTTTCAAGGAAGTCCAGATTATTTCATTTCTTTAAACACAAAGGATTGTTTTATATCTATCAAATGCCATGAATGTCATGTACTGGTCTCCTGCCCTCCCTACACTAGTTGTTCTTCTTCAGGGTGTGGTGGGGAAACAAGGGAAAGTTTGTTGGGTTCTTTAGCCAGCATCGGCCGTTCAACTTCCCTGCCACAGAGGAGACTGCAGGGTCGCCGACATTACCTTATGACATTACGGAGGTGAGCCATCTTTACCTGTGTTTTAGATCATACCAGTTGATGTTCTTCTTTGTAGGACAAGGATTTTCATTATGTTTCAAGTAAATGTATGTGAATGATATTTCAAAAATGTTTTTTTCATATATTTCTGAAAATATAAATGTGTTTAAGAAAGTATTTTTAAGAAATAATAGCCACAATTCTACCATGACATTTTAATAGAAATACTTCATTCTTACTTGTCTGTCGGGTGTATGATATCTGTGTCAGGGTGTAAGTGTGACATCAGTGCTGTCTGTCTATATGGAAGCTAATGAAATGTTCCATTTATGAGTGGTGGGAGACAAATGAGCTCTTCCATTTATGAACATTGTGTAAACCCAGCTATTGCCTAACATTAAAGCAGTGTGCCAATACTAGACAGCCACATGGCACCTGTTGAACTTTTTGTCCAGCAGAAGCATAGTAATGTGTGGT
Source organism: Haliotis rubra (assembly GCF_003918875.1). Taxonomy (NCBI): domain Eukaryota; kingdom Metazoa; phylum Mollusca; class Gastropoda; order Lepetellida; family Haliotidae; genus Haliotis; species Haliotis rubra. The sequence continues at coordinate 2,350,459 of NW_025767080.1, forward strand.
GAATTGAAGCAATATTATGTAGTCACTGTTCCCAGGCTTTTACTTGATTCAGTGGTTAAGAAAAGCTACCACCGGTCATCTCTGGTTAGAATTGGTCTTCAGTAACCCATGTTGTCGTAAGAGGCGAATAATGAGATCTGACGGTCAGACTCGCTGATTGGGTTGACTAAAAACGTATCCCAACGGCGTAGATCGATGCTCGTGCTGTTGATCACTGGATTGTCTGGTCCAGATTATTAACAGACCGCTGCCATGTAGCTGGAATATTGCTGTGTGTGGTGTTAAGCAAGAAACCAACTATCATCTCCATGTATTTATGTGTGATGAAGGAACGTAGTTTTGAGGAGAGTACTGATACAATGGTATTTGGAACAATAATACAGTCAAATCCCAATGAGTCGAATGCCGGTGTCTCGAATATTATGCATAACTTGAAGTACCAGTCGGTCCCGACCATTCCCTGTTATAGTTGTCATCAGTTGATTTCCGGTTACACGAATTTGTCTCATAAATACACACGATGACTCGAGAAGGAAATTTGGTCCCATGAGATTCAAACAACAGCAATCTTGTATACTTATATAGCCGAAGTCAGTCAATGAGAAGTTGATTGGTGTAGCAAACTGATCCAATTAACAAACCAACGCGGCTCACACCTTTCCGCCATTGACGGGTGAGTTCAAAAGACAGATTAGTGATTTTACGGAAATCACTGTTTGTGCTAATCAGACTGGAACTGATAAGGTGCCCCTATTAGTGATATGGAAATCATTAGATAAACAAATGCTTAGTGGAGGAGTTAGGACTGGATCATCTTCTTTTCTACCTCATAGACATACCTATGTCTCGAATACATCGATAAGTCGAATTTATTACCTGGGACCCAGCGATTCGACTCATCGGCATTTGGTTGTATTTAACACAAGGTTCAATTTAAGGCCATGACAATGTTTTATAATTCAGCTAAAAATGTCAGTCCTTTCTTTCACAGCGGCCCCTAGCTCCAGTGACGCGGAGGAAAAGTGCGACCCAGAAAATCCGAACTGCTCAAAAGTTTGAGTACCCACTCATCTTTAATCAACAGAAGTGAGCTTGCCATGTTTATAAAAATATTGTTCTACGTTATATCCTGCGCAATACTATTTCCATACCTAACATGGAGACACGGGTGACTCAGGCGTCTAAGGCACTGTAATTCATTGTGAATTTGCATGCCAGGTTTCTTGTTGGTTCACTTGTTTCTAGTTAGTACTTTGAACTCCCTAACAAACTGAAGGAGGCATATTTTTAAGCCAATTAGGTGTTAACATTATACTATTAATCACTTAATTTCTTCACCATCTCAATCAGAAAGGTTTTATTTGTACATTATGGTGGTTTGAAAGTCTTGACAAGCTGATAAGAAAGATTCGCTGATAAGAACATTCACCTGACATGACCTCCAGTTTAGGTTTATTGAAACAGAAACACAAATATTTGCTTGGTTACCCAATCAAATGCAATTGCATCAGTTACAATTTTGTTTTGCAACCTAGCTGTTTAGAACGCATCAGGAAAGTATTAACAAATAACCAGATGATTCAAGCCACCTCCTGGTCATATAATCTCAATTTTGTTTTTTTAGGTGGCGGCCATTTCGAAGATCGGCGTATTTGAGGCCCAAGTCAAAGCCACCACAACCAGAGGACAAGAAATTCTTTAAAGCTCTCATAAAACCAAGGGTAAACATGCTAGTTGGAGCATCCATATCAATCAGTGTTTCTCATGTCCACCATCATCTTCAGAATTTGGACAGAGCATGAAAGAATCATAACATAAAACATAAAGAAACAGAAAAAATATAAAATGTCTGTGTGAAAATCAGCAAAATATGATACAGTCCTCCAACCAACCTCATCTACCACCCATGTAATAAATGACCCTTCCCTTACTTTGAATATATTTCTCACCCCAAATGTTTTTATTGACACAGGAAATTATTAATTATATTCTGGAACAGTCGGCCAAAGGGTCTTTGTCACAGCTCTGATGTTCAAAAGTGATAATTTAGGAGGCTCTTGATTCAAAACTTCAGAAGAAAATCTCAAGGACCAATTCTCCGATTTTGTTAAGTCAGTCATGGCAGGAATACTTGTGTATGTTGTTTCCCAAGAAACGGTTACTGTTTATGCAAATTGTAAGCATGACTGGTGCCACAAGCAGAGCAGAACATGCTTACCTTCTTCACAAACACGTAATTATGTAACTGGTTTTCAGCGATCCATCCCTACAGCTCTCATGACTATTTTGGTTTCATGCTCCATGGAATCTATTTCGGCTGATGAGAGAGACTGATTGTTCTTTGGCAATGGTGTCAATATTTACACAGTTAAGCATCAATATTATCAGGTTTCTGTGCCTAATTTAAAGAACCACGAAAATCAAATCGGTTTACCCTTGAGCATGTTGTGTCTGATATTTGAGATAGTTGATTTCCAGATAATTGCCAAGTGCTTTATTTATGAATGTGTTCACAGGCATACAATCATCATCTTGAGAGCTCCACAACAGGAGAAAAGATGCAAGGAGCTGTATTCAGGGCTCTACCAGTGTATCGGGTGAGTTTGGCTGGACTTGAGTGATTGGGGTTCAACTCTGCTTTGAACATTGTCTCGGTTATATCATTGCAAATTCATTCATGACTGCTCAAAGAAACTATATTAGAAGTATAAATACACAACCTCATTTAGAAAGTGGTCAAATGTAACACATACCAGGTATTATATTTGGGATAACACTTTCTCAGTAAAGTACAGATTCTAAGGTACTGTCGGAAATAGAAAAAAAACTGGGTTTTTTTCACATTTAGATCCACAATTTATGTAGTTAATATGTGAAAGTGTGAAATATCTGTTAAACTTAGTTCGGCCTAACTACAGTCTCGGTGGTAGGGAGATAGGAAACGTAAAAAAAGTGACTCTACTGGGGACTGATTAGTGCAGAAATGAGCAATGTGTTTTTTTCTAAGTCAAAGTCAAGTTATTTGGATCAGACCTTGGTTTTATGCTAATTAGTGTGCGATGATATTGTATTACAAAGGACACTTTTTAAATGCCCATTTAGAAATTAGACTTAGCTTCATTAGAAATGATAGCTGACATACAAAATAATATTTTTACTTGTGAAACTCTTAAGGATGTAGCTACCATGGAGTCTCACTACCACTATAAAAACAAACAGACATGGGGGTCGTCTCAAAAGCAAAACCAGGTCAGATGTCACAGACGATGGTTGGGGTCGGGCTGGGGTACTGAGGTATAAGCTAAGATAAGATAATCCTTTAGGGGAATTAAACTGGGGAAGTAACAATTTACAAATAATATCCCGTCCTGTCGATCTTCGGGTGGCCATGCCACCATATATATTTTGAGGCATTTAATACGATGGCTGATTTAAGCCTTTCTATGGGTATCATACTGTTTTACATATCTTAACATAAACTTTAGGAAAAAAAAAGACACGTTAGATGTTAATCAATATTTGAGACATATTAAACACACAAGAAAACGCATAGAATATCTTGGAGATGACCCCTTGTGACCGTAGGCAACACGTGCATTTCATGCTAGGTGTGTCGACGGTCCGTCATCATACCTGGCCGAACGACCTAATTGTCATCTATAGTCTGATCTATTGTTTTAAGCAGCTGTTCCTATTTTTTCTAAGTTTTTCCCGATTTTACGAGTAAACATGCTTTTCAGGATATCCTATTACGCATCCCACTGAACACCCAGTTAGGCCAATGTGGGTTATTTCGACATATGCTATTTGCAATTGTGTAAATTTTAGGGATACAGAGTAACAGCCAAAAAACATTTTTCTTCTATTTCCGACAGTACTTTAGTACTCTAAATCTAGTACTACCAGTAAAATCGTCCGATTACCTTTTTGTGGAAGCTTCAGTGGCTGAGTGGGTTAGACGGCTGACTTTGTGTGCTGGTGATTAGGTGCCTGACTCTGAGGGTGGGGGTGTGAATCCTCAACAGAAGCTGTACTTTACTGAGAAAGTGTAAGTTAAAGTTACCCCATTGGCACACGAGAGGTTCGTCTATAGTCCGTTTGGCTCAAAAGCGGACCGATGAATTGCAATCTAACTCGAAAAGTGATAAACATAAAATACTCAATGAAACGCTGATCATAATCAAAACATCATACCCACTCTGTGAGGTTTTTGCATACCCACTCTGTGAGGTTTTTGCAGAATTTTTGTCCTAATGAGGGAGGAGTGCAGAGAAAGGGACAGCCAGGTGTTCGAGAACGGATTGAGACGGCACAGCACAGGTTAATGAATAAACAACTTTGTCTGTGAACGTGCTTCTCGAACACCTGGCTTTCCCTTTCTCTGCACTCCTCCCTCGTAACAAATAGTGAAGTGTGTCAATATTTTAATGATAGTTTGTTAAACAACTTTTTTATTTTTAGGACAAAAATTCTGCAAAAACCTCACAGAGTGGGTATGATGTTTTGATTATGATCAGCGTTTCATTGAGTATGTTATGTTTAGTAGTTTTCGAGTTGCAATTCATCGGTCCGCTTTTGAGCCAAACGGACTATAGTTACAACACAGCTTGTCCTGCCTTTTGATTGACAGGCGTAGGGCATGAGGGCGTAGCCCCGAGATGCCACTACGCCTCTCAATCTCAGCCAGGGCAAATCGTGTTGTAACTAGACGAACCTCGAGTTGTGGGTAGGGTAACAGACTTGTACCATGAGATTTCGGCGGTGTGTTTAAAACAAAGTGGCGGGAAAATGAGTGCACCATATGACGTCATGAATATCACGTCATACGTGCCATCTTAGCTTGTTCACGTTTTTAAAAATTAATTCTCAACCATGGGGGACATGGAAACAACTTTCATACCCAGCAGTGATAGCGTGAATGAGTGGAATGATGAAATTGATGATATTACACTTTCCCAAGTTGGTGAGGCGATGGAGTTGAATTTAAAGTTTGAGGACCTAACTTTATCCCAGTCTTTGAACATTTACGAAGTGAGTGGAAGCGACCAAATTGACCTGGACGTTGGATTATTTGATCATCAATTCAACCCGTTTTCTGAAGAAAATAGGCCTGATGACGTTACTAATCCTGATCCACCTGCTCAAACTGAACGATTTGCGAAAATAGTTTCAGAAGATGATATTTTGCAACGCATTGCTGATGCTGAAAGTAAGAACACTCGAAATAACACAAAGTGGGCGATGCGTGTTTTCGACCAATGGTGAGGATCCCGACAAAATATTTGTGTGCCAGAGATCAAAGACTTTACATCCGCCGATGTTAACAACTATCTGTCCAGGTTTGTGTTGGAAGTGCGAAAGGTAGATGGTTCAGAATATCCACCCAAAACCCTCTATCTCTTAGGTGCCGGTTTGCTACGTCGCATGCGGGAAATGGGAAACATCGGCGTTAACGTTTTGGATACGAAAACTCTAGCGTGTCAGCGTTTCCGACAAGTTCTGAGTACCGAGATGCGAAGATTAACAGCAAAAGGGATCAGCACAACTGTTAAACAAGCTGAACCCATCAGCGAAGGAACTGAGAAAACATTATGGGATAAAGAATTGCTTGGGGATAAAACCTGCCAAAGTCTCCTGAACACAGTGTTCCTCTACAACTGTAAACTTTTCGACTCCGAGCCTGTGATGAACATAGAAGCCTACAAGCTAATCAAATTTTGGTCGGGACTGATCAGATCGGACCATATATCGAATTTCGTGGAACTACAGCCAAAAAATACACTGGGGGTTTGGCACACCGGGCAGTCGAGGCAAAAGTATTGCGTCACCACTCCACTGCAGACTTACCACGCCTGTATGAACTGTATCTATCCAAGATGGACAACAGTGGGCGGTTTTACAGGAGACCCCTTTTGGCTAAAGGAAATGACAACATTTGATTTTCCAGTCAGGTGATTGGTGTCAACAAACTAAGCACTTTAGTGAAGAATATGTGCACTTCCGCTGGTATTCCTGGCTACTTCACAAACCACTCCGGGAAGCGCACGTGTGCTACATGTTTGTACCAAGAAGGAGTAAAAGAGCAGGAAATATTGCAAATAACCGGGCACAGAAGTGCTGAGGCAGTGAGAAAATACAAGCAACCGTCACAGTCTATGTTGTCAGCCATCGAAAACAAACTGGATCCACCTCTTGCACCTAAACGAATGAAAATGGAGCCCTCTGCCACTGTAAACGCGACGTCGCAAGTCACGGAGACGGCGGCGTCCACACCATCTATTGTGTATCAAAACTGTATCTTTAACTTTTAATTCCAGATTGAAAACAAACTTGTGTATCGGAACTGTTTCTGTAAATTCAATTCAAGATTGAAAACAATCTAAATTTTAATTTCCTTGCTCTTTTTGTAGTTCAATACAAATGTTTAAAAATGATGTTCATTTTTTCCTAAATAAATTTGTCAACATTGTGCTTGTTTTTATGTTCTACAATGTATCTCAACTTCTTTCTGGCAAACCTGTTTACGATGACGTCATAGTTTCGGCACACGAAAGGGGGCGGAGCAAGCATTATCCAGTGAGAATCAGTAGGGCGAAACCATGTAGTAACTAGCAGGTTACAACATGGGCAACATCAAAGAGACCGCCACAAAGCCATGGTACAATCCCAAATATAACGTGTTACATATTAGAAGTAAACATGAAATCTTTTTTAGCAGCTGGTTTACTGATATTTTTGCCTCTACATCTTGATTCATTGGTCGGAGTAAGAAACATTATAGATTATTTCTCTTTCAATTATTTTGTTGTTTCTTTAAAGAAAGGGTGCATGGGATGAAAATATAATTTATAAATGTATGTTTTACTTTGCATTTAGGCTAAACTGAAAGGTTTTCCATCCATCATTAACTTATGGTGTCTCTAAGACATGCTCACAGATTTCCAGTCTAATGTCAGTGGCCATATTGAACATGCCATTTTTCACTATTACTTGGCTTTTTCTGTATGCTATGTAATAACATTTAATATGCCAAAGGTATGTTTTAGAAAAGTTACTCGAAAATTTATGTATGTTTTATGAATGACATATATAATACATTGAAGTTGTGTTATAGGTGAGGACACCAGAAAGACCTCGGACCCCAGTGATCAGCGACTCAGTCATGTCCAAAGACGAGAAACATGGTCGGCCGTCAATGCATGGAACTGGTTTAACAATGAAGGTGGGGAGAAAGTGCTCAGTGATGATGATGATGATGATGATGATGATGATGATGATGATGATGATAATGATGATGATGATGATGATGTTGATTTTACTGTGTGTTTATAATTCAAAACCACAAGACTGAAAAACACCAGTTGGTGCAATTGCAGTAAATGATGAGTGTGTAAATACTTAGGTTTTGTATATACAAGGTTCACACTGGCTTGAGAAGGCCTTGAGTGTGAATCCAATGTGAAAAGGCCTTGATTTTAAATTTGATGTGAAAAGGCCCAAACTCTCAGGGTGAGGCACCAAATCGCCAGCTCACAAAGTCTGACCCACTCAGCCACTGTGGCTTCCATTGAGGGGATTAGATCGCTGACTTTGTGCCCTGGCGATATGGTGCCTGACTCTGAGTGTGTATAAGGTTCAAATCCTGGATGGCACTCAACCCAACCAAAGTACAGTGGAAGCTGTGTAAACCGGCACACATACGGGCTTGAGAAATAATCCGCTTTAGGCAGCATACTGGATTGTAGAGCTGACACGGTTACCTACGACTAGAACTGAACCAATTTTTTTTCACTTTCATATACATTGTTGTATAACGTGGTTCTCTAAATTTCTCTCTCAACTCACTAATTACATGTACAAGTATCCCATATTGAATTAAGATTAAATTATCTTTGTCGGCAAGCATGTAGTTACAACGCAGGATTAATTGGTGACAATACATATCCAACCAACTCCTTACCACACGCCGGCTCATTTCATGCCGAGATCTTTAATTGAGACAGCTGCCGGATTGCAGAGCTTTTATATGATGATAAATGTACTAGCCACGGACCGGACTGAGATTTTATGCCGGTGTTGCCAACTTGCTTGATTGGACAGCTGCTGGTTTTGACAGCTTCCACTGTACTAGAATCTGTACTTTACTAAGAGAGTGCAATCCCAAATATAACATGCATTACATTTGACCTCTTTCTGAATGGAACTGTGTATTCATAACTATGATATTAACAAGTTAAAATGGTGATCCCTTTGAATTCATTATAACCATAGTTTAATGTATTTTGATAAACAAATATAGCCATCCTGATGTTGAATAAACTAAAAATGCCATAATGAATCTTTGAAAGCATGCTTTGATTTTTGACAGATTTGATAATATCTATGAAAAGGCCATGAGTGTGATTGCTCAACTTGAACAATGATATGCTAACACAATGTTTTGTATTGTATTTCATATTCGTGTCACCAATATCTGATGCCCTGATACATGTTGCAAATAACCTTCACCTCCCTGCAACCTACTGTGTTGATGATGCTGTTCCTGGCTGCTTCCACTCCTGCATGACAACATCTACTACTTGCATCACTGCACCTTCTCCATTCTTGTGCTTCTGTCATCACATTTACCCAACAACTGATCATCTTCGCTTGTGTCTGAAAATAATGGCTTAATTGCATGTTTCTTTTGCTTATGAACATTGAATGCACCTTTCATGAATATATAACTGTATTCTGCCAAATCTGTAACATTCCCCTCACAACCTTTTCGTCACTACTAATACAAATTTAATTATGTGTATGCTGCTTTCTAAAAACTATGTATTATTTATGTAACTTGTTGCTAATACCAATATGCTAATAACTGATAACTGATGCTGATAACTTACATATCACTGTGTTGATAACACTTCTCACACTATGTTAATTTATGTTTATGATTTCAATGTCATGTCATACCATCGCCACTAATGTTTAAACCACTGCTACCTTCATCAATGCCACAATGTTGTCAACCATCCTAACATCTGGATGACATCGACGTTACTAATGTACATTGGTACTACTTATACTGACACTGATACGACCATTGTTGCAAACTGACATTGTGACAATCGATCTTAACTTGTTATTAATGTTATTAATGTAAACATTTGTAACACTGGTACATATATGTTGGTATGCATGTTTGTACTCACATTTATTCTCACATGGACACATTGATATTCACATTGATACTTACATTGACAATTTGATGCTAACATTTTCACTCACACTGATACTCACATTGACACATGCTAATATCGACACTTACATTAAATCTCACATTGATACTCACATTGACACATGCTAATATTGACACTTACATTGGTTCTCACATCGGTACTCACATTGATACTCACATCGATACTCACTCTGCTGTGTGGTGGTTGTTGGGACGGTACTAACATAACTTGCGGTGCCGCTGATGTATCAACCCACCCTGCATGCTGCCGTTTTGTTTTGCCACCAGTACCGACGCAAGCCATTCAAATATGTCCCTCGTATGAAAGTTGTGTATCTTGCCCTGCAGGGAGCAAAGACTATGGGCCGTGTGGCTGACAAATCTGTTGGACGAGTGGTGAGTAAATTTTGTATCACACATACAATAATTAATTGTCTATAATGACATGTTTCTTGGTTTTTGTATGCCAACAGTGCAATATTGATACTGTTTGTATGACAACAGTGCAATAATGATACTGTTTGTATGACAACAGTGCAATAATGATACTGTTTGTATGACAACAGTGCAATAATGATACTGTTTGTATGACAACAGTGCAATAATGATACTGTTTGTATGCCAACAGTGCAATAATGATGCTGTTTATATGACAACAGTGCAATAATGATACTGTTTGTATGACATATGTGTATGTTAAGGTATGGGAGTTAAGAACACCTTTAAATTAAAATCACTTTGTACAACAGTACCTAGGGCAATAACATTACTGTTTGTATGAAAACATGGAATGTCGATACTGTTTTTACCACAGCATTGAATATCGATACTGTTTTTATGAATGTCTAATTGAGAAGGGTTACTGGTAGCCAGCCCAGTAGTAACCATGCAGAGTTGCAACCCTTAGGTGTTCCAGGATTTGCTTGCTGTGGTTTGGAATCTAAGATTATGATTATATTTTGTCAGCATCAAACCCTTTTGAACTTAACCACCCATGTAAATATAAGACCTTGATGTTATAGGCCTGCCCCAAACTTGCTGACATACCAATATGTAACAGAAACAACGTGCTCAGTCCAGCTTAAATCTGTCACTTTGAGAATGTCCTCACAGAGTTATATGTCATGTTTCTACAGAGACCTATAATACCAGGTATGATGTTTACTGAATTATACAGCGGATCAACCTCCACTATACAGGCTGTATATATCTTCATTCTTTGGTTCATATATAATATTTAGATTTTTCCGAATTGGCTTCATGTCTCATTTAAAAACTATGGGAAGGAGAGTACCTCATCATGGGTTTTTTAGGTACATACCTTTTTGGGAAAGTATTTGAATGAGTTTTTGAGTTGAATGTGATGATGTTGCATGATATCATGAACCTTGCTTGCAAGTATCTATCCTATGAATAACTGATGGGTTTTATACTCTAACCAAAGTAATAGTCTTTTATGTTACATAAAACTCATCAATCTATTGAAAAATATTGTACATTTAGGGGGTATTTAGACAAGGGATACTACTTATTCAATTTTACATACAGGTGTTCCAAGTTTTATTTGTGACAGTACACAACAAACAAATATTCAGTAGCATTCATCTCTTCTTAAAATATGAAAGGGCTATGTAATATGTTTGAATGACTGTTTTAGTACTGTGCAATTGAAACGAAATCAAAATGAAGACATGATAATGAATGCAGTATTTTTGATAAGTGAATGGAGATATATTACCCTGAATAACAGGGGATGGTCAGGTGAGCTAACTGCACGCACTCATTAACACACAGCGTATTGGTCTTGGGAAGAGGTCACTCGCCCATTGTGCGAACAGAACTGGATTGCAATAACGCACTGGTATGAGAAAATGATGTAACTTTGATGCACAGTTGCTTGTGTGAATTCTTAATGACTGAATTGCTTATTCTGTTTCATCATTATCCATTGCTTTGTGTTGTAATTTTTGTCAATGAAAGACTTATATGCTATTAATGATAATAATACACTACAATATGAATAAAATCACTGCTTAGCACCCATACAAATACTTCTATAAGATTACACTCATGAATTCATCCTTTGAGTTGGGGGTAGCTAAAAACTATTTACCCCAACACTAATTTTAGCCCTTGAATCCCCTTTTTTACAAGGCTTAGTCATATTCCTTAACAATCCAAGTAAAGACTTCCTTTGTGAAGGTACCCCTTTCTGATCTTTGGAGGTACTTCATGGTTTGGTGGACTATTTTACATGTTTTGACAAATGTTTTCAAATGTTATTAAAAGTAAATCAATATTTCATCAAATGTTTTGTGTTTCACTCATGTGTGCATGATATGTTTACATTTGTTTTTCCTGTGCTAACATTGTAAGATTCTGGAAGATAAGTACAATTCAGTCATCAGCTGGTCATATCGGAGAGTTGGTGTGTTGTTGCATGGTGTTTGTATTTGTTGATGTTGTGTGTGACTTAATATGTAACGCAATCATTACAAACAATACCCTAGTTATCCAGGGTGTTTTATGTCTACTGTAAGATACATACCCTGGACACATATGTAACCACAGCTTGGTCTAGTTAAAATGACCATATCGCCAGGTACTAAAATATATTATCTATCCATCCAATTTAAAGGCAGTCCTTTCATGATTCAAACAGACAGCAATAAACATGGTCAAAATCATCTTGTCTGCCATCTATAGATGCATCCTCCATCATTCCCTCCTCTCCCCTCTTAAGCACACACTGACAGAAGGATGTAATTAGTATTAATATCAATCACTGGATTGTCTTGTCCTGTATCTTATTAAAGGGTGCCATCATACCTTTTGCTAGTAGTAAACAACAAGTGAAAAAACAAAATTAAGAATCAATAAAAATTTGAAAGACTGGTCTTGGTTGTCTCCCTTGACTTGTAAACAGAAGCAGCTCACCCAGGCCTGACCAAAAACATTGCAAACATAGACATCTTTTTGCTTTAAGTTGTTTTCTTGTTTTGTTTTCAGTGTTTTGAAATAATAGGTGATATTTTTTATTTGCTGTGTTATGCCTCCTGCCTGTTGCACAGAAGCAGGGAAATATATTGAAGAAAAGTCGGATGGTATGGCATTGTCGAATAAGATGGACAACAATGTGTTTAGACAAAACAAATTACCAAAGCACAAAAATCCTGAAGTTATTTATGTGGTTTCTTTGCAAATATACTAATGATATACTAATAAAAATATTTCTACTTGTTATTGATAACAGCTGTGGATTTGTTTATTTCAGGTGTCACCCCTCAAACTTCACAATAGACGGGGACTGAATGGTAGGCCTCCTGGGATTGGTCCATCTCCAAACCAATCAGGCTTCAGTAATTCTATATCTCCCTCCCCCAGGAGGAGATGACATGGATTGGACAGCCATTTGATGACATCCTTTACAAATCACTGTCTGTAGCGATGTCGCCATTCTGTAGCAGTACCTCTGAATCAGCATCAAACACAACAACAGTGTCAGCTTACATGGATGATATGGAAATTATCATCATAGACTGGGTTGAATAGCAATACAGTTTGATCTTTTAGGGAAAACATTGATTCAAATTTCCAATTTAAATTGTCTGTCGGACCACAGGAATTTGAAGGTTTTATTAAAAAATGAAATTATATTCCCTTTTTAATTACCAGTATAAAACAAATATCCTATCGGGATTGAAATGAGATGGCAAGGAATAATATCCATGGCATAAAATTTCAGACTTTTAATCAGAACAGGATTCCTACAGCCCGACAGACCACAACTGATGCAGAATAAATAGGCATTTGTGCATTTGTCTTTTGCAAACTCCATGTTTGAAAAAAAAGTTATCTTATTTTTAATAACTCTGGATTATATTTTTGTAATTAATATTCTATTTCTGAGCCCCTCTTACATACTGAAACAGACACACAGGGTAGTGCTCAGCCCAGATCTGATGGGAAAAGACAGACAACTTTAGAAGACACAAGCAAGATTATACATGAGTTCAAAAAGCTACCATCATGAATATTTATTGCTGCTAGTGAGGTTCATATTGCAGGTGTGATATTATGGACTCAGATATTTTTTTTGATTTAACATTGACATGGACACTCTTCGCTTTTGGTTTCACACACATTCTGCACTAAACCGTAAAGAGGTTTAATATCGACACTTCAAAACATAAATTTAGGTAATCAAGAATTGTTATATTCATTAAATCAAGATCACTGAGCTTCAGAAATCGACATATCTACATTAACTAGATCGTGGTACAACGGCCACTTGGTATATAACTTAGCCTCAAAAAACAACAAATCTGGAAAGAAAAAGTAGAAACATGCTTTTCCTGAAGCCGAGTTTCTTTAGAAGATTGAATTCGTTGTCAATGACCTAATATACCCCTTGTTAATCTTTTGTAGGGGGCTGCATTGCCAAGTCATCTGAGGTCATGCTGTTTGCTCCCCAAGGCATGACAGGAGATTTTGGGATACATTTTTAGGGATATATAATTTGTTGTGTTTTTGACCTGCCCGTTCATGATATGTATTTTATCAGTTTGAAGGACTGTTAAATAAATTGGTTAGACTCAAAGGGCTTTTTTGCATAAGATTCCAACATTTCACATATTCAGGAAGGGCAAGAAGCCACTTGGTACAGCCAGTCTGTTTCATTAGATTTGTAATATTATGGAGGAAATATGATGAACAATGTAAAGCCTTATTAAGTTTTGAAAAGTTCTCAAGAAATAAGAATAGATTTTTAATAACAATTTTTTTGTAAATCTTAGATGATTGACAAGTGTATATTAAGTGCTTTGTTTATGCATTGTGTTATTACTGTGCAATATTTAGGATTGATCAAAATCAGTATTTCTCTATGAGTGAAATAGTTGGACCCTTTGCTTTTCACAATTAGATTTTCACCACGCTCATTCTACCTGGGAAACTGTTATTAAGTATCCATGTATATCTGGGGCCGTATTTGCAAAAATTAGTCTTAAGTGTAGAAATTACTGAGAAGTTTGTGAGAGTTACATACTGCTGCTATAACACAATTTTTATGCTTAACTACTTTAACACAATACTGGATACATCACTGCTTTAACACAATACTGGATACATCACTGCTTTAACACAATACTGGATACATTACTGCTTTAACACAATACTGGATACATTACTGCTTTAACACAATACTGGATACATTACTGCTTTAACACAATACTGGATACATTACTGCTTTATCACAATACTGGATACATTACTGCTTTAAGACAATACTGGATACATCACTGCTTTAACACAATACTGGATACATTACTGCTTTAACACAATACTGGATACATCACTGCTTTAACACAATACTGGATACATCACTGCTTTAACACAATACTGGATGCATCACTGCTTTAACACAATACCGGATACATTACTGCTTTAACACAATACTGGATACATTACTGCTTTAACACAATACTGGATACATTACTGCTTTAACACAATACTGGATACATCACTGCTTTAACACAATACTGGATACATTACTGCTTTAACACAATACTGGATACATCACTGCTTTAACACAATACTGGATACATCACTGCTTTAACACAATACTGGATACATCACTGCTTTAACACAATACTGGATACATCACTGCTTTAACACAATACTGGATACATCACTGCTTTAACACAATACTGGATACATCACTGCTTTAACACAATACTGGATACATCACTGCTTTAACACAATACTGGATACATGACTGCTTTAACACAATACTGGATACATCACTGCTTTAACACAATACTGGATACATCACTGCTTTAACACAATACTGGATACATCACTGCTTTAACACAATACTGGATACATCACTGCTTTAACACAATACTGGATACATTACTGCTTTAATACAATACTGGATACATTACTGCTTTAACACAATACTGAATCCATTACTAAACACAACACTGGATACATTACTGCTTTAACACAATGCTGGATACATTACTGCTTTAACACAATACTGGATACATTACTGCTTTAATACAATGCTGGATACATTACTGCTTTAATACAATACTGGATACATTACTGCTTTAACACAATAGTGGATACATTACTAAACATAATACTAGATACATCACTGATTTAACACAATACTGGATACATTACTGCTTTAACACAATACTGGATACATCACTGCTTTAACACAATACTGGATACATCACTGCTTTAACACAATACTGGATACATTACTGCTTTAACACAATACTGGATACATTACTGCTTTAACACAATACTGGATACATTACTCCTTTAACACAATACTGGATACATCACTGCTTTAACACACTACTGGATACATCACTGCTTTAACACACTACTGGATACATCACTGCTTTAACACAATACTGGATACATTACTGCTTTAATACAATACTGGATACATCACTGCTTTAACACAATACTGGATACATTACTGCTTTAACACAATACTGGATACATTACTGCTTTAACACAATACTGGATACATCACTGCTTTAACACACTACTGGATACATCACTGCTTTAACACAATACTGGATACATTACTGCTTTAATACAATACTGGATACATCACTGCTTTAACACAATACTGGATACATTACTGCTTTAACACAATACTGGATACATTACTGCTTTAACACAATACTGGATACATCACTGCTTTAACACACTACTGGATGCATCACTGCTTTAACACAATACTGGATACATTACTGCTTTAACACAATACTGGATACATTACTGCTTTAATACAGTACTGGATACATCACTGCTTTAACACAATACTGGATGCATTACTAAACACAATACTGGATACATTACTGCTTTAACAATACTGGATACATTACTAAACACAATACTGGATACATCACTGCTTTAACACAATACTGGATACATTACTGCTTTAACACAATACTGGATACATTACTGCTTTAACACAATACTGGATACATTACTGCTTTAACACAATACTGGATACATCACTGCTTTAATACAATACTGGATACATTACTGCTTTAACACTATACTGGATACATGAATCTGGATACATTACTACTGGAACACTGCTTTAATACTGGATACATTACTGCTTTTAACACAATACTGGATACATTACTGCTTTAACACAATACTGGATACATTAACACAATGCATTACTAACAATACAATACTGGATACATTACTAAACACAATACTGGATACATTACTGCTTTAACACAATACTGGATACATTACTGCTTAACACAATAATGGATACATTACTGCTTTAATACAATACTTGATACATTACTGCTTTAACACAATACTGGATACATTACTGCTTTAATACAATACTGGATACATTACTGCTTTAACACAATACTGAATCCATTACTAAACACAACACTGGATACATTACTACTTTAACACAATGCTGGATACATTACTGCTTTAACACAATACTGGATACATTACTGCTTTAATACAATACTGGATACATTACTGCTTTAACACAATACTGGATACATCACTGCTTTAACACAATACTGGATACATCACTGCTTTAATACAATACTGGATACATCACTGCTTTAATACAATACTGGATACATCACTGCTTTAATACAATACTGGATACATTACTGCTTTAACACAATAGTGGATACATTACTAAACATAATACTAGATACATCACTGATTTAACACAATACTGGATACATTACTGCTTTAACACAATGCTGGATACATTACTGCTTTAACACAATACTGGATACATTACTGCTTTAACATATTGCTGGATACATCACTGCTTTAACACAATACTGGATACATCACTGCTTTAACACAATACTGGATACATTACTCCTTTAACAATACTGGATACATCACTGCTTTTACATATTTGGTTGCATTGTTATGTCCGTACAATGTTTAACAGGCCTCAATAAATTAATTATTTATTTACAAGATTATTTTGTCGAAAGCTGGGACTGTTATTAATCTTTTTAATATTAAATTATTTTCACATGAAAAAACATAACTCATTGTTAATGAAGGCTGTTTAATGTCACTTTTAATCAGCTCTTTTTTTTAAATAACAATACATATAGCCATTTGTTTTGTATTAAGTGATAAAATAAAACTTGAGTTTTCAATGTATGATAATGAAAACTACATAATAAAAAATATTTAATTTTCTGTGGTAAAAAAAATATGCTTTTCTCAGTGAGTGACCAGCATAGTTGACAACAAGAGAAAATGTCAGTGTGCAAATTCTGAAACAAATTCAGAAATGCAATAAAGATGTTACTGACAAGAAAGACAAATATCCTCCATGTATTTACTGGTAGTTTTATTAAATTTTAAGAGTTTTGGCTTGTTAAGGAGATTGTTTTTCTTCACTAGGGAGGTTTTTGTTGGATTTTTTAGTCATGAAGCAATTGCCACAGAAAGAGGTGATAGCTCAAAGCTCAATTTATGGCATGCATTATTGTGTTTGCAGAATATTGAGTTATTGATTCCATAACACTTTGTTTTTTATATTGTTGCTGTAAAATAATTATTTATTACATTGTTTTCAGGCTGTATTTATTGTAATGTTGTTGAAACAGCCTGAGTAATTTCATTCAGTTGGGTTAATTTTGTGAATGTTAAAAACCACACACATTTGCATATTTGACGTTGAGTTGAAAATTCACCTGCTTACTGTACAGCATTATTTATTTGTAAATAATTTTTAAAATGTATACGTAAAAGTATTTTGAAAACAATGTCCTTTTTATGTCTCAAGGGATAAGGTGTGACAAAAGACTTTCTACACAGGGTACCTGCTGTCATTAAAGTGCATGATTTAAGAAATTAAGAAAAGTTTAATTATGTAAGATATACATTCATTTGAATGATTGGACACAAACACTGTAAAGAAGACCTTTTGTAACAGTAAACAAGAGCAGCCTTGGCACCAAGCTTATAGTGTTTGATGTTGAGGTGCATTATGAAGACATCAGGTAACTGAACAATCTTGGCTCATGCATTTTGTCTTTGAGTTGGAAAAATCTGCTTTTGTAAGTCACTCTTTGTTCAGAACAGAAACAAATGGTAAAAAGAGGTATCACCCAGACATTTGAACTTTTCTGATAGCTTTCAAGTATTTTAAAGTATTCTTGTAACCTTAAAATGAGACGTTCTAGTGAGCTCAGAGGACCTTTGTCATACCTTGTGTCTGTCGGATCTGTGATATGAATGCAATATAAGCATTAAGCATTTATGTGTGACTTACTCTATATACCATGTACTGCCTCTGTACAGGTGACAACGTTTTGAATGATAATAGGCAGTCCAAAGTTAATGTTCACAAAGATATATGCCAATCTTATAGGTATATTGTAACATTCATTCAGACATCATGAGGTTTAAAGTACTAGTTTGTTAGTCAAAACCAATCAAATTTTACCATGTCAATATACCAATTATTTGATCAGAAGTTAATTTATTATGTATGTTATATTTGAGGGTAATTTGCTTTATTGCAATACAATCATTAACAAAGTCGCAAACAATTATTGTTAAGAATATTTCCTATTTACATTTTTGAGGGGGCATAAAAGGTTGTCTGTAAGGAGAGACATAATGTGAAACAAAATATTTCGTACTGAAGTATTTTATAATAAATATATATTATGAATTGATTTTGGGTGTTTGTTTTATTCCACCAAATATAACTGATAAAAACAAATATTTCTCCTATTGTCAGCAGCGCTTTGAAGGCATTTGTGATTTGGTGAATAATTTTCGACTTAAACTATTTGAATTTATGTTGGACTTTGATTCAAACAGGCAGGAATCTATTTGGTGTTTATGAGTGATGTCATATATAGCTGGAATATTGATGAAGGCCGTGTTAAGTCATAAACAAACAATTATCTGCCTTCGTGGTCAAGTGGTTAGAGCGTCTGCTCGAGGGCGGAAGGTTAGCCGTTTGATCCCTGCCCCCTCATACCAACAGACGTTACAAGATGGTGCTTGTTACCTACCTGGCGCTCCGTATTAGGGTATAAGACAAGGACTGATCGTCTGGGACAACGTACTGTATCACCGTGGGGTGTCTATGCTGAACAACGGATGGTATCTCAGTGGCACGCGCACGCACACACACACACACACACTCTCTCTCTCTCTCTCTCTCTCTCTCTCTCTCTCTCTCTCTCTCTCTCTCTCTCTCTCTCTCTCTCTCTCTCTCTCTCTCTCTCTCTCTCTCTCTCTCTCTCTCTCTCTCTCTCTCTCTCTCTCTCTCTCTCTCTCTCTCTCTCTCTAACCGCCTCCGTGGTGTGAGCGTCCGCCCGCAGAGCGGTTGGTCGCGGGTTCGATCCCCGACCGCGTGATACCAAAAGACGTTAAAATATGGTACTTGTTGGTCTCTGCCTGGCGTTCGGCATTAATGGGTACAACAAGGACTGGTCGGCTCGGAGTCAGTATAATGTGTCTGATTGGGGTACTCATGCTTCACTGCGGCATGGTATCTCAGTGGGCTAGCACTATAAAACCAGCTTAAGTCTGGGCTAGTACAAGCAACCGCACATACACACGCATGCACGTCGTCATATGAGCGAAATATTCCCAAGCACGACGTTAAACCCAATTTCACCTCACCTCTCTCTCTCTCCACTAACACACTACATGTCGCTACGTCAGTGCAATC
The DNA here is from genome assembly GCF_003918875.1 of Haliotis rubra. Classification (NCBI taxonomy): domain Eukaryota; kingdom Metazoa; phylum Mollusca; class Gastropoda; order Lepetellida; family Haliotidae; genus Haliotis; species Haliotis rubra. The sequence goes on from NW_025767080.1 coordinate 2,370,423, forward strand.
AACGTAAACGCGATGTTAACCCCGTTTCAGCTAACTTCACACTACTTTGGAAATATCTACGTAGCGTAATACACAACAATTCGATATGTAGCATCTTCAATGGCATAATTACCCTCAAGATACTGGACAGCACTGGGTGAGTGTTATCATTCATCGGATGTACAGGCAGGAAGTAATCCCAAAGTACTGTTCCAAGAATAAACATTTTCAATAAAAAGTCTCTGTTTTATCGTGTTTTGTAAATGCAAGAAAATGTCGATAAACTGGAGGGACCTGAGCGGGAATTTCCTTCATCCATGCAGTGCCTACTTGCTCTTTTCAACTCACACTCCCAATTAAATCTGACAGGTGTTTCCCGGTTTCCAGAAGTGCTTCAGTCACCAAATATGGCTGAAAATCAACGCCACCGCCCCAAAACTATTGGTTTTACACGACAAATATGTGTTGTTGATGCTGTTGTTGCTGTTGTTTAGCTCTTTCCCCGACACCATTTCTATTCCCTTCTTATGTTAACCTTTCTAATGAAGACAAAGGCTGAATGACAAAATGTATTGTTTTACGCCGCTTTCAGGGGTGCGTGTACGTACGTGCGTGCGCGTGCGCCCCGGACGAATACATTTCCGCCGTTGTTTCCAACCAAAAAATTGTAACAGGCGAAAGTAAACAGGCTTTCCAAAATGTAACTTGTGACGTAATTTGTGAAACTTTGTTTCCAAAATAAAATAAAGCCTGAGGAAGCAATGCTCTGTGACGTAAGAATTGCTGGTTTATCGAGCGTGCCTTAGCTCCTGTCGGTTTTCAAAATGGACGTGTTTGGTTTTGATAAAGATGATCAAATTCGCCAAAAGTTAACATGCAGCTTTGTTTCGTATCCAATCGTTTATTAAACAAACAATACAAAATACGAAAGCCATCCTATATACAAAATGAATTCCTAAAGGCAAATAAAGAAAAGGGTATTAATTCAAATAACTACCGCGTGTTCTTCCTGATGTGGATCCCTATGAAGACTTCGCGACCCTACCCTAGACTTCAGCCTTACACCAGTAAATATCACAGCCTATCATCAAAATATATGAGCACTATGAAATATATAATTACACATACATCATTCATAATAACAAATATAATATATATCCCGTAAATGGCTACAAACTGCATTAATTATGTCTCTCCCGAATAAAAGATTATAAAAATTTACATGTACAATTACAAATATAATTATCACATCAGCTATTACCGGAGTCTCCAAAAATACAAGTATACTTGGCCCTATACTTTTCAGAAATTTAGAAACATACCATAAACTACCTGTTTCACCCTGCTTCACAAACCGAACGTATTAAGACTTAAATCGTTGACTGTAACGTACTTTTGCGGAGGAAAGTTGCACAGTTGTCCTGACAACCATATATCAGAGGACACCGAATTAAACACCACGATTCAATAATCAAACAAAAAAAGTTAGAAATAAGGAGTTGGGGAAGTACCATTTCGGGCCTTGGTTAATTTTGCCCTTTCTTGTGACTGTGGGTTTTGAAATCGTTCAAAGTGGAATCTTCCAAAAAAATACCCAACTCAACAAAAGAGTGATCATGTAAACAGCAACAGATTGGGATGAACGTTCTGTCACGTAACCTGTGAACATAAATAACAGTGAACATATTGCACAGAGAAGTCAGTTCTTTTCTGCTGGGGATCCTTTCCCATCAGATTTCTTAGCCGCTTCCTCGGCTGCTTTCCGTTTCTTCTCTTCCTTCTCCATCTGCCTCCTTTTGTAGGCTTTCTCTCCTTCTAATGCCATGTTTTCAAGGCTCTCCACCTTCAAAGCAGTCTGTAACCACATGCAACTCAGGACAGCTACAATATCAGGCCGACACCTGTATTCGTATTGGAAAATCCATAGGACAAGTGCCTTGGATGCTTCTGTTACCTTTTTGTACTTCTGCCAGGGAAAATCCAATCTTCTCTGTTCGTCCAGAACCCCGGAGTTTCCTTTACTTTCATCAAACGGCATTTTACCAGTGATGAAAATGTATAAGATGACTCCTATTGCCCAGATGTCGGACTTCTTAGGTTCGTAAGGTTCTCCTTTGAGGATTTCTGGAGCTGCGTACGATTTGGAGCCACAATACGTCCTGCTTAGGTCCTTCGTACAATCACCTTTCACAAAACCGAAATCACAGAGTTTGATGAAGTAGTTTTTGTCCAGGAGTAGATTTTCTAGCTTCAGGTCCCTGTGTGTGATGTTTTGATCATGGAGATAACTGACTGCGTCGCAAACCTGGCAAATCCAACATTTAGCGAGAGGTTCGCTCAAAGCGCCTGATTTCTGAATGTAACGCAGGACGTCACCATTCTCGGAATATTCCAGAATCATATATATGCGTCTCCCATCATCGAACATGTCCATCATAGTGACAATGTTCCTGTGACGCATTTGCGGCCATATATCTAGTTCTCGCGGCAGGAACTTCGATTGGAAATCTTTTGGAGCTTTTAGACGATCAACTATTTTCACTGCAACTTTTTCACGTTCTTTTGAAAAGCAGTAGGCTAATTTTACCTTTGAATAGCTTCCACTGCCCAAAGTCCGTCTGACCAAATATCCTTTTCTTGCAAGAATTGCTCGGTATGTCGGTCTGTATGTTACCGATTCTGTTTTCGATATCTGTGACCGTTTGCACTCCACGGGTTCCACTTCTGCTTTCATAACCTGAAGCTCTGAGTGAAGATTAGACATGTATTTCGTTTCATCACTCATATCTAATCGTGGACATTTACTGGGCAACATTTGAATTCACTCCTGCCACATTTACACTTTCCAGAGCTTTTTCTATACTCTCCAACGGCAGCCTGTTTGAGCGGAAGTGTTGCTAACTGTGACGTCATAATGTCGTGACGTCACGTTGCAACAGAACGACACTCATTCTATGCCGCGCAATACTGAAAGGATGGTTGCTCCTGTCTGTCGAGTGTGTTAGGTTTGTCAAACATGTAACAGACAAAATGAGTCGTATTGTCAAAGATTTAGTTGTGTCGGAGGAAGAAGCGGAGCTGAAGAAAAGAGGATATTGTCTCGGAACTACTCTTGGAGAAGGTTCTTACGCTAAGGTGAAGAGCGCGTATTCCGAGAAGCTTCAGAAGAGGGTTGCTGTCAAAATTATTAATCGCAAACGTGCACCAAAGGACTTTCGTGAAAAGTTTCTTCCGCGGGAACTTCAAGTATTGAAAGTGGTGGATCATCAAAATGTTGTCGCTTTGTATGATATCCTGGAGATTCACCACAAGGTACAGTATCAAATATAAATAAGTCTGAATCGATATTGCGATACACCAGTGCTAAACTCACTTACACGATGCACGATATCGGTGACAATAAGTAATGTTTTTTAAACTGAGATGATCTAGAAACTGACACTAAATAATAGTTATTCGTTATCATTTCTACAGATTGACAGGTGTAAGGAGGGGCGAAAGCAAACACTTTTGTTTTGTTTTTGTTTTTTTGGGGGGGGACTTCTTTCACGCATTTCATAATGTATTATTCTACGGTTTTTTATCGCAAACAGAACTATGGGATATATGTGTGTGTGTGTGTGTGTGTGTGTGTGTGTGTTATCGTGACGCCATATCATTATGAATCCTTGATTGTTTGTTTCAATTACACAACGCTGATATTCAAACCCTATTAAGGTGTGTTTCGACACGAACATATAGTCTTTTACCTTTTAGAATAATAGATTTATTACTGGAACAAAACGGCTTTTCTAATGTGTTTCAATATTTGACAGAAAATGTCTATGTGTTTTGTTTTTATTTTTTTGTTTATATTATGCTCCCAAAAACACAGACTAACCAAAACCTTTGGTGTGTCGTTCACAAATCAGCAGTGATCATACATATAATGTTTGAGTTTGTTATGATGAGAAAGTTATAGATTAAAGCTGTGTAGCTCTAAACCCAAGAAAAAACAACACGATTCCACTCGTCAAATGATATTCGTGAAAGGACTTTGTCTGAAGTTATCAAAAACACTTTGCGTATGAAATTTTCTTTTAATAGATTAGTAAGTTATGTCTCTTGCAAAATGTATCTTTCAGCACTAAAACGATTCAATCGTACTTCTATTAATCCTTTACTTAACTTGTTTCTCGTATCCTGGTGGTTAGCTCAATGCTTAAGCTGTTTGCATTTGATTCCCCTCACTGGATACAATCTGACAAGCCAATTTCTGGTGTTTTCCCAACTATAATTACTTGGATATTGCTCAGTGCAGCGTAAAACCGACTCACTCACTCAATTACGCTGAATAAATGTATTTGCCACATAAACTGCAAATCACTTACAATAGTTGATATGTCACAAGTTTGTCGAATGTTTCCGCACTGAATAAGTGTTGTAGAGTCAACCAGAAGAGCTGCATGGGTGTGTGCATCGTACTCCGTTGTTTTTCGTGTTACCAGCCCCAAAAATTTGTTTGCTGTTCAAGGCTCTTTATATATATGTATGCCACTGTGTATAACTAAACGGCGGTGTTCAAAGACATACTCTCACTCACATGTGTTTTTATAAATTGAAGAAATTGGAAAAAACGGAGAAGATAGTGAAGCATGTTGTTGCGTTGTATGTGCAATGTTGATTCCGATTCTTATTTCAAACATTTGAAAACGTACGGTTCGCCGGTGTCCCCAGTAAAACATTAATTCATTTTTACAGCGAATCCGCGTATCGATGTCTTAAGTGAGATAAAATCACATACTGTTTTTAACAACGTTTGTTTATCTGACACTGTGGGCAAGCTTCCAGCCACGAGGTTAGCTACAGAGCCAGATGGTCCTAATTCTTACACTTTTTTCTAAAAAAGAATTGAAGAAAATATAAGATTAAGAAAGAACAGCCTTTGCGTTAGGTGGAATACTGAAATGTGACATTTAATCCCGAAGAATAAAAGAGCAATCAAGAGAGAAACATAGAGAGAAGAAACGAAGCTAAGCTACAACGGACCGGCAGAGCTTTGTCTTGTCCCTAATGACGAGAACGAATTAGCCCGTGTGCACCAGAACGTAAAGAATGGGGCGGGCGGTCTTTGATTACGTCGCGGCCCCCAGGCTGTTCTGCATAACCGAGGCCGAATCTCTTTCAGTCGTTTATAGGGAGGATATTGATATTTCTTAATGTTTGTGTTTTCACGATCGGACAAAAGTTATAAGATGGATGAGGACAAGCAAATTCACGCACTCACAAAATAGGTCGGAATTATCCCAAATAATTTCCGTTACTACCAATTTTGCTGTATACATGTTTATAAGTCAGTAACGTATATGAATCATTAATACAACCATGGGCTGACAAAATTCCATGGGAGTTGAAGAATTGATGGTGGTGCTATATGCTAAGACCGTAGTGAGTGAGTGCGTGAGTGAGCTGAGTCACCGGATAGTACCACATTGAAGATGTAATAGTACGTGTTCGTCCAAGTAAGAGCTTACACATAATGGAATGGGAGTTTTAATTCTGTTCGGCCCGTTCCAAGGAACTAATTCAACTATTCCTCCCAATGTCTTCCAAATGCGAAATGTACATTATGAACGGTTTCTAAAACGATGACAATTATCTATTTAGCAGGCACGGGCGTCATTAATCGGGGCGGTGGGGTAGCCTAATGGTTAAAGCGTTGGCTCGTCACGCCGAAGACCCGGGTTCGAGTCCCCACATGGGCACAATGTGTGAAGCCCATTTCTGGTGTCCCCCTCCGTGATGTTGCTGGAATATTGCTAAAAGCTGCGTAAAACCAAACTCAGTCAGTCAGTCAACATTAATCTGCACAATGTTTCAATTTTTAAATCATATTTTGTTGCTTTGTGTTTGTTTATGGTCAACATTTACACATGATGTTAATAAAACTGGGACTGTTGCTGTATGTCATAATGGTGAGAAAGGTCATTATTGAGCATTCTTTTTCCGTTTGCAGTTATACATAGTGATGGAGCATGCAGGTCATGGTGACCTCTTGGAGTATATAAAACTGAGAGGGGCCCAGCCTGAAGACCAAGCCCGCAAGATGTTCAAGCAGCTAATGGATGGGATAGACTATCTCCACAAGAATCACATAGCCCACAGGTAAGTATTTCATCTTGGAAACTATACTGGTTCCCGGATTCTCTGTTTGGTATCGTTACTGGTACCCGGCAGTCTAAGCGAAATGTGTCTGGAACGAACGGGAACCAGTCTACGTGAAAGCTAACTGGTGTTGACGTCATAATTTGATGACGTCATAGCAACGAAATGTCATTTCAAGTAAGTATTTCATCTTGGAAACTATACTGGTTCCCGGATTCTCTGTTTGGTATCGCTACTGGTACCCGGCAGTCTAAGCGAAATGTGTCTGGAGCGAACGGGAACCAGTCTACGTGAAAGCTAACTGGTGTTGACGTCATAATTTGATGACGTCATAGCAACGAAATGTCATTTGTGGTCAAACGCGAACTATTATCTTTCGCTTCTTTGTTGAAACGTCACTTTGCATTGTTTTTTGTGTGTGCGAGGTTTATGATTATTCGTAACTTTTTCAGCTTTGGCCCTCAGCTACAAATTGTAGGACAGAGATGGTAAAGTCGTGCAGAAAGCTGCAATTTGTTAAGAGTTGCGTCCCTTGGCCTTTCCTGAGTTCGGTAATAGTGGGTTAAGATAACTGGTCTGTCAGAACTATAATCATCACTAGGCTGTACTTTATGTCGAACACCTTCCTTTGGACTTTCCTTTCGCCCGCAGCCCAAATCAGTGAAGTTCCGTGAAAGTTACTGGGTTTAATGCGATATTATAGCACGCTCACTCACCCACTTCCAATATGTTTTGGCAAACAGTATCATAGCCTATTGATAGCCGATGCTACTGGAATAGTAGAAATCATATTCTGTTTGTCCCTCTGAACAAGTGTTCACCCTGGACACGTGGTCGATCCTCAAAGTAACACTTCGGGCTTCCAACTTGATAAGTCCTGAAAAAAAACCTGAAATCAGGTTCAAGGCGTTAAACCAGACCCACACTCATTCAGTCATTGAAAAAGTATTGTCTTCGACATTAAACTCATGCGGGTTATTTTCCAGGGATCTCAAGTGCGAGAACCTCCTCCTAGACAGCCAGAACGTAATCAAGGTATCGGATTTTGGCTTCTCCCGCTTCTATGACAACGGAATGACCAGTAAGACCTTCTGTGGAAGTGCTGCGTACGCAGCACCGGAAGTTCTCCAAGGTATCCCGTACTTCGTGCCTCTCCACGACATCTGGGCAATGGGGATCATCCTGTATATCATGGTAGGTGAAGAATCGTTTACCCGCTTATAATACTTGATGATTTTGAACAAATCGATAACAGCTGCAATGTAACCCCGAGAGCCAATAAAGAGGGGTTTTCAGAAATCGTAAAAAAAAAAAAAACACAATTCAGAGACACAAGACTTAGTGTTGCTAACAGTTTCACAAGATTTGTGTGTATGTGATAAATTCTCGTATAAACACATGTTTAAAACTGTCGCTGGACAACTGTACATTAAGAAAAATAGCACCTCTTCTCTATTTTGATGCCTCCTGAATTTCCATGTATCTTCTGCAAAAACGTTCGTATGACATTCTCCTCGTTTTAATTCTATGGATACCTCCTGAAATAATGGTAGCTGGTAATTATACAATTCACACTTTGCTAAGGATCAAATCATTGATTCAACAGAAAACTATGATGTGGGCCAAATTTGGTTTAAACATCTAAGCCTATCGTAAGCATGGATCCAAATTTTCAGTATGTCATTTCATCTGGAGGATCCCATACCTGGTATTGACAGGTGTTGTGTACTTATCAATGACCCGTGCCATGCTTTGCAAAGTGGTTGATTGGTGCCATGAAAACCATTTTTATGGTTACTCATGTATCAAGTGCATAAATGATACGGTTAGCTAAAGTGGCTGTTTTCCTAAAGATGTGTTACCATATCATTATTTATCCAGTTTTAAATGGATACAATTTGAAATTATAAATCTAAGTTGCGAATTTTTGTGATCCTTAGCAAAGTGTGAGCTATTATATTACATGTATATGGGTCTTTATATTGCGCTATAGTCCATCCCACATGCATGCTCAAAGCGCTTCTTTGTACTGGTTCAAGACCACATATTACCACATTAATTCTATCACAGCATGACAGATTAGCCATCTTTGTATAAGAAGTGTTTTTAGTAGTCTAATAGCACGGGTATTTGATCTTAATAAGGAGTAACAGGTCAAACACTACTAACACAAAGTACCAAACGAATTCCCACAGTTTGGCATCTCCAGCGGGTAACATAAAAAATGTTACTCGCTTGTAAGCGGGGTACATTTATTGGCTCAGCCAATCAGAAAACGACATTTATGTGTGGTAAGATAATGATCACAGTACAGTACAATGACCAGTGTTACGCCCCGTGCAATAACCAGTGTCACCCCTCGCAGTACAACAACCAGTGTTAACCCCAGCAGTTAAATGACCAGTGATACACTTTACAGTACAATTACCAGTGTTACCCTCGCAATACAATGACCAGTGTTACCCTCGCCGTAAAACTGCCAGTGTTACCCTCGCAATACAATGATCAGTGTTACCCTCGCAATACAATGACCAATGGTACCATCGCAGACTCGTAGTACAATGACTAGTGTTACCCTCGCAGTACAATTGCCAGTGTTACCCTCGTAGTAAAATTGCCAGTGTTACCCTCGTAGTAAAATTGCCATTGTTACCCTCGCAGTACAATGACTAGTGTTACCCTCGCTGTACATGTACAACTGCCAGTGCTACCCTCGCAATACAATGATCAGTGTTACCCTCGCAATACAATGACCAGTGGTACCATCGCAATACAATGACCAGTGTTACCCTTGCAGTACAATGGCTAGTGCTATCCTCGCAATACAATGACCAGTGTTATTCTCGCAGTACAATTACCAGTGTTACCCTCGCAATACAATAGCCAGTGTTACCATCGCAGACTCGAAGTACAATTGCCAGTGTTACCCTCGCAATACAATGACCAGTGTGACCCTCGCCGTACAATTGCCAGTGTTACCCTCGCAATACAATGATCAGTGTTACCCTCGCAATACAATGACCAGTGGTACCATCGCAGACTCGTAGTACAATGACTAGTGTTACCCTCGCAGTACAATTGCCAGTGTTACCCTCGTAGTAAAATTGCCAGTGTTACCCTCGCAGTACAATGACTAGTGTTACCCTCGCAGTACATGTACAATTGCCAGTGTTACCCTCGCAATACAATGATCAATGTTACCCTCGCAATACAATGACCAGTGGTATCATCGCAGACTCGTAGTACAATTGCCGGTGTTACCCTCGCAGTACAATGACTAGTTTTACCCTCGCAGTACAATGACCAGTGTTACCCTCGCAATACAATGACCAGTGTAATCCTCGCAGTACAATGACCAGTGTAATCCTCGCAGTACAATTGCCAGTGTTACCCTCGCAATACAATAACTAGTGTTATCCTCGCAATACAATGACCAGTGATACACTAGTGGTAACACTGGTCATTGTACTGCGAGGGTAACACTAGTCATTGTATTGCGAGGATAACACTAGTCATTGTACTGCGAGGGTAACACTGGTCATTGTATTGCGAGGGTAACACTGGTCATTGTACTGCGAGGGTAACACCGGTCATTGTACTGCGAGGGTAACACTGGTCATTGTACTGCGGGGTAACACTAGTCATTGTATTGCGAGGATAACACTAGTCATTGTACTGCTAGGGTAACACTGGTCATTGTACTGCGAGGGTAACACCGGTCATTGTATTGCGAGGGTAACACTGGTCATTGTACTGCGAGGGTAACACTGGTCATTGTACTGCGAGGGTAACACCGGTCATTGTACTGCGAGGGTAACACTGGTCATTGTACTGCAAGGGTAACACTAGTCATTGTATTGCGCGGGTAACACTGGCAATTGTACTGCGAGGATAACACTGGTCATTGTATTGCAAGGATAGCACTAGCCATTGTACTGCGAGGGTAACACCGGTCATTGTACTGCGAGGGTAACACTGGTCATTGTACTGCGAGGGTAACACTAGTCATTGTATTGCGAGGATAACACTAGTCATTGTACTGCTAGGGTAACACTGGTCATTGTACTGCGAGGGTAACACCGGTCATTGAACTGCGAGGGTAACACTGGTCATTGTACTGCGAGGGTAACACTGGTCATTGTACTGCGAGGGTAACACCGGTCATTGTACTGCGAGGGTAACACTGGTCATTGTACTGCAAGGGTAACACTAGTCATTGTATTGCGCGGGTAACACTGGCAATTGTACTGCGAGGATAACACTGGTCATTGTATTGCAAGGATAGCACTAGCCATTGTACTGCGAGGGTAACACTGGTCATTGTATTGCGAGGGTAACACTGGTCATTGTACTGCGAGGGTAACACCGGTCATTGTACTGCGAGGGTAACACTGGTCATTGTACTGCGAGGGTAACACTAGTAATTGTATTGCGAGGATAACACTAGTCATTGTACTGCGAGGGTAACACTGGTCATTGTACTGCGAGGGTAACACCGGTCATTGTATTGCGAGGATAACACTGGTCATTGTACTGCGAGGGTAACACCGGTCATTGTACTGCGAATGTAACACTGGTCATTATACTGCGAGGGTAACACTAGTCATTGTATTGCGAGGGTAACACTGGTTAGTGCTATCCTCGCAATACAATGACCAGTGTTATCCTCGCAGTACAATTGCCAGTGTTACCCAAGCAATACAATGAATAGTGTTACCCTGTACAATGACCAGTGTTACCCTCGCAGTACAATGACTAGTGTTAGATGAGACCTTAATTGCTTTAAATTAGATAAAAACAGTTTCTGTTTGTGAACAAATGTTGTTATGTTTATGCGGATGGTCACTGTGAACTTGTAACCTGCAGGTGTGTGCCTCAATGCCGTACGACGACTCCAACTTAAAGCGCATGATCAGAGACCAGACTGAAAAGAAGGTCAGTTTCTCCAAGTCCAAGAAGATCTCCCCTGAATGTAAGGACTTGATGCACCGAATTCTCGAGGTTAACGTCAAGAAACGTGCCACCATTGTCGCCATGTCGGAGCATCCGTGGATAAAAGAGAGCAATGGTGCCCCAACTACACCACTGAGCCAGGCTTCCTCGCCACAGCCAGTCAGCAGCGAGGACAAGAAAAAGGACAGGGTGAGCGAAGATAAACCTCGCCCAACACTTCTCACTAACCTTCACCTTAGACCGGAAGAGAGGGATGGCAAAAAGAAGTCCAAGGACAAAATCGGAAAGAGTGAAACGCCGGATATTCCTCTTCAGCCGGAGGCTAAGGCGTGAGTGCGGTTGCGTGAATGATTTCTCAAACATTTCTCTAACGCTGTCAGTGCGTTGTGAGGTTTTATTGTTTCCTCCATCAAGAAAGTGCAATATTTGTTGAGATTTAATATTTCTAATTTTGTGTTTTAGTTTTATGCTAATGGGTGTATCTGGCTGGGTCTGATCATATTTATGCGCTCGTTTGCTGAACAAAAATTAACATTTAGAATCAAAGGCAATATAATATATTTATATATATTATACAATTATTATTGCAGTTTTGGCAAAATGTATTTGTGTTTGTTTATAGTGTTTGTTTATAGAAATTGAGGCAGCAGGTTTCCATGTATGCATTGTCATGTTTTCAGTTATGTATGTCAGTTGACTTTTATAGCTGCTGTACACCTGAATAATATTCTTGGTTTTCCCAACATGCAATTGTAGTTTGAATACTCTTATTGTTATTTGGTATATCAAAGGTTGGCAACTGTTTTGGCCAAATGATTCCTCTGGCACCAGCAGACTTTGGGGTTCGTCCTATACAGAGCTGTAATATACAATGTAGGGTGTATTTGTTTGATGCCTGCAGTTGTCACTGTTCAAACGTTGTCCTGTTTTTCCTCACCCTAGGGACCGTTCATAATTTATGGCACGGTGTGTGTGTGTGTGTGTGTGTGTGTTTGTGGTTTTAATAATTTTAATTTTCAATTTTGTACATGTAATATTAAAACATTAAGCTTAAAAGTCATGGGGGCATTTATTTTGTTCATGATATGCGGTTGGGGTGGGTGGGGTGGGAGGATCACTTACTTTGTACATACATTCTGGGGGCATTCACATTGTACATGCTTCTCCATAAGAATCATCATCATCATCACACACGCGCGCGCGCGCGCACGCACACGCACGCACACACCATAAATTATGAACGGTCCCTTACTCTGTAAGTGGGCATTTTGCAAATCGTGTTACAAAATGGGTTTTGTGTCTGCGTGTGCGCGTCTGAGCGCGAGTGTGCGAACGTGGGAGTTGTATGGAAAATACTGTTTCTGTTGGAAAGATTTAAATATGTGCTTGTGTATGATAGATTTGTACTGTAAAATCCTTGGTAGTCATCGCACCTTAATTTCCGAATAATATCCTAGAATGCCCACATATATACAAAGGACATACCAATGATTGTTTTATGCAAACTTTTGTTAATCCAGGGATTATTTTTGGTCTGCTGCCATTCGGATTAACGATGTTTTACATAGAGAGTATACAGTGTTCGGCGTCCTCATTGTTTACGTTTAAATGGACTTTCTTTCTTGAATTGTTATTGTTACCCATTGTCGTTACTTTAGGCAGATATATGATAAAGTTTTGCTTTACAGTGTCCCAAGTGTTAACCAAGCGTTCAAAGGTTATCATAAATGATTGCGTAAATTATGATTTTGTCAAAATAAATTTTGATAATAAACTGTTTTGTATACAACGTAAGTACATGTGCTATTTGTATAAGAAAATAATGGATTTCAATTGGTCTACCTGTCCATTTCCGTCACAATAGTATAACATAGCGTTTAATTGTTCCGACTGTATTTAAATCAATTAAATACGCAAACTGTATTTTCAATAATATTTAATTATGACATCAATAGAATTCACATGCACAAATGTGTGAATAGCGCCACACAGAGATGCGTTTGTTAATTGGTTTGGTCTCAAGGGTTAATCGTCACCTTACCATTATTAATAAAGAAATATGATAAACCTCAGTGTCAGTTTAATGCCCCTCGAAATGGCGTTTTATTGCAGTCGTATTACGGTGTCATATTTGGCAACAAACCTCGGGTTGATGGGGACCTTACCAAACGTTGGCACTGATTTTTTTATGAACGAATACACATTAATGCCAATGGAAAAATATCCTATTAACATCGGGCCGGACCTTCAGTATTAATGGTCATTAATAGAAACACGATTTGTAAGGGTGCTTTTACGATGATATGTATCATTAACTTTCGTATCACGATGCTCACTGTTTAAGCCAGGACATAATATGAAAGAATCGAATAAAATACGAAGTTAGTCTGGCTGAGGTTAAGTGAACATTTCGCCACAATTAATGAAAAAAACTTTCATTGAAATTACAGCGGTCCCTAGAGAGATCGCTTAAAACACAATTAATGATGATTCCCTTATTGCGTATTACCGTCCAAGGCTGGAGAATAATTCAAGTGATCCCAACAATAGCTGGCCGTCAAATCCATTCAGATTGCCGAAGCAAACATAACAGTTAATTTTTGTCTAAAAATTCCTGTGTTAATCACCGTCCTCGTGGGGATAACTCATTTAGTGAATCACTGGCAATTGAAGGTGGATCAAAGACCAAACCTAGCCTTCCCGGCGTTGCTTGCAAAAAATCTTAATGAAACAGACAACACTAATTGCCCAAGGCTATGTCACTTTCGCTTAGCCGGAATACAGGGGTCACAGGTCAGTCTGAAATTGACAGACTCTGATTGGCCCGCATCGGCATGATCTAAGATATTGACCCGCACTATTGTACTCCCAATTCCCCGGTGAATAGAAAACTGTCAATTTATCTGATAATATTTCATCTTTCTTATGCCATGGAAGGCTAGAATCGCTGTGTGGAATCGCCGGCTTTTTGATCCAATTTTTGCAATTATCTTAAAAAACACGTCATCGCGCGACTTGGTCTCATTCCCGCCGCCCCCCGCGTCGCTCGAGTGTCACCGTGCTGGCCGAGAGATAGCAAGCACAGTCCAGGGTGTAAAGCGACCCCACTGATGAAATCAGCCTGAGACCTCGGCTTTAATCATAGCATCTGTGTCGTTAATTTATAGGAGTTTCTCAGGCTCTATCTACAGATTTGATTCAAAGGGCATCTTGTATTAAACATGAATTCCGAATGTTATAAATTGTTTTGCTCTCTTGATTTCAGCTGATTACAAGATAGTGAAAAATAGTTTGTTTTTGACAAAAAGAGCGTTTTGGTTTCTGTGATCATTTTGATTACTTTTTGTTGAAAACGCTCGAACGCCAGATTAATTACGCTTTGTCAATATTTTCTTTCTAAGTTATATTAATACCTATATAATTTATTTATAGCTACTTTTATAATTCCACAGTATATATATGAGACCAACAAAGTGGAAAATGGAGGTAAACATATTTCTAAGAATACTTTTGATTGTACTTTTTGAAATTAAGTTTAGTTATTTTTCTAAATATATGATTAAAATAATATGCATAGTATTTCTCAGGATCAGTTTATGAAAGGGTGCGTGTACATGAAATCTCGGGAGTTAGAGTGACCTTTGGTTTAATGCGTCAACGACCGTGGTTTGATTCCCATAGTGTACGATGTGTGAAGTCCATCCTTCACGTCTCCTGCTGGGGCGGGATAGCACCATACTAACACACGCTCTGGGGTTTAATGACACGTTAACATTGGTTCTAATGAACAGCAGGCCTTATATTATTCTACATTTTACGAACCCTGCCGATTTAGGTAATTTCGGCCCTGAATCGATATTTGTTCAAGCATCTTTATTCACTATATTTGTCAGTAGGTATTGACAAAAAAAATCAGTTTAAATTTTATCTTCAATAACTCCGACGTTCCTTGCCAGATATGCATGAATGTTCGATACGCTTATAGCTGTACAACTGAGTGAGTAAGTGAATGTGTGAGATATTCGCACATCCCGACCCAGAGCTCTGTAACCTCTACACCCAAAACCCAGAACTCTATAACCACTACACCCCACGCCAGAGCTCTATAAACACTACACCCCACCCTAGAGCTCTATAACCAATACACCCCACCCCAGAGCTCTATAAACACTACATCCCACCCCAGAGCTCTATAACTACTACACCCCACACACAGCTCTATAACCACTACACCCCACCTTAGAGCTATATAACCACTACATCCCACCCTAGAGCTCTATAACTACTACACCCTACCCCAGAGCTCTATACCCACTACACCCCACCCCAGAGCTCTATAACCACTACACCCCACCCCAGAGCTCTATACCCACTACACCCCACCCCCAGAGCTCTATAACCACTACACCCCACCCCAGAGCTCTATACCCACTACACCCAACCCCAGAGCTCTATAAACCACTCACTACACCCCCCCACCCCAGAGCTCTATAACCACTACACCCCCACCCCAAAGCTCTATAACCACTACACCCCACCCCAGAGCTCTATAAACCCACTACACCCCAACCCCAGAGTTCTATACCCACTACACCCACCCTAGAGCTCTATAACCACTACAACCCCCACTCTACTACCACTCTACCCCACCCCAGAGCTCTATAACCACTACACCCAACCCCAGAGCTCTATAACTACTACACCCCACCCCAGAGCTCTATAACCACTACACCCCACCCCAGAGCTCTATAACCACTACACCCCAACCCCAGAGCTCTATAACCACTACACCCCACCCCAGAGCTCTATAACCACTACACCCCACCCCAGAGCTCTATAACCACTACACCCCACCCCAGAGCTCTATAAACCTACACTACATCCCACCCCAGAGCTCTATAACCACTACACCCCACCCCCCCCAGAGCTCTATAACCACTACACCCACCCCAGAGCTCTATAAACACTACACCCCACCCCAGAGCTCTATAACCACTACATCCCACCCCAGAGCTCTACACTACATCCCACCCCAGAGCTCTATAACCACTACACCCCACCCCAGAGCTCTATAACCACTACACCCCACCCCAGAGCTCTATAACCACTACACCCCACCCCAGAGCTCTATATATCCACTACATCCCACCCCAGAGCTCTATACCCACTACACCCAACCCCAGAGCTCTATAACCACTACACCCAACCCCAGAGCTCTATAACCACTACACCCCACCCCAGAGCTCTATAACCACTACACCCCACCCCAGAGCTCTATAACCACTACACCCCACCCCAGAGCTCTATAAACACTACACCCCCACCCCAGAGCTCTATAACCACTACACCCCACCCCAGAGCTCTATAACCACTACACCCCACCCCAGAGCTCTATAGCCACTACACCCAACCCCAGAGCTCTATAGCCACTACACCCAACCCCAGAGCTCTATAACCACTACACCCAACCCCAGAGCTCTATAGCCACTACACCCCTACCCAGAGCTCTATAACCACTACATCCCACCCCAGAGCTCTATAGCCACTACACCCCACCCCAGAGCTCTATAGCCACTACATCCAACCCCAGAGCTCTATACCCACTACACCCCACCCCAGAGCTCTATAACCACTACACCCAACCCCAGAGCTCTATACCCACTACACCCAACCCCAGAGCTCTATAACCACTACACCCAACCCCAGAGCTCTATAGCCACTACACCCCACCCCAGAGCTCTATACCCACTACACCCCACCCCAGAGCTCTATAACCACTACACCCCACCCCAGAGCTCTATACCCACTACACCCCACCCCAGAGCTCTATAGCCACTACACCCCACCCCAGAGCTCTATAGCCACTACACCCCACCCCCAGAGCTCTATAGCCACTACACCCCACCCCAGAGCTCTATACCCACTACACCCAACCCCAGAGCTCTACAACCACTACACCCAACCCCAGAGCTCTATAGCCACTACACCCCTACCCAGAGCTCTATAACCACTACATCCCACCCCAGAGCTCTATAGCCACTACACCCAACCCCAGAGCTCTATAACCACTACACCCAACCCCAGAGCTCTATAGCCACTACATATTTTCCTGAGAAATAATCCTTATAGATGGAGGCGACTTAACTGATCAGTGACCAGACACGGTTGTCATCCTCGCGCTGGGCGTTGCTCTTAATATCGATCACCGGTTTGCCTGCTCCAGACTCGATACGCAGCCTTCTCCAAGCTCCCGAAGACTTGCGATTCTGAAGTTTCACATGCTAGTTCTTTATGTCCATCATAACGAACAACAAAAACATAGCCAACAAAAATTTGAAACACAATCCAAACCATACAACTGTCAACCGTTTCCTTGTCAAAATATATCACTCCTCCTTTGTATGCTCGTTTAATGTGATGGTGATTTCCCGGACGATGATCCGGGTAATAAATGCCGCAAAAAAACGGAGATTACCGGTCTACTCCAGACAGCTTTTCTAATCTCTTCGCCAGCCCGTTCGGGCCTTGTCACCAACTAATTATTTCTTTTGTATTAAAAAAAAGGGGGAAAAAATGTTCTTCCAAAGATGACGACGATGTCGGCTGCATTTAAAGCGCATATCAGTAACGCCGTCGAGGCTTTGCGGGGGGGTCGCACGTGCCTCGACAAAATCAATCTCTAGAGCAGTAGAATTTTGACAGGAAATACTAGATTTGTATTTATCAGTTGGGAGCATGGCTTCTCCGGGTTTTCACAGCATGGGATTCTGTTTAAAGAAAGACATTCTCTTTAATTTCCATGGTAACGCTTAAACATTTCAGTCCCCTCTCCTTTATTGGGGACAGCAAACAAGAAGAGTCCGACGTCCCGAGTAGTAGATAGCTGATCGATTTTTTTATTCACAGCGGGGTCTTATCGCTTTTAAAAAGTTGTCTCCCCTTAGTTTCATTATTTTATAATCCTCTGCCCGATATCCATCAAAATAAATGCGAGAGCCACTACTTGATGTGAAATATGAGCATTTCCTGGCTCGAATGTTTCCGTTATTAGTCCGTGTGTCATTGCGTAATCACTAGACGTAAAAAACGTCTGCCATTAAAGGCGGCCTTTTACACCCTCGGTCGTACTAATAACAAGTATTTATTAGGTCCTATTTGACACAAAATAACCGTGGCGCCTTTACGTTTGACTGTTCAAACATAATTTCCGAAATAATAAATCTCCGGCGAAAGAAAAACTGCCAACTTCCAAAATTTATCTTTGGGGCTCATTGTTATGTTTCTTTTGGAGTAAACGCATTTGAATTGATATTGCTTTGTATCTCTAGCTGCGTGAGAATCTTGCGGAGGAGAGGACTGGGGAGCAGCGTGGTTGGGATCTGAATGGCCATCAAGTTAAAACCAAGAAAACATTTATTTAAATGATGACATTGGTGAAAATCCAGGCTTTATGTTGATATCCATGAGAATAAAATTAGGACTGGCTATGAGGCCACAACAAATTCATTATTTGTTCTTCAAAATGTCGCGGTCTGTTTTGCGATTGTGACTCAACTCAGGAAAAATACTTGAATCTGTAATTTCCTAAGAAAGTGTAATCCCAAATATAACATATGTAACATGTTTTCCGATTATTATAGATACAATCGAACCACAAGACGTTGTATGATCAGGGCTCGTGTTTCAAGTGAGTGGGTGAGCTTTCCTTTTGACAAGCCATGGTGAACGAACAGAGCAAGGTTACGTTATAGATTGCTGTTTGATATGAGAATACAAAAGATTTGCTTGGTTTGACAATTAGTAAATATAGATGGCACACTAATAGTTTGAACTGGTTTTTTTTGTCGTTCTCGTGTCAAACCTACAATGTAGTTTTAATGATAGTATTTTGTATGTCTGTATTATCTGTGTATTCCAACCTTGTGTAAACCATGTATTTAACTTATACGGTGAATAAGAAATGTGTAAAGGCGTCAAAGTATCTCCTGAAGCTATCTCGTCTCAGCTGTAAACATGAATAATATAAAATACAGTGGTAGGACCGAAGGTATGGCAAGTATGGCGTCACTTCAAGGGTTGTCGCCATTGAACACTTTCTACTAAAGTCAAATATGCCATCCCCAGATAGTGATCAAGATTTTTTTCTTCAGATGTGTAACTTGTCTTTGATTATCATAGTCGAGAAGTACTATGATGGATTGTTACATCATTCATTAGGTAAAAATATTAGGTAAAAAGTCAGTACATACCATTGGCGATATTTTCCGTAGATAACCCTATGATGAATCTGTATTTTTGTACTTGGGCAAATCTTCATCTAATCGATAAACACTCAGTGTTATTTGTAAACACAACAAAGTGGCAATTTCTTTAATCTTGAATCTCTCGTGTTGAACCAACACAGCAATGCCCATACGATCACTTAAGCAGATTGTGACGAGTGCAAACAGCTTTGTCCTTTTCAATTTGATAACGTCTCTATTTTCTTTACATTAATTCAAGCTAATATTTTCACTCATCATGCACGGACAGTTCAAATCCGGGTCCGAAGCCGCGCTTCCCTAAATACCGATGACAAGCAAACATATTATCAATTTAAAAATGTGAATGACATGATTTAGATAATATAATAAATATTCCATCCCAAGCAGGTTAACTCATTGATCCTTGTAACCAATCACAGGTGACCTCTGGTCAGCTGGTGAGTGACCCCGTCAGAATCAATCCTCCCCTGCCCTCCCTCCTTCACAGCAAGGCTGAAATATGTGCCACAGCCATGATCATGACCGACCCATAACAATGTCAGAGCTCATAGTCAATATCTCACAGCACACAACTAAAGAACTGAATGGCATTCCTGTAATTACTCCTTGGCTCTAAGAAGAAAGCCTTACTCATTCCAGTTTATCATGTCATCGCTGTCAGTGCCACTAATGTGTAAAATATTTCACTGGGCACATAAAATGGAATGAATGAAAGCCTGGTGGTACAAGTTTATTACTTTGATTTGCAAGTGGTATTGTAGTTCCAGTGAGGTGGACAGAATAGAGTTATCTCCCTTATATCAGTGACACGCTTTAAGCCTTTCAGGAAGGATGCATGATGCAAACCTTTTTGCGTTCACGATATCAATTAAGAGCTTTCTGTAGCACATTTTCAAAGTCATATGATTGATTCTTTTCACTAAGAAGTTCAAAAGCATATCAATTGATTCTCTTTTAAAGACTTTTAAAGTCATTTCTGAGATTTGAATGTTTCCTTCAGAATATCAATTCAAACTTGCATTACTTATCAGAATGAAACCTCGTTTACAAAATATTCACGTAGAATAAATTATATGGAGCTATTTATTAGTAGTTGGAGATAAGCGGAGTGGCGATGCTGGTTATGCGGGAAGAACAAGGTTGCATCATCTTAATGATATATCATATATTGTCCTTATTATTACACATACTTTCATCAGATATTGTCTGTTTGATAACTCACGCTTTCATCAGATATTGTCTGTATGACAACACATACTTTCATCAGATATTGTCTGTATGACAACACATACTGTCATCAGATATTCTCCTTATTATAACACATACTTTTATCATATATTGTCCTTATTATAACATACTTTCATCAGATATTGTCTGTTTGATAACACACGCTTTCATCAAATATTGTCTGTGTGACAACACATACTTTCATCAGATATTGTCCTTATTATAACACATACTTTTAACAGATATTGTCCTTATTATAACACATACTTTCATCAGATATTGTCCGATGATAACACATACGTCCATCAGATATCGTCTGTATTATAACACATACGTCCATCAGATATTGTCTGTATAACACATACGTCCATCAGATATTGTCTGTATTATAACACATGCGTCCATCAGATATTGTCTGTATAATAACACATACGTCCATCAGATATTGTCTGTATGATAACACATACGTCCATCAGATATCGTCTGTATTATAACACATACGTCCATCAGATATTGTCTGTATTATAACACATACGTCCATCAGATATTGTCTGTATTATAACACATACGTCCATCAGATATTGTCTGTATGATAACACATACTTTCATCAGATATTGTCTGTATTATAACATAACGTCCATCAGATATTGTCTGTATGATAACACATACGTCCATCAGATATTGTCTGTATGATAACACATACGTCCATCAGATATTGTCTGTATGATAACACATACGTCCATCAGATATTGTCTGTATGATCAGATATTGTCTGTATGATAACATACGTCCATCAGATATTGTCTGTATGATAACACATACGTCCATCAGATATTGTCTGTATGACAACACATACGTCCATCAGATATTGTCTGAATGATAACTACGTCCATCAGATATTATATTATAACACATACGTCCATCATATATTGTCTGTTATATAACATACTTTCATCAGATATTGTCTGTTTGATAACACACGCTTTCATCAAATATTGTCTGTGTGACAACACATACTTTCATCAGATATTGTCCTTATTATAACACATACTTTTAACAGATATTGTCCGTATTATAACACATACTTTCATCAGATATTGTCCGATGATAACACATACGTCCATCAGATATTGTCTGTATTATAACACATACGTCCATCAGATATTGTCTGTATGATAACACATACGTCCATCAGATATTGTCTGTATTATAACACATACGTCCATCAGATATTGTCTATAATAACACATAATCACATACGTCCATCAGATATTGTCTGTATGATAACACATACGTCCATCAGATATTGTCTGTATGATAACACATACGTCCATCAGATATTGTCTGTATGATAACACATACGTCCATCAGATATCGTCTGTATTATAACACATACGTCCATCAGATATTGTCTGTATAACACATACGTCCATCAGATATTGTCTGTATTATAACACATACGTCCATCAGATATTGTCTGTATGATAACACATACGTCCATCAGATATTGTCTGTATGATAACACATACGTCCATCAGATATTGTCTGTATGATAACACATACGTCCATCAGATATTGTCTGTATGATAACACATACGTCCATCAGATATTGTCTGTATGATAACACATACGTCCATCAGATATTGTCTGTAT
This sequence comes from Haliotis rubra, assembly GCF_003918875.1. Taxonomy (NCBI): domain Eukaryota; kingdom Metazoa; phylum Mollusca; class Gastropoda; order Lepetellida; family Haliotidae; genus Haliotis; species Haliotis rubra. The sequence continues at coordinate 2,392,644 of NW_025767080.1, forward strand.
GATAACACATACGTCCATCAGATATTGTCTGTATGATAACACATACGTCCATCAGATATTGTCTGTATGATAACACATACGTCCATCAGATATTGTCTGTATGATAACACATACGTCCATCAGATATTATCTGTATGATAACACATACGTCCATCAGATATTGTCTGTATGATAACACATTCTTTAATGAACATCTCGAAGAAAGTATACCAATCCTGTATGCCTGATCAAATTATCACACAAAAAGTTATTACATTGGCAGAACTCACCAACAGCTTTGTCATAGAGGAGGACTCGGGTCTGGTAAATTGGCATTCTTATCAAGTCTGATTAGAGTTAACCTTGTTTGTCGGTAAATATAAGCATACAGTGAAATAAAACAGAAATAATGTCAAACCAAAAATTCATTCCCGAACTTTTCTAAACCCAGTTCAAATGTCCATCTGATAATCAATATTTTCATTCGTTTTCACATTATTGCCAAGGGTCGATAACCTCTCACTCAGCATTAGATCAGTTTAAGTTGACTGACAGCTGACAACACGAAATGAAATAAAGCATGTACATTTCATGGAATAAAATTCCTTAGTAAGAGCGAACAAACATGTGGCTGAATATTTTCTTGGTCTAAATTCCTTAGTTCGAAGAGTACATATTTGTGGCCTTGTTCAAATATTCACACTCATTTTATAAAATTCCATTGTTTCGTTAATCAAATAATGCCAGAAGTCCTCACGCTTTGATCCATCATTAGATCATTTTGAAATGCACGATTCGGTACTATCCTATAAGCCTTGAGGCAACATGGTGGCTTGGATTAACACTTAAAAAGTCAACGTGAAAACGTTAATAACTCTGAACGCATTAATTGACTTCCCACTCAGAACTAACTAACTCTTAGAGTAGGCGAGTCTGGTCAAATTAACATCTTTCAGACAAGATGTCAGTCTTGACTTGCTTCTCCCCCCGATGGCTTCTAAACGCGGTTGTCTGTCGCCATTCCGAGACAAGTACTGCCTCTTTGGAGGTAAAGGAGATGGATAGACGATATTATCAAAATAATGCTCACTGTTAAGACAAACGCCGACGTACACGAATAATCGGTGTTGGCAATTACAGTAACACAGGGGAGATAACACCACGCCGATTTGTTTCAGATTGTGGTAAATGTATCAAAGTGGTTTTATTGTCGACTCGCCTAAACGATTAATGGACAGTTTACAAAATTATTTCCGCGTGGTTCGTGATTGCGTGAGATTGTTTTAAAAAGTTCAAATATTCCATGTCTGATTTATCCACATCATGAAATATGTTTTGCGGGAAAATTATTCATTTTTCTAAACGTAATTTAGCAATATGTTTCTTTTCAATGTTAAAAATGTCAAAGCATAAAGTTCCATTTTGCTTTGTTTATTGTTAAGGGACTCTTTTAGGTAAAATCAGTATGACGGCCTGTACGTATACCAGTCACAGAAAGCAGCGATTACTATATATAGTATGAGTAAAGATCCTCGCTGGGATATATGCGTATCTGTACAATATCAGGGACCACACAATACACACTGTGTAGTATGTTAGGGATATAAAGGCCTCCGTGATGCAACTGATATTGCTGACTACAGACCTCCGTCATGCAATTGATATTGCTGACTACAGACCTCTGTGATGTCATTGATATTGCTGACTACAGACCTCCGTGATGTAATTGATATTGCTGACTACAGGCCTCAGTGATGTAATTGATATTGCTGACTTCAGACCTCAGTGATGTAACTGACATAGCCGACTACAGACCTCTGTGATGTAATTGATATTGCTCACTACAGACCTCTCCGTGATGTAATTGATATTGCTGACTACAGACCTCCGTGATGTTATTGATATTGCTGACAACAGACCTCCGTGATGTCATTTATATTGCTGACTACAGACCTCTGTCGTGTAATTGATATTGCTGACTACAGACCTCCGTGATGTAATTGATATTGATGACTACAGACCTCCGTGATGTAATTGATATTGCTGACTACAGACCTCCGTGATGTAATTGATATTGCTGACTACAGACCTCCGTGATGTAATTGATATTGCTGACTACAGACCTCCGTGATGTAATGACTACAGACCTCCGATATTGATATTGCTGACTACAGACCTCCGTGATGTAATTGATATTGCTGACTACAGACCTCCGTGATGTAATTGATATTGCTGACTACAGACCTCCGTGATGTAATTGATATTGCTGACTACAGACATCCGTGATGTAATTGATATTGCTGACTACAGACCTCCGTGATGTAATTGATATTGCTGACTACATATTGCTGACTACATCCGTGATGTAATTGATATTGCTGACTACAGACATCCGTGATGTAAATGATATTGCTGACTACAGACATCCGTGATGTAATTGATATTGCTGACTACAGACATCCGTGATGTAAATGATATTGCTGACTACAGACATCCGTGATGTAGTTGATATTGCTGACTACAGACATCCGCGATGTAAATGATATTGCTGACTACAGACCTTCGTGATACCATTGATATTGCTGACTACAGAGATCTGTAATGTAATTGTTAATGCTGATATTCCCTCACTATTACCAATGCTAATAACCACAGACCGAAGTGGTACATCTGTTATATTGATGACCACAGGGCACTGTGGATTAACCGATATTACTGACTACAGATTACTGTGTCAAACGGTATGAAGAAGTGTCTGATAAGTTCAACTCTCACTGTGAAGGAGTATATTCCCGATATGACACAAGTATGAGTGGGAGCTGGGTTTGGGTGAGTGAGATGGCGCTATGGTAAGAGGACACCATGTAAGAGCTAACCATTACACCCTACCATTCTAGTACTACTACACCCAACCGCTTTATACCCCAGCTTATGCCCTTGCCACAACACCCCAACCCGTCGCTCTTTAACCACTCCCGACAACCCAAACAGCGCTCTGAAACCTCAAGAGGAAAGATCGGAAGAAGCGGCAAAATGAATGGGGAGGTTATGCTCAGTTCCTCAGTTCATTGCACGTGATTGTAAATCAATACCTCGTGATTTCAATCACTGGATTGTCTGTTTCAGAAACAATTATTTGCAGACCGACGTCATATACTCAGAATAATGCTGAGAGCGGTGTTGAACAAGAAAACTATGATCCCACTAGTAACACAAGTATACATTTCAGAACGTGAACACGTTGAGAGGACGGACATTTTCCGTAAATACTGTGTCAGATAAAAGGCGAGAGACGTGACTTTTGTAATTAAGAAATACCCTAAAAACTTCAATAGTATCAACAACAGCAATTATAAGTCTCGTGTGAAGAATCCTTTTATAGTGACAAGGAATTCTTAACGGCCAAAACCTTAAGTAATCATTTATCAAACAAGCTTGGCGTTGAGGAAGATTTGATATTTGCATGTTATGTGTAATTTTTGATTTAAGGTTACCAGACTGAAGCCTAAAGCCCTCATTGAGCATTGATTACCGCGGAGTGTGCCTCGCCGGAGATTCCCAAGAGCAGGATCTTCGTGATGTTTCTCGCTCATGAGAGGAATGAGCGTGAACGATGTCATACTCGTAAATTTCAGGTCGCTAATACACCTTACATCCCAATCCAAGACGTCAGCAATTGATTACATCATAAATCACGTGGAACCCGATACGTGACGTTACGTCATCATGCTGCAGGCGCGAGTTCCCGCCCTTGGTAGTCACATGATATAATTCGTGTCCGGTTCGATCTGACGGAGGACGTACCAGCGACAAGAAAATGTAATTTCAACTAATGACTTGTCGTGATTAACAGAATCTTTTGTGACATGCCATCCCGATAAAAGTTGTAAAAGTCATTGTTCTCGACTGAACGGTTCGGCTGATATTTCAGTTAATGTCTTGTGAATAGTTTTACTCAATTAGAACAGCACACACACTTAAGAATATAAAGTTTCAAAGACGATTTTAACAGTGTTAAAATCTGTTTGGGATGTTGTATTTTACAACAGAAACCTAACAGATAGAGAGGGGAGCACTATTATCTGTCTCATAGCTCTCGACGTGGTGTGGATGCCACGTGACCACCCCGAAATACAATGGCAGTCTTAAAACCCATTCACAGAAAGTGTTTGACGTTAATCTATGGCCGAACGTGACCTTCTTTGTGACGTCATTCTCGGTATATCCTGGAGTGAGCAAATATTTGGTGTGTTCGTTGTGAAAGACGTAATTTATCGACGCAGATTATTCTCGTTTGTTCCCCCTCGGGGGATAGAATACATCCACGTCAACCTATTCCGGTCGTGTGGGGAGACCAACTAGATCCGCAGGTCAGACTCGGTAACTTGGTTCATAGCGTCATCGTACCCTGACGGCGTGGGCTATGCTCCTAATATCAATCACTGGATTGGGTGGTGCAGACACCATCATTTACAGGCTGTTGTCGTGTAGCAGCAATACTGCTATGTGAAGCAACTCACAAATACATATCATAATGAAACACGTCAAATGAGTGATTGAGTTGATTTTTACGCCGCTTTCAGCAATATTCCAGCAATATCACGGCGGGGGACACCAGAAATGGGCTTCACTCATTGTACCCATGTGGCGAATAGAACCCGGGCCTTCGGTGTGACGAGCGAACGCTCTAACCACTTGGCCACCCCACAGCCTCAGACGTCAAATGAGATATATAACAAGGATGACTATAAGGTGTCGGGACATAATGAGGGATGGTCATGCGCAGATAGTCAGTATACAGTTAAACTTGCGGCACGGTGTCTCTGTTGTCTAGCACTATAAAACCACACATACACACGAGCGCGCACGCACTAACACCTACTGTAGTCCGTTTGGCTCAAAAGCGGACTGATGAATTGCAATCTAACTCGAAAACTAATAAACATAAAATACTCAATGAAACGCTGATCATAATCAAAACATCATACCAACTCTGTGAGGTTTTTGCAGAATTTTTGTCCTAAAAATAAAAAAGTTGTTTAACAATCCATCATTAAAATATTGACACAGTTCACTATTTGTTACGAGGGAGGAGTGCAGAGAAAGGGACAGCCAGGTGTTCGAGAACGGATGGAGACGGCACAGCACAGGTTAATGAATCAATAACTTTGTCTGTGAACGTGCTTCTCGAACACCTGGCTGTCCCAACCCGTCGCTCTTTAACCACTCCCGACAACCCAAACAGCGCTCTGAAACCTCAAGAGGAAAGATCGGAAGAAGCGGCAAAATGAATGGGAGGTTATGCTCAGTTCCTCAGTTCATTGCACGTGATTGTAAATCAATACCTCGTGATTTCAATCACTGGATTGTCTGTTTCAGAAACAATTATTTGCAGACCGACGTCATATACTCAGAATAATGCTGAGAGCGGTGTTGAACAAGAAAACTATGATCCCACTAGTAACACAAGTATACATTTCAGAACGTGAACACGTTGAGAGGACGGACATTTTCCGTAAATACTGTGTCAGATAAAAAGGCGAGAGACGTGACTTTTGTAATTAAGAAATACCCTAAAACTTCAATAGTATCAACAACAGCAATTATAAGTCTCGTGTGAAGAATCCTTTTATAGTGACAAGGAATTCTTAACGGCCAAAACCTTAAGTAATCATTTATCAAACAAGCTTGGCGTTGAGGAAGATTTGATATTTGCATGTTATGTGTAATTTTGATTTAAGGTTACCAGACTGAAGCCTAAAGCCCTCATTGAGCATTGATTACCGCGGAGTGTGCCTCGCCGGAGATTCCCAAGAGCAGGATCTTCGTGATGTTTCTCGCTCATGAGAGGAATGAGCGTGAACGATGTCATACTCGTAAATTTCAGGTCGCTAATACACCTTACATCCCAATCCAAGACGTCAGCAATTGATTACATCATAAATCACGTGGAACCCGATACGTGACGTTACGTCATCATGCTGCAGGCGCGAGTTCCCGCCCTTGGTAGTCACATGATATAATTCGTGTCCGGTTCGATCTGACGGAGGACGTACCAGCGACAAGAAAATGTAATTTCAACTAATGACTTGTCGTGATTAACAGAATCTTTTGTGACATGCCATCCCGATAAAAGTTGTAAAAGTCATTGTTCTCGACTGAACGGTTCGGCTGATATTTCAGTTAATGTCTTGTGAATAGTTTTACTCAATTAGAACAGCACACACACTTAAGAATATAAAGTTTCAAAGACGATTTTAACAGTGTTAAAATCTGTTTGGGATGTTGTATTTTACAACAGAAACCTAACAGATAGAGGGGAGCACTATTATCTGTCTCATAGCTCTCGACGTGGTGTGGATGCCACGTGACCACCCCGAAATACAATGGCAGTCTTAAAACCCATTCACAGAAAGTGTTTGACGTTAATCTATGGCCGAACGTGACCTTCTTTGTGACGTCATTCTCGGTATATCCTGGAGTGAGCAAATATTTGGTGTGTTCGTTGTGAAAGACGTAATTTATCGACGCAGATTATTCTCGTTTGTTCCCCCTCGGGGGATAGAATACATCCACGTCAACCTATTCCGGTCGTGTGGGGAGACCAACTAGATCCGCAGGTCAGACTCGGTAACTTGGTTCATAGCGTCATCGTACCCTGACGGCGTGGGCTATGCTCCTAATATCAATCACTGGATTGGGTGGTGCAGACACCATCATTTACAGGCTGTTGTCGTGTAGCAGCAATACTGCTATGTGAAGCAACTCACAAATACATATCATAATGAAACACGTCAAATGAGTGATTGAGTTGATTTTTACGCCGCTTTCAGCAATATTCCAGCAATATCACGGCGGGGACACCAGAAATGGGCTTCACTCATTGTACCCATGTGGCGAATAGAACCCGGCCTTCGGTGTGACGAGCGAACGCTCTAACCACTTGGCCACCCCACAGCCTCAGACGTCAAATGAGATATATAACAAGGATGACTATAAGGTGTCGGGACATAATGAGGATGGTCATGCGCAGATAGTCAGTATACAGTTAAACTTGCGGCACGGTGTCTCTGTTGTCTAGCACTATAAAACCACACATACACACGAGCGCGCACGCACTAACACCTACTGTAGTCCGTTTGGCTCAAAAGCGGACTGATGAATTGCAATCTAACTCGAAAACTAATAAACATAAAATACTCAATGAAACGCTGATCATAATCAAAACATCATACCAACTCTGTGAGGTTTTGCAGAATTTTGTCCTAAAAATAAAAAGTTGTTTAACAATCCATCATTAAAATATTGACACAGTTCACTATTTGTTACGAGGAGGAGTGCAGAGAAAGGGACAGCCAGGTGTTCGAGAACGGATGGAGACGGCACAGCACAGGCTAATGAATCAATAACTTTGTCTGTGAACGTGCTTCTCGAACACCTGGCTGTCCCTTTCTCTGCACTCATCCCTCGTAACAATCTAATGACTGTTGGAGCAATGACGTAGTTTGGCCACACGTGTTGGAACAAGGAGCAGCAGATCCTGGCACGACGGAGGGACGAAACTCTGATCGTATTATTGCAATACCTACATAGCTTTTAATGCCACTGGGGCCAAGAAGGGGTGATACTATTAGGCTTGACCTATCTTGCACATTAAGGCAGAAACTAATCTCTTGTAATACTGACATATTTCTAAAACTATACACATATAAATGCGACGTGCAAACGTTGGCCTTTTTCATGTCAAGAACAGAACTATAATTTCCGTACATACGCCTTGGGTTTATCATCGGAAACCACCTCTAGGAGATTGATGAGAGCTAGATATGCTTAGTTAGTGCTTGATAGGTATGCCTTGTAATTGCTTGGACACCCGTGAAGACCCGTTAGAATTGATATGCAGTAATCCATGCTTGTTGTAAAAGGCGACTAACGAGATCGGGTGGTCAGGCTCGCTGACTTGGTTGAGACATGTCATCGGTTCCCAACTGCGCAGGTCGATGCTCATGCTGTTCATCACTGGACTGTCTGGTCCAGACTCAATTATTTACAGACAGCCGCCATATAGTTGGAGTATTGCTGAGTGCGGCGTAAAACTAAACTCACTCATTGTAATTGCTTGATACGTGTTTGATAAGTTTCATGTCAGTCATGTGGGAAGTGTATTTGGGTTCTCAACCAGAGCTTAGACCTTCTCATCAACAGATGCCAGTACGTCAGAGGTTCTTATGAGGGAAATTTAATTTTGAAACTATAGATATCGTAATAACTTATAAACAGTCGACACCTCCCTTCCTATCGTGCACGTGAGGTCTCATCCTCATTCTGGTACAGAATCATTATGCAATGTAGGGTACTGGTACGCCAGTGTCCACGATGTGTCACACACGTAAAGAATCACAGACACCGCTACTTTGATCTAATGACTTTCCTTGCCTGTTTCATATTTATATCTATGCATAAAGGTGAGGTGAGGTGAAATTGGGTTTAACGTCGTGCTTGAGAATATTTCGCTCATATGACGACGTGCATGCGTGTGTATGTGTATGTGCGGCTGCTTGTACTAGCCCAGACTAGGCTGGTTTTATAGTGCTAGCCCACTGAGATACCATGCCGCAGTGAAGCATGAATACCCCACTCAGACACATTATACTGACTCCGAGCCTACCAGTCCTTGTTGTACCCATTAATGCCGAGCGCCAGGCAGGGACCAACAAGTACCATATTTTAACGGTCCCTATGCATAAAGAGTCATAGTGACAAAGTACAGCGAGCAAGACTGTATGACAGGACGGATGGTTTCAACTATCCCCTTTATGTTCACATTTCACAACTGTTCAGGTCAAAAAAGCTCTCTCTACGAATTCAGAGATATTTTCTTAAGGTATAAACAGACAGACAGACAGACAGACATAAATACATACAGACAGACGGACGGACTGACAGACAGACTGACAGAAAGAGAAAATGATATTTTGTTTACGTCTAACCATTATACATCTTCAAAAGAACATACATAGAGACATAAGACTTGGAACAGTATGAATATGGTACAGCGCCACACTTTTGTTATGAAAGACGGTAAAACCATACAAACAGGCATTTACACATATATAAAAGCGACAGTTAATAGGTGACATTTTTCCCCAGCTGTATACACAGTGGGGTTATATAGGTCACTGTGCATTGTACGACGTGAACCGAATCCTTTGTTTAAACTGATCATGTTGCACACGGTATCCAGCTCACCGATGATAAAGCGACGCATTGATGTTAATTGCAATAATCGGCAACGTGAAGCAACCACCATATATTCCCTCGACACACAACCGCGGGAAATGGATCACAAAATCTACCCGCTACGCCAGACAAGGAAGTTATTGCACAAAACAAATCAAATCTGGCAACACCCTTAATCAAACTGACCAGACATGATACATTGTCCAAAACATCGGTTGTCATAAAACACTCTTCACTGACGTGGAATTATTTTAATCACATGACATTTTAGGATCAGGTTTCTGCCTTGCGTGCATTTAGACACAGAACGGACCCTGTTGGTAATACGCTTGAAATTGTCAGCCATTTTTCATACTTTGTGTTAAGGTGACTCTTGCTGTTGCATTCACGACAGCCGACAGCCAAGACCATAGCAGATTAGTCTCTTCGCTAATTAGGATAATGACCCACCGCTGAGAAAATATTATGTTTATTGTCGCTTTGTTTTTTATTATCCTCAGACAATCTGATCGTGTAGAGTGTATCAAGGTTGGATCTAGACCCGGGATTAGTTTCCGCGGCGGGGAGGTCTGCGTGTTGAGCGGGAGCTTGTAATACGGATTTGTTGTCTGGTTCTCCAGGCTGTACAGGAAACGCAAAAATTCCTTACGCACTCATTCACGTGCATCACGGTTGGAGTTCAACTTGAATAACTGACTGACTGACTGAGTTTGGTTTTACGCCGCTTTTAGCAATATTCCAGCAATATCACGGCGGGGGACACCAGAAATGGGCTTAACACATTGTGCCCATGTGGGGAATCGAACCCGGGTCTTCGGCGTGACGAGCCAACGCTTTAACCACTAGGCTACCCCACCGCCCCTCAACTTGAATAACATCGGGATTAATTTGTGATTAGGTTTATTGAATATACATATATACAAGAGCTGAAATACGAACATTATATAGTATGACCAGAAAGTATTGAGAATTTTAGGAATATGTTTAATTGGATTTCTAGTATAAACAACTTTGACCAGCCATTAAGTGCTTGGTTTCATTCAAGAGGGACAACTCCGTTAATCCTTTTTCATTAGTTTGTGAAGAGTTATCCCCCTTTGTTTATTTGCTAGCAGACGACATTTTCAGTGATCCTCAGTATGGATGATTTAGAGAAGAGGAAGTTGATTTTAGAGTATTATAACAAGGACTTCAGATCAGCTAAAGTAATTTCAAGTAGAACAGACATCCCTTTGTCAACTGTTTATCGTATTTTGAAAAATATTGCAAATGGATATGGCACTGAGCACCAGGGAGGCGCAGGTAGGCCCAGAATACTGACTGTCGGTGACAGGAGGCGGCTTGGTATTCTTGTTTCTAAAAAACAAACGAAGGAGTTTAGAAAACTTAAGGCTGAATATGATTGATAGAGGAACTGTGGCTGTCCGTAAGGAGACAATTAGAACTGAGCTGCATGCAATGGGTTGGCAGAAAAGTCGAGGAATTCCATCACCGATCATGAAACCTGAACAAAAGGAGCGAAGGTTGAACTGGTGCTTACAGCATAGAAATTTAACGGGGACAATGTGATTTTCTCAGATGAAAGTTCTGTGTGGCTGTTTCGTAATACACTGAAACACAAACTGAAAAACCTTTGTATCAGCGCCCAAAGTACAGTCCGAAAATTAACGTGTGGGGTGGCATATCTGTGTTAGGGGCAACGCCCCTCTGTGTATTTGATGGGAATATGAACAGTGAGCGGTACACAGATATTCTCGAGGGACATTTACTTCCATCTGCTCACGTGTTCTATGGAATTTTATTGATTTTCCAGCAGGACAACGACCCAAAACATCGTTCAAAGTATTCACAGGCCTGGTTTCGGACCCAAACTATGACATTATTAGATTGGCCACGCTATAGCCCTGACCTAAATCCAATAGAAAATGTTTGGGGACTTATGAAGGAAAGTGTCAATAAGAAAAAAATCTGACAAAGGTTGCTTAAATGAAAGAAGAGGTGGTCCGATATTGGGACAGCATGGACCACGACTTTCTAACTTCTTTGATCAGTAGTATGCCCCGCCGCATTGAAGCCTGCATTGCTGCCCATGGTGACTTGACAAAATACTAACTGTTCACCTGTCTTTGAATCTGGAGTTATGTTCTGCTAATATTAACATTTAATACGTGAGTAATGAGTGAAAAAAATAGAAATTTTACAATCTTTAAATTCTCAATAATTTCTGGTTGTACGTGTAAGTAGTAATAGAGGGGTGGGGGTGGGGTGGGGGGGTTGCCGCACATGCAGCTTAGAGGCTTATTTGTGGGAACTAAGTTCCCCAGCCCCCCGTTAAAAACGGCGATGGTCTATCGAGAGGCATCCTTCGATGTGCCACCAGCCTAGACCCATCAGCCGGCTCGCCAGTGTGATGATTAGAGCGTTGGACTCGTAATCCACGCGCCACTGACCCGATATGGTCAATGAAAACGTACCACGTCGACAGAGTCGACATCGAAGACGGCGAACCGAACTTGTACTACTTGAAAGACGGGCCGCCGAGAGCATTCGTCAGAGAGGAGTTGATGATCGTACCTCACGACACGGTCCCTCACAGATCGCTCACATAGCTTTCTGTATAGACAAAGATTCGTCTATGTCTCATTATCAGCATGTGGAGATTGGTCGAGAAACGGTTGTTCAGACGCGTCGGGGTGGACGTCCATAAACTCGATATTTACTCAGCCCTGCGTCGAGTCATAAGTCGAGGAAGATTCACCAGCCTGTACGATAGTTTAGGTCTCGTGGGCACCGAACGGTTACAACGTGTCAGGGATACGTTAGTCGATTATAGCCTGACAACCAGGGAACGCACCGCACCGTACTCCACCTACTCCGTAGCTTACTTGGACGAGTTTATGGTAGACCCCATCCACAAAGTTGTCGCTCAATATTACGGATACCTTGCGTGAACCCCGGATTACGAGTCCAACGCTCTAACCATCACACTGGCGAGCCGGCTGATACTTCAATGCTCGGAACTTTGGGTCTAGGCTGGAGGCACATCGAAGGATGCCTCTCGATAGACCATCGCCGTTTTTAACGGGGGCTGGGGAACTTAGTTCCCACAAAAAAGCCTCTAAGCTGCATGTGCGGCAAAAAAACCCCTCCATTACTACTTTATAGTTTAAAAACCCCACTGCCGTTGAATTTTTTCGCAAGTAGTTACTCAGTCGTATGGAACATGAACCACGTTCGTTAACGGTCAGGCCGTCCCCGAGGAGCTGAGACACGCAGGACATTTCAACATTACCTCACTTCTAATTTGCCAAGTATTTATTATGTGTTAATATGTTGAACGTCGTGCGTCCAGTGTTATCGAGCACACTTTGATATTAGCAGTATCCATATTATTATTTCCGTCGTCGTCATCCTCCCCATCACCATCGTCATCATCATCACTGTTGTTGCCGTCGGTGACAGTGTCATTGTTGATACTAACATCATTATAAGCACTAATTTGTTATTATTTTCAATATCATAATCAATCCCATAATTATTTGTAGTCTGAGTTTACCGGTAAACCTTCGGTGTTAATGGGTACAAGGGCGGTATCAACAGACACAATGTAAATCCTACCTAAACCCCGAATCTGTGCATGCACCTGCACCTGGTACCCAAGGTAGACAACGGCTCGGCCAGATACACTAGAAACCCCATTAACTCTATCACTGCCATTATCCTACCCGTCCCCTATTCCCGATCCCGCCCATCGGACGCCATTGACCCTTGACGAGCTTCGCCACGTGGTGTCATTTTGTACCTCAACGACTTGAACATGGCACGCGACAACAAACATCGCACCGATGTAACACCATGCCGCCGTCACGGTTGATGTCGGCTCTTCAGAGGCTGCTGATTATTACTTCAGGTGTTACAGGTGGTGGCACGGCAGGCGTTTCACATCGTTAGCCAGGGTCAACGGGAGGGGAGGGTAATTACATCGGATCAAGAAAGGGTCAGCTGCTGAGGGAGGGGCCTGAGGGTTGGGGGTAGGAGCAGGGAGATGTGTGTGGGTAGACGGGGGGTTATGGGTGTGTGTACAGAGGTAACCAAATAGCAGAACGTGCAATTAATGATAAGTGTATACTTACAGGCATTAGGATTGTGTAGAACATAGGAAGAGATACGCTGCAACAAGTCATTATTACTGATGAATAAAAACTGAAAAATGTGATGCAAATGATATCAATTTCTACATAGATGCTTTGTCAACGAACCTTTGAATTTGAAGTCAGCAATCTAGATTAAGATTACACATGAAATCTAAACTAAAATTCTTGAATATGACTAATATTTGTTTATACGCGACACTCGTCATTTTGTAACATACAATGTACGTAAATTAATTTAAAATAATTTCATTCCTCAGCTCACTTTGTCCAAAGCTATCTGGATCCACTGATCGCAAAATCGAATCCAATGAAACAATAATGAAACCTGATCTATTACTACCATTCCTGAACTCTCGTGATAAGAAGACGCTTATCACACACTGATTTATTCCAGTAAACAACATGAGCATTGGCATGTCCCATCATCACCCTTCATCGCCTGCAACATTGCTGATGCAGCATGTGTTCACTCACTCACTCACTCATCCCTTATCTAACCAATCGTTCTTCTGTTCTTTCTTTTCTGATTTGCGATAAAAAGTATTGTAAAAAGTAACACGAATCACATATTTTATCATCTCCTTCATGTCAGTCACCCTTACCATTGTCTTCATTATTATCATCATCAGCAGCAGCAGCTTCAGTATCACCAGTGTCGGCATCATCATCGTATGCAACAATAATTCTGTGAGCATACGGCCCCATGTTCACGAACTCGTGCGGAACAAATGTAATTGCCGTGTTTGTTTGTTTATGCTTCGTGTTGTACCGTCGTTAGACAAGACTGAAACACACTGCTGTATATCTAGATTTGGATTGTAGAATATCAACCACAGAAGTTGGAGATGTGCAGAGTGTTGTGTCCGTTATATAAAGTCTGATTGGTTCACTGGCCAGGAATTTCACAATCCGGGCGATATTGATGGTCATTTAATTGTCTGGATTAACGAGGCTCGGTAGTAATCGGTTAAAGCTAGTGAAATCAATCAATGGCGAAAGGTTAACCACATTGATCACGCTATTTCTACAGTAATTAACAGTGTTCAGCGAGTCCGGAAACCCGTTAATCCAGACGTATTGATTGAAATCAATAGTCCGGATTAACGGAGTTACTGTCTTTGCTTTGTATTCTCACTGGCGAAAGAGAATGAACTACATGAAACCTTCGTGCTGGACAACCAACTATTTACATAATAGACACACCCCATCTCACCTTTTTCAGCGTTAGATCTATGCAAAAAGTGAGTCAGTGTGTAAATGAATATGGTTTTACGCCGCTTTTAGCAATATTCCATCAATATCACAGCGGGGGACACCAGAAATGGTCTCTCTCTCTCTCTCTCTCTCTCTCTCTCTCTCTGTGTGTGTGTCTCTCTCTGTGTCTCTCTCTCTCTCTGTGTCTCTCTCTCTGTCTCTCTCTCTCTATCACTCTCTCTGTCTCTCTGTGTGTGTCTCTCTCTCTATCTCTCTCTCTCTCTGTCTATATCTCTCTCTCTCTCTCTTACTTGGCTGACACATGTCATCGTATCCAAATTGCGTAGACAGACAGACCCATTATTTACAGACCGCCGTCATATTGCAGGAATATTGCTGAGTGCAGCGTAAAACTAAACTCACTCACTCACTCTTATCAGTAAAGCTGTCAAAATAGTGTATGATAGACATGCGCAGAACATTTCCACATTTGACGCATCATTATACAAAAAAAAATATGTCCGATGTATTTCTATATTTAAACACACCCGTGAAGCTCTGGGTTAGAATATTGATCTTCAGTAACCCATATGCTTGTCGTAAGAGGCGACTAACGGGATCGGGTGGTCAGGCTCGCTGACGTGGTTGAGACATGTCATCGGTTCCCAATCCGGCAGATCGATGCTCATGTTGTTGATCACTGGATTGTCTGGTCCAGACTCGATTATTTACAGACCGCCGCCATATAGCTGGAATACTGCTGAGTGCAACTTACTCACACACTATATTTAAACGTGTATCACATGTGTCTGTATTTGTTCACGTTAACACCTACCCCGTCTTTGCATGTGTTTGTGATGGCTGCCATCGGTTTAGTATCCAGGCCCACCATTTTCCCAACAAACAGTATCACCACTAACTGATTCATAAACACACGCTTGTGATACAGTCGGAAGTGTACAATTGACTCTCGGCAGAGATTTCTTATCATTATGGAAAGGGGTTTTGTCACCGGGGTACCTAAGTTTTCAATACTGAATGTCAGGTCTGAGTTCCATTTGGATAGGTAGGGAAACAAGGTGTTCAAAGGGGCAATGAACGCTCGATTTCCATTATTACTCCAAATAATATGTATGGGAACAACAGCGTATGGACTTATCCCCTAATTCCGGCTTTATGGGGATGAACATGGCGTTGTGAGGGGGTAATAGGGCACTTCCCGTATAATTACCCCAAGGTTAAGGGTGAAGGGTCAGGGGGCGGGGGTGAGGATTCGGCCCCTGCCCCTCACCTGTTCACGATGTGCCTGTAGCCATGTGATTTATGCTAACACCCCTTGCCAGCAGCTCAGTTGGGGTCTACTGAGATTGTATTTGTCGCAGAAATAATCTGCTTAATTAGCGTTTTATTTCCCTAATTTACATTTCATATGAGTCACGAACACGAACAATAGCGATAAAGAAATTTATAATTATATATTCTAGGTTTTATTCACTAATAATTATTCTAAAGATAGGGAATTTTTTTCTATAACTAATTGTGAAAGAACGTAATCCATGCTTGTCGCGTAGGGTTTCAATACCCATTACGTAATAAGCAGCCATGAAGATTTCATTTAGAGTGCAAACATTGTTACAATGGATCTCGGTCAGTCTGGATGCGAGGCAGAGATAAAGACAGCGTTTTTTAACAGAAAAGCCATTGCCTAAACTTCGAGTGAACATATCCAGTGTCTGTGAATATTTAATTGATGCATAAATATTTTCAGGTCTTATGCCAAGATTACTTTGCTTGTCAGCAATAAACCAGTTATGACACGGGGTTTTTAAAACATTCGAGTCTTGGTCAGAGAAACCTCTGAAAGACATTGAGCAACGCTCCGCGGTGAAGTATGATGACATTCAGTCAGTCAGGTCACAGGACAACCGAGCCGTCGAGTTGTGTTATTGAATACAGTTGTATAAGATGGCAACACCACACTCACTCGATAAAGTATGTGAGCTTTTGTTGTACATATATCTTTATAACCACCCACTCGGTTTCATAGACTATTAGACAGAGTCCCGAAATGAATCTATGAAACAAGCGACATAATTTCACAAGATTTTATTATCTAGTTAATTCTCATTCTTCCGAGTAAATGTCTTTTAACGCAGCAGTGTGAGACCCTCCCCTTCCACAAAGTGATCGCAGCGCTAATGTGACCGTAACCCCCTTTAATATAGACATGGGCAGTCGTAGCTACGGCCGCTTTGTGGAACGGGACAGAGAACCAGACAAACATGCAGTGACTGCTGTCATGAGACGGGACCCTCGTCACTACATGCACGCACCAGTCAACATCTGATTCATTTGAGTCGGCTCTTCGGACCAGAACCTCAAGACAGACTTGTGACCTCATATCGACATACTGTTTTCTAGAAACCATTCGCCTTTCAAGGGGATCAACAGGTTTTAAGCCCTCTACCAACGATACATGTGTATTCCAGATCCACACCAGCATGCTTCACGAACATATGCTCTTTCAAAAAACTAGCACTGAGGACATAGGGCCTCATATATACATAGAATTTACTCGAAAGCATGACTAAATACTCTTCGACATTTATGAGTGATTGAATTTGTGCCAATACCTGTTTCTAGGCCCCAGCTATATTTCCGATACAAACCAATAATATGCTTCACAAACTGTAACAATGTGTGGAATTGAGTGTGGTCTTAGCCGTTGCAAGCGAACACTTTAACCACTAGGCTACCCATTGTTACGATAAATCTCTGACTTGAGGACACATTCAGGTTCTATATGTACTTTGATCCTACCACTGACTGTGTACAAAAAATATACGATACTGCTGCTTAAATATACTCATGCCAATAATGGTTGTCACCCTCCCCCACCCCAACCCCCACACACCTCACACCCCCTCTCCAATGAAAAAAATTGAAGGGGGTGACAACCATTATTGGCATGAGTATAGTATAATACCGTTATAACTCAAGTGTTGTTAGTTATGGTAATATTTACTTACTGGAATACTTTGAAAAGGAAATGAACATGAATATGTTGTCATTTATAGACTTGGAATTACTGCGTATGTGAATTTTGTGTGATTTAATATCACTGGATAATTTACAGCATAATTCGTATATTATACATATACTGCGAGGCTTTAATATGCACATGGGGAAATGTATCGCAACGTTTATGATTGTTACCCCAATATAGCCATTTATATTCATAATTATGTTTGTAGCATTATTTTTAGTCTTCGGGCGAACCATACACTGATTTTTAGATGTGCATGTGTTACGATCAAAGGCAAGGCCTCAACTAGGAAAATCAGATGATTTCGTTGATGATAAGCTAATATAGGGCCTCATCAACTGACAACTGCTGAAAGATGGCAACTTTTTGGTATGCAGAATGCTCCATGTCACTAAGGGCCATTGCCAGTCTTAGTAAACTTAGGCTCAGTATTATTCGTTACACTGCTATACTGAGTCTAACCAAGGGTACTCTACAACATTTATAGTATCCCTGGTCTAACAAAACCTTGTGGAAGGTCGCGCCAGGTAACCTTTCACCGACCTATGACCGTCCAATCAAACGCGAGACGACAGAACGGAATTAACCAATCAGACAACGGCTACTATTTAGGGTTCGGCGGGACTTACAAAATATCTTGCCCATCTTCCCCGGTCGCCAACACTGATCCCACAACCACAGGCAAATTGTGGCGCAAATAGGGTTCAGCTTCCGGTTCAACGGAGTGAAGGAACAAGAATAAGCAGAAATTAAAGTTAACACAAATATCATATTGCATAATTTTACCGTTAAACTGTTGGGGATTATTTTTCTTATCTACCGTCGTTATTGGTAGAATTTTCGCAACATTTATTCTACAAAAACACTTCTGGCGTAACGGGTAAATGAAAGCAGATTTAAATTAAGTCCCCTGTTCCTTCACACCGTTGAACCGGAAGCTGGCAGGGGTAATGGAGACGAAGAACGATTTGACATGCCACGAGTGTCGCTTAAAATGTTGAATTAAATATATTGTACGTGAGTAATAATTATATATGAGGTTGGAAATCTGAGAACACAACTCTGTGAGGAAATGAGTGTCTACCTTTGATGATGGCGATATTTTATTTTGACATTAAAAATATTTTTCGAACCGAAGCGAGGGAAGCACGTTGCCAACCTTTGCTCGCTTCGCTCACATATGGAAAGACTGGTCATTTTCTCTTTGTTGCGCAACCCTATTTGCGCTACAATTTGCCTGTGCCACAACAAATGACTGACTGACTGACTGAGTTTAGTTTTACGCCGCTTTTAGCAAAATTCCAGCAATATCACGGCGGGGGACACCAGAAATGGGCTTAACTACACAACAAATGAAAAACCGCATAAAACGCAGATATATGACCTGCAGAATATACGCTTTTGGGTTTCTGTTGACATGGTTATCATTAGCTAATATTTCCGCAAGCTGACATCCTTGAATACTGACAAAACGCTATTTTCAGTGACTGTTTACTCACGGTTGTGGCGTGCTCCATGCGCATCACTCGGAAGCTATACGGGTACAAAACTTTTTCGAGGTAAAAGTTCACAATGAATGTTCGAATGTCAACTTTCGCGATTTGGTAAGCTGTGTTCTGATTGGTCAATTGAAAAGGTTACCTGACGCGACCTCCCACAAGGTTTTGTTAGACTCAGTATAGCAGTGTAACGAATAATACTGAGCCTAAGTTTACTTAGACTTGGCTATTGCAAGAGATATTGGTTGTCATCCGTCCACCATCAGCCAGTTAACATCAGCAAACTAATGGTTTGCTATTTACATCTTCCCCGAAGGTGAGTTTATCCCGACAGTAAGTTTAACTGAGATTTGGATAAGCTCCTATGCAAGGATTTATGGTGACATATTGATACTATGAAATATAGGTGTTACGATATTTTTTCCATGTGTATTTATTGCCTGGCAAACTCAAACACGAAGTTCTGAATGAAGATACAACAACATGAAGCTGTGTCTGTGATCTGTGAGTGCCATGACATCTACACCCCTGGGTTGTTATGTCGAGGGTGTGTTTGCGTTTTGTGGCGGTGTCCCTCTGCTAAGTTCCAAATAACAGAATCGTGGTGGACGCCAAGAAAGTCTCAGAATCATCGAATTTACCCAAGAACAGACACACCCTTTCTTTAGACTGGGCGGTCGGAATTCGCTCATGGTTCACCTAACGTGTGATCACATCTCGTAGAGAAGGATCGTGTCAGAGTACAAGAATCTCTTTCCACAAAAGCTGGAGATGAGATTGGTATATATCAGGAAGGCATTAACGTGTTCCCCTAGGCGAGAACAACAGTGACGTGCAAAATGTCTGTAGACGCCATGATTGGAAACAGCATATCTTACATACCGCTCAGCCTCAGGCCAGGTACGTATTCATGTCAAATCACCGAGGTTCATCATGTGATCAAATGTCGATTTCATCTGCCAATACGACCGCCACGGTTGAAATGGATAGCCATTAACGTGTAGCAGGAAATTCGGGGTTTTAATGATTTTGTTTTGTTTACAAACATGCATCTCATTTGATGTCTTGCCGAGAGCAAAAATAAAGATATGAATAGAATAGATTGGTTTGGTTACTTTCAAAAGCACGTCGGTTTGTAATTATGGCTCGATCGTTTCTCCTGCCCCTTGTTTTAAGTTAGTTCATTAACAGCAGAAACTCTGCCACGTGGAAGATATATGGACAGGTATATCGTTTAAGCAGAACAAATTTCATTCAAATTAAGTTTTATGAAAAGATAAAAGTATTGATTGTCACATTGTCTTCATTTTCGGGAATATCATGTCACCCCCTGAAGGAAGGATAACTGCTGTTTTGGTATTGAAGATATTTTTATGTTAGGCGTCGGACTAACTTTTCCCCGGATTTCAAGGAAATATTTCCTGCATTTTAGGAAATGTATTAACCTTCAAAATGCAAAATTCATTAACCATTATTGATACAAATTGCAAAATTTGTCATTGTGATTGGTACATCAAAAAACATTCATGGAGGTTTCATCTAATGTGTGTTCCAAAGATCCCATTCTGCCTTTGAAGTCCAAATATATAACTACTACAGGGCTACACCCCTATATACAAACAAGTTTTTTTAAACGAGGCTTTCGGATTAACGGGGTTCCAGTGTATCAAGAAAGGTAATTTAGTCGCTTGGTATTGCTGAAGTAGCCCGGGTAGCAGTAAATTAGTGAGGGAAGTTTGTTGTAAGTCGCATTCATCACCATCGCTGAGGGGTGCAATAAACTGCATCTGGACCAGACGTACCGGTGATTGTCATGAGCATCATGGGTTGTAATAGCACACCGTAGCATTAATACTTTGTTAACATCTGTTTCACATCAGTCGGCGTGGGGTGTATATTCATGGAGGGGTGTCAGATTAATGTGACAGAAAAGCCAAACTGCAGGCTCAAGGGTCTACTCCCATTTGTGAGAACTCCCAATTGTGAGACTCCCAGTTGTGAGACGGTGGAGTAGGTAATTAACAAAGAAAACACACCGTACTACCCTATCTGATAGAATGGATTAACCCTGCATCTTGTGGTGGTAACTTAATGAAACTTTACAAGATAATCAATTAACCTACTCAGGTAAATGTCTTTAGAAAATAAACACTTTTTGTAATGTAACTTCATGATCATTTTAAAGAGAAATTAATTTACCCACTCAGATTTACGTGTTTAAAAAATGTAACAATAACTGTTTTAACTATAATTAACAAAATGTATTTATTAACCTTGACTACTCTTTTCGATCACATTATGGCAGTCCTTTAGCATGTTCCCACTTTCATTGTAGGGATATTGAAGCAACACCTATGTGCACTCAACCATTAATTAATGTGTCTCACAACTGGGAGTTCTCACAAATGGGAGGACACCGGCTCAAGACATATACAATTAGGTGAAACTTATGATGAGCAAGGGGGGTACGATCATAATCAGGATGGACCTGAGATTCGAACTACCGGATTGTGTTATGACTAAGGGACACAACTCTGCACATCCAACTACGAACAGTGCTCCATGCTTTAACTTTAAAGGCACAATGTCACACATTTTCGACAATATTTTGGCCTATTATACATATCGGGGCATATGCACTCACTTTAGCTTCCTATTGATGCAATAAAAGACTTATTATCCCTTACGACTTTCCTGAAATCGATAATTGAAACTTGGAGGCGAACAGCTTCCAAACAGATTACACTTACCATACTAGTATATGGAATGTAAACAATTGCTCCGCACTTCGAAAACTGTCGCAGGCGGTGTTGCTGGTGTGCCGAACTTGTTTCAGTCACAGGTTGTGCGTGGGAAATTCGTAAAGAGCGCTCCAAGGGATATAACTCTATGGGGTTCGCTTGAAATAATGTTCGGTCCTTAGAGGGGGTGAGAGTCGATTTGATGCAACGTTGCATTAATTCATTCTAACTTTTTAATTTAATATTGTCATCTAAATGCGTAATCTATTTTGGAATAAATTATATGGTAGCTTCCTTCAGGGCTGAGAGTTAGTATTATTAAGAGGAATGTATTATTTATTTTTAGAGAGGTGTGGTGTGATGTAGTGCCTTTAAGACAGTACATCTACAGAGGGAGCAATACTAGATGTTGCACGATGAAATTGTGTCTGTATCAGCGTGGACGACGTGGTCAATAACCTAGGAATTCGACCTGCCCAACAACGACTTAATTGCTGCCGACTGCGATAATGAAGACATCGGTGGTGGTAATGCCGAGAAGGATGAACAAGGCAATCACGACAATACCAATGATGTTAATAATGAACCTAATTAATTTTGTTTAGCACGTATAGATGATGTGGCTGTTGATGCTGGAGATGATAGGAGAGACGAGACTGGAGCACCATTACTGTCCTAAAAATAACCGCCAAACAGGCCATCCAAATAACACCTAGCTCGTATGCGTTCAAACTAGCAATAACCGGTTACCCTAATTACACAGGCACAATGACTCAGTTTCACACTGGGTGATGATCACAACGTCTAGACCAGGGCTCAAAATGGGCACCAGACCGTGAAACCTAGCGAGCAAGACAATAATAAGATAAAAAATCAACACTGATGATAATGGTCGAATATTACGGCTGTCTGTAAATTTTCGAGTCTAGACCAGACAATCCAGTGACTGACATCATGAGCATCGATGTATGCATCGATGACATGCATGACCATGAACATAACTACCCGATCCTGTTAGTTGCTGAAGATCAATAATTATTCTTACCCGGATCTTCACGGTAGTCTATCCTATTCGATTGCCCCTTACGACCAGCCGTTGAGTGCTCGGCATATATTCTACCCCAGGTCCCGGATATTAATAAAAGTGGCTCTGTTTCTCGTTTTGCTGAGTTATGTCCGTTCGCTGTTGCCGTGATACACAAGTTTGGGTTATGGATACCAGGGCCTTAATTTTCGAAGCTCTCTTTGCGCTAAGATAGTCGTAAGTTAATGTTAATGTATGGCACTTACGACTATCTTAGCTAAGAGAGCTTCGAAAATTTAGGCCCTGGTTCGTACCGATCTGCAGACCATGAGATGAAACTCATCGTAAACTTGTACAACTGTCGATGTGAGGTGAGGTGAAATTGGGTTTAACGTCCTGCATGAGAATATTTCGCTCATATGACGACGTGCATGCGTGTGTATGTGTGGCTGCTTGTACTAGCCCGGACTTCAGCTGGTTTAATAGTGCTAGAACACTGAGATACCATACCGCAGAGAAGCATGAATACCCCACGCAGACACATTATACTGACTCCGAGCCGACCAGTCCTTGATGTACCCATTGATGCAGAGCGCCAGACAGGGACCAACAAGCACCATATTTTAACGTCTTTTGGTATGACGCGACCGGGGATCGAAACGCGGCCTTCCGCTCTCCAGGCGGACGCTCTAACCACTACACCACGGAGGCGGTCACTGTCGATATGAACAAGTTGAGCAAGAAAACCCCGTTAATACGGACGGTATCGTCCCCAGTGGTTAAGACAGTTAAGACTCTCGGATTAACGAATCATAGTCGTAAAATCATTAATGCCCTTGGTATAAATGCCGACCGCAACTGTCCGGATTGACGAAGGTCCATTGTACAAGTGCCATATACCACCATGACGCCTCTGGGTGTACTTTGGATACATTGCTTCGCTGTCACGAAGCACTATTACATATATAACATTTATTTATTTAGATCAGTTATTTATTTAAGTCAGTACCCCTGCAAAGCGCTTGTCCCGGACCCAGTGTTACCACATCGCCGTTTGCAAGCAATCCCCTGAATCACAAGGACGATTGTTCGCGGTGCACGGCCCCCCGCAGAGCGGCACACGACTCCTCCGTTAATGGCACGACAGACCTTCAATTTATGAAAAAAAATCACAAAACCATCCCAAATCACATCTAACAAAATTGTCTTTATGTTAAATGATCGTACACGTTTTGGCGACTGCAAATTTTCGGCTTTCAAACCAGGCCTTCCGGCAATACTTCATGTCAGTGTTTTGTTATTGTGTTACAAAAGATAGGCACGGCATGATTTTTTCAATATTCTTTGTTTCGGTGAGATCAAAGCGCAGGCCTTGACGTATCAGTTGATCTCGCTGTCCTTCCCTGATTAATTCATTTGATTCAATTTTTAGCCGCCCAATGTTTCCCGCGCACTGTATGCAAATATCTTCAGTGTCTGACTCACAATTAAGCGCCTAATCGCTTCGTAGAATATTTAATGGTGGTATTTGGCGCTTGAGGAGGGGTCACGTGACCTACCATTATAGGCGCACAAGGACATAGCTATGCAAGTATAAATGAGACATCGACTAAAATTAAACTTTAGTCCTTGCCACTTCATTCCCATCTTTAACGAAATCAGTAATGAACTATTAGCCTCGAAATATCAAGGGCGCGAATATTGATATAATAGACTTAGTGTCGAAATAAATATTTAGTAGCCAACTATAAATGTATTATTACCGAGGGCGCCTAACAAAAACTTTGTAAATATTAATATTGCTTGCATAAAAATCAATATTTAAAATATCTATGCTATTGTTGAAGTTTTCAAAATCGATATTTTGTTAATTAAAGTTAATAAATTTGATAGGCTAAATAACATTAAAATAAAATAAAAATTTCCCAGTATTTTAGATGACAATACGACCTCTGCAAAGAAATGTCTTGCTTTCCGAAGAAAACATTTCTGTTCGAAAAAAACATTATGATAAACTAATAACAAATTAGTCATAATCAACTCCGGAATTAATCTGTGCCCTATCCTGATTCTTAATAATAACCTTCATTTAAAACCTACAAGTAGTAATTTTCCAAATTATATTAAGATAATTTGCTGTCCTAAATGACCAATTTTATGTTTCAATATTATTCAAATCTGACAAGAAAATGGAATAGCCTTGAGAAAGAGGCAAAAAGTGAAATTAAAGTTAAGATCGATGTGAGAAGCTTTACAAAATGTGCGAGACGATTTTAAAAGTGCAACTTTTCCTTCCTACAGAAACAATGGTTCTATTGTTCCATGAACCTCGGCAGCGTAAAGAGCCGAACGGACTAAACCAAATGGCCTCTGGTATACTGGGATGTCCTTGAATACAATGACAGACGGCGTACGACAAGCGAGAAAACCCTGTGAAACTTGACACTTTTTTGTGTTTTGACGCGCATAGTTATTATACAACTCATTGCTAATGAATGGTCATATTGATCACAAAGCCGAAATAAGAAACCCTAAAAAAGATCTAAAGAATTCGCTCCCTCACAAGAAAAGGGAGGCAACCGCTAGAGCAGCGAACCATCAATTATTTTAATATTGATCTTATATTTTGCCGCTGGTCGTTCAACAAGGTGACACAGGGTTTGGTATTAAATCCAACATCTGCCAACAAATAAACCGTAAATAAAATCATTCACGCTTGGTGTAAAGAATGACAGTGGAATTGATACCGAAACGTGAGACGTGAACTGACTAAATATTCAAATGCCTTTGTGATGCAACTAATTTCCCGTGTGATCGCTGGAATCCGCACAGGAGATCTCCCGTATGTAGAACAATAATGCACCACAATTAATGTTTATAGTCGCCAAGTGGTCATATTGTTTGACACCAACGTAAACGACATGGACCACGTTGACTTGAAACAGTTCAAACATATCGGGACAATTCATTGATGGTTTTAATCGAATTATTTGGACATGCTCGGTGAATTTATCGGCTTGTAGTCGATTTTATTGTCTATTGCTTTAAAATGCACATTAATTCAATGAGAGGGGAAATTAGCCTTTCAGTGTTTAGGTTACCTATTGATTGGGGCGGCGGTTTCCGTGTAAACATATGAACACAGTATCAAAACCTCGCCATTTGGTAAGTAACTAGATGCACATACGCCATGGAATACCTAGTCAATGGACGTCATTGCATTCAACAGCAGATTTGATTTTTAATTATTGCATTGCTAATATTGTGAATCGATGCCATCTTCGTGTAACAGGGATATCTTATTTTTTTTATTATTATTATAGGATATTTATATAGCGCACATATCCACGCACTAGTGCATGCTCAATATTTACTCATTTTCAGGGCGTTTAAAAGAAAGCCAAACGTTTATCCCCATCCTCGATAATCTCCAGGGTATACGTTACGATCACTCTCTATAGTGGAGAGTGATCCTAACGTATACCCTGGAGATTATCGAGGATGGGTTATCCCTAGCATTTTGAATGTAAACAGTTTTAGACACACAGAAAGGCATTAAGTACTTAAAGTACGGTAGTTACAAAATGCTTAATAGCAAAGTCATAGTTTAATCAAATTTTATCATCTGATGCCACCAACGTAATTTGTCAAAACCACAGAGGTACTGTTCTGTTCCAAATATGAGGCCCTTTGATAGGGCACGCAAATAACCCTTGTTCTGATCGAACAGTGGTGCACTTATGGATCCTCGGGGTGAGTGAGTGGGTAGGGGGGGGGGGGGGATATTTCAGGTTTGTCACAGCGTATCAGCTTTGTGGGGAAAAAAGGCCCGAAATGGAAGCAAATTTTGGCCGCTTACCAATTTGGTAGAACCAACGTCCACAGGTTTGGTGTTGACTGTCAAGAAACATATTCGGAGCGAACCTAATATTCGATTCAAAGACCAAAGGTTTCTAGAAGATTGGAGGGACGCTTATCTACCGTCACAGACACATGCAGCGCCTCAGACGACACAACAGGCGGCGCCACTGACGACTGGTCAACACGTGGCTCCGATACAGATTAAGGACACAAAGACTATCTAAAGCTATATGACTGTGATATGTTTGAAAATGGGTTGACTTATATTATTTAAAATAGAGATAGTGTTATACAAAAACAAAATAGTCTGGATTGTCGGGTATCCGGATTAAGGAATGTCCGGAAAAATGACATTGTGCATCTTAATGATCCTCTGTCTAGGGTTAGAAGTGGCCGCTTTGAATGACACATTGTACATAATCAAACATTAACACTGATTATCAGGTGTTTGAATTAAAGAGTGTTCTATTTACGAAATCAACGGAAAGCATATTATACACAGCTACAATATTTTGGATTGTCAGGTGTTTGGAATAAAATGGGCAAACACTACGAAATCGAAGTTTAGGGCATGGTATATACTGCAATATTCTGGATTGTCAGGTGTTAGAAGTAAGGAGAGTTAACATTACGAAGTGAATAGCACGTGGCACATCAACAGCAGTGAGGCACGTAACATGTCCGGAATAAGGAAGGGTGACATTACGATATCAACAAAAAGCAAATGTCATATGGCATATAGCTGCAATAGCCAGGAGTAAGGAGAGCGCGCATTCAAAACGTTTTCCATATATGCGTGTATTAATCTGGCAGTTTACACAGTCAGGTGTCAGAGGTAAGGAGGGGCAGCCTTAACAGCACATGATACACGTCCACAGTCCGGCTATACGGAACATCGTAGGATACATTGTTATTGGAATCGGAAAAATGGGTAACTTGATATAACAAACGATACACACCTGTCCGGAGTTCCAGGTGTTTGCAGTAAAGAGGATCCCGAATAACGGTTACATGGTTCAGACTTATAAATACTAGTAAGGTATTACGAAATCAGATACGGTACGTATCTGTAATGTTCCGGATTTCTAGGTGTCTAGTGTAGTGAGGGTCCGGAATAAGTAACAGTCCAAAGATGCCGATGCGTTTAGAGTAATGATATCCCGGAATACGTTAAATTGAAATAGTCCGAATTTCCAAGTGTCAGGAGTAATGAATGTATGTGATAAATAAAGACACATGAAAAAGCATACACAACATGTCGGTTATTAGGCCCGGGTAATCCGTACATGGCAGTGTGTCAATTACTTGACATTGTTAAGTGACATAAAAATCCTGGCAGTTTGGAAATTTGGAATTGAGTCGGGCGTTCGATTAAAATACCAACCAAAGAAAAATTTCATTTGACTTTGTTCTCATCAGATCAGATTCTCTCAAACATTCCTGTAAATACCAACTCATATTTCGTATATCTCTTTGTATGTTATCTAATGCCAAATATTACAGCTTTAAGGGAGGGCGGTAAACCAAAATACCTACATCAGACAAACCACTGATTGATAGTCTGAGCATCGTCCCGTCGAGGTTCGAAGACAAAATGTAAAACTATGTCCCGAAGCGTGATAACAGATCTATTTAGTCTCCGCCTAAATTAAGCTGAGTCGCATAAGTTTCTTGAGACCGTTTTATTTCTAACCCGGATGTATGCATTTTACTTTATTACGTTACAGTCGATATGTATAAAGGTAAGTTTTCATGTACACTCGGAAATTCATGTGTAACGGTTCCTCGGTAAGTGATAACGGTACACCTGCCCCTTGAACACACTTCACGACAATCCAGCCAGCCGATGTGCGCACACATGTGAATATTGATTGAAGCGGCCTATATATGACTACCAACAGTGAAACTCAGCAAGTCTCGCGACTGACGGCCACCCAGACAGCACCAAAATAGGAT
Organism: Haliotis rubra; assembly: GCF_003918875.1. Taxonomy (NCBI): domain Eukaryota; kingdom Metazoa; phylum Mollusca; class Gastropoda; order Lepetellida; family Haliotidae; genus Haliotis; species Haliotis rubra. Next base: position 2,421,338 of record NW_025767080.1, read on the forward strand.
GAACTAAAGAATTCGTTGTGCATTTCCCAGCTGGAGAAATGTGCAGTTCATTTGTGGTACGCAAAGGTACAATATGCGATTAAAAAACATACAATATTCACAATTACTTCACTTGATCTACTACCTGATCTATCGATCCACAGGCTTTATATAGGTATTCCACGTATTCAAAAATACATAGGTATATATCACTCCAACTTCCTGATTATCCTCTCTCGGTGCATGTATTAGCTCTTGAATTGCCACAGTTATCCAGGTAGGATTATGAGAAATTATGAAACTATAAAACTATGTGACTTAAACCCCTGAAGACAATAAAACACTAAGGATGTCAACTCAAACACGAACATGTCTTAATAATATTGTCAAAAAAGTACATAAAAGATATGCACGCTTAATTAATTAGTAATTAATAAGTAGAAAGTGTATACATATATGCATCATGGATTCAGTTTTTAATTTAAGTCGGAACTGTTTGGCTTATATCATGAATCAGTTGTTAAACGCTTGTGTTTTCTCAAAGTTGATCGACTGCTGAGTTGGAAATTGATCGCCCATGATGTATTTAACTACGATGTTTTTTGTCGCATAAAAAGTTGGCTTAACAAAGAGCCGAACCAGGATTCAACCATGAATCATATCTCATAAAGTCCAGACAACCGATGAGACAATCGTAACAGAGGTCTGTTGCCACACATTGTGTAAAAAATGATTTATAATCCCTGTTAATAAATAGTTAAAATATTTAAGTCATAAATAATATTCATTACGTGTTTCAAATTTAATCATTCAAATTCACTGATGCAGGTTTTTGTTCTACGTCATGATTAAACTAAACTACTGTTCAGAATGGTGTCGAACCGATCCTACTCACTCACTCACTCTAGTTGCTTAAGACACATGGCAAAACGATCAACCTGGAATATCACACTTTTGACAAAGATATCTGTGTGGTGATCGTTTCACATTATTACAGCGGTGGAACACGTATAGTAGACTTCCTGTGTGAAGCGTCATGCCCGGATCTTCAATGTGACGATGAGACGATTTCCCTCCTTGTCTATCCCATCGCCATTTAATTTAATATCAAAGAAGGGCATTGATTGCCCCATGTGTTAAGTTTGGTGGAATGTCATACCGCCGCAAACAGAACATTGTTATTGCAAAACTATAATTCTTTTGTCAAATGAATAATTTTAGTTCGAAAATAATTATTAACAATTGTTTAAAGTAGCAATACAGTGGTTGAAATGACACAGGATGAGTCGTTTTTAACTTAATTTACATCTGTCTATTGAAACCAATGGTCAGACTTAACACATAAAAGACGGGTATCAAATGTTAAATGGTTACACAGTTTTACTCCCCCTCCTCAAGTGGACCCACATCCCCATTCCCCCTCAGCGTCAGGTAGTCTGGTGACTTGTCATTTTGACCAATTTGTTCAGTGATACTTTTCCCTTGTGTGGACTGTGACGTGTCATGCACCACCGCAGTCGTCATGATTAGCTTCATCAGTGATGGTTTGACTCACTCCACGTTAGTCATTTAAACACTACCTCTGACGTCTCACTGACTAATATTCCCTCTCTTTTTTTAAATAAAAGAATCATGGTTTTTAGCATGTAAAGACAATCACTTCACAACCATTGTTCTAAAATACGTTTACGGAAAAAATATATTCAATATTCATAAATATGTAATATGTATATGTCAGTACGATTTTGAGATGAGCCATACACCAAACTGCATACACATGTACCTTAAACTATATAATTGATATTCTGTCTGTTTTTAATTTAAAGTATACCATTTTCATTGCTGGTGCAGGCCTTTTGCAACTGAAATTTGTTAATCAATTACCCTTTGTAACAGCATTCCCGACTTCTTGCAAAAACAGTTTCGGTTTGCCTAATGAAACGATTAGGTAAATATCACAGTTAATACTCTTCCGAAACTCTAATGACGGTCAGTATCACAATATTACAAGCTGCAAATGAAAAAGAATGAAACCTCTTTAATTCAATGTATCTCCCGGAGAGGCCAACGCTGGCTATAGAAATTCAGACCAAATCAAACAAGGGCGCTAATAAATTTGCAATTTTGTCAATTTCTTTAAATTAGTCGGTCAATTCTTCCAAAATGTATTTATATGTTACACTGTCGCCATCAGCCGGTCGGGTTATAGCGCTAATTTTGTGAAGGGAAAAGAACATCTGTCCCCATTGGTTGTATTATGAAATATTACCCGTAGAGTATTAGGAAGCCATTCAAGCAAAGCGCAACGTGATGTTTTCATCTACTGAGCGCGCGGACCTCGGAGGAGACAACAAAGAGTTGCACTTGATGTAAACACTGAATGGCGAGCTGGCTCGTTTAATCACTACACTTTACAATTCATCATAACACACTTTATTTACTTTGAAATACCGGGTTAAATTGACAGAGAACTTAGTGACCCCTTTTATCTCCCCTACACTGATTAAGTACCTAAACACTTCCCAAAAAGAAAATTGTCTTCAATGTCAAACCAGCCTTGACTGTATTGATACAACAACTGGATCATAAATTGTGATATTAAAAATCCAATTATGTTTTCATACACTCGATTACGTTTTTGCTAAATGTTGACCCTTTTATCTGTTTGGTGACCTATGAAAGGTTTCAGTAAATGACTTCATCTTATTACACTTTGAGAATGCCCTCGCCTGCATACAGATCAAACAGTGTTTCGGCGAATGTCATAACAAACTCAGAAACTTGAAAATGCAATATGTATTTGTCTTTAAATGCACTAATAAAAGCATTATCCGATTTAAAATTATGTTAAATAATTCTAATACTGTTCCATTAAAATGTCAAGATTTACAGTGTTAATATATTGTGTCCTTTTGTCCAATCAGTATACAATTCATTATGACAAGTTCAACTCTTTCACCACTGTTAGGAGAGTTCAAGTAGATTAAGTGCTAAGATAATCATGTTATAATTACTAAACCGATTCTTAACAAAATGGCAATACAGCCGTCATAAGAGCAACCATTTATTTGATTCACAAGAGAGTCGATTGAACGATTATTTTAAAAGCGTCGTTTTTGGCGGCCCGTGTCAAACCCTCAGACACTTAAAGGCACTATTGACAATATATCCCAGGTATCACGCCTGTCAAAATGTACAATAGTCACGTGTCAGGCAGCACAGGAACGCTGGAGAAAAGCGGGTGCGGTGCCTGGAAATGCTGACTGTTGGCATGGGAACCAAGGTGGGGATATTTTAGTATATACAATATTACTAATTTCCCCGGGACGAACAAAAAGTGTGCAAATTATTATTATTTTGTAAAATATGGGTATGTTGCCGAGGGGTGTTTTGGCTATCGCAAACCCGCATCGCTTTCTTTCTTCCGCTCAGATTTATTTCTGGTAGCGCGTGCCTTACATATAGACATGCCAATGTTTCTGTATTGATGTGATTGTGTATAGCACACGCACGGCGGACAGGCAGGCGACATCGGTCGACCTCAGGGAGCAGGTGCACGTTTCAGGTAGCGCGGAGGTTAGGTACAGGGATTGAAGAGAGGGGACCAAGGTTTCTCACGCTATGTTTTTCACGTGACGGAAAAGCATGGGGAAAGTATTTATCAAACACAGATACAGGAGTGGTCTGGTCATGTTTTCATTATTTGCGTCTAAGTTTGAAACGGAAAAGGAATACTTTTGGAGTATAAATAAAGATATAAATTAGGTGTCCTTTATCCAGCAATATAAACAATGGTTTACAATTTTCATATTTGTTACGACACAAAACATGAATAACATACCATTACAGACGTTCTCGTCAATTTTTCTTTGTAATAATATCAGGATGGTCGTAATCTCTAAATTATTCTTTTGTATTTAGCAGAGAATATTCAGATTTCGATTTTGGTTATCGGATTTCATTGATAGCAACCTCATTTTTTATTTTAATTGACAATCTGGAAGTTTGTGAGTCAATAATGAATCATATAACTTTATGGATAACAACTTCTTATTTATTGCATAGCGACGTTTTGGTGTTGACTATCTTTCGTATTTTTCATTGATAAATGCCCGCCTGCTGTATTTCTTTATATCAGTTTGACGACAGCTCTTTTCACATCTATTCAACAATCGTTTTACTTCTTTCACGCATTAATGTAAATTGGTTTTATTTTCATCTTTGATTTAAATATATATTACAAGATTTACATCCACTTGTGACGCCTTGAATTGTGATAAAATTTCAGCTGCCGCCAATAGCAATGAAAAGCGTATCAGATAGTCGTACGTTTCTTCATACGCTCAGAGATTCTTTGAAGCAAAACAATCGAAGTTTAGAACAGCGGCAACGTTTCATCAACGCCATAAATATAAAAATGTGAAATACAATATTCCGCCCCGGTATCAATAGACGGGGTCTGATACCGATGAACGCCAATCAAGTATAGCATGAATTTTGAACCGCTTGACTGACAACCGATTAAGCCTCAGTAGTGTCAATAGACTTGTAGAACAATACACGTGCGTTATGACAGCGTGCGGCACGAGCCAAAGTTCTCAGCGCGGCAGCTGGCCCAAACACCTGGACCAAAGGAGCGCGTTCTATCAAACTTACCGCCTAGCGATTTGATTGGTTCTCAGACTATAGGTTTTTGCGCGTGCTGAGAACAATCTGTGCACGAGCAATGTAATTCTTGCCCTACACGGGGGAAACGCCCATCTCTCGGGTATCTGGTCCAGAAGGGGCGTTCTCACGCAAGACAAAGGCAGTTGTGCACGACTCTGCGAATGTGCTGGAATTAAGGGTTGTTTACATCGCTACCCGCATTTCGAACGAAATCACAATTTAAATTTCAGAAACACGCGCACGCACGTTGGTATCGCCATGGTAACGTCGTTCCCATTTTGGCATCGCGTGAATTTTACACTGAGAGCCAATATTTGAAATTTTGAACGTTTTGCTACAAAGGAATACAAAAAAAGTATTATGAGATTTTTAAAATAGGCTTTTGATTCGTTTTGTTTCATTTTATTGTATGGACACGAATGGAATGATATTTATACGAAATATTGAAAAATACACAATGACACATAAATCAATCTAAACTGAACTGTTAATCGATTTGATTATCTAAAGCGAAGCGTAAGTATCATTGGTGGCTAAACTGTTAATCTCCACAATATGTAAATACCGTAAATACCAGCTTAATTCTGTGAATGAGGTATTTATCCACGATGTGTTTCGAACACAAAACCTCTATAGTATCAATGGCATGTGCCAAACACCGTACAAAGATTGGTAATGGCATTTGAACATGGTTTCAATGATTGTGCTGATGACATGACCTTGTGATATCGCCAGCATGCGAAGCTATCTGCCAAACTGGAATACCGACGGTATGTTTGTTATACACCTTTTCACCCGACTCAACACCCACACTACCCCCACCCCTGACCACAACCACCTCGACTCCCAGCCATGTCAGTGACACCGAAATGTGATTATGAAGTATCAGTTTATATATATAAATAGTCTGAAACCAACAAACCTCCATGGCTACATACTCCCATGCCTGGTCCAGACTCGAATACTTACGGACCGACGCCATATAGTTGGAATATTTCTGAGTGCGGCGTTAAACAACAAATAAACCAACCAACCACCCACCCAACCAACCAGCCATTGTGATTAAAATGCAGAGAAAGTACATATACTATCTGCAGACATAACTGAAGTAACCTCAGTGCGGATTTTACCCAATAAAACTATGGGCTGACATGTCCAGCTTGTACTATAAACAGAAATGCGTAGCACTTAACTTGAATTAAAGGAGGTTTTCCAAATTTACAAATAATTTTTATGGCGATAACAAATTATCACAGCATAGCAACATTTTGAAATTGAAGTCTGGTCAAAAATCAATATTAGCTACTACACGATTCAATCAATTACATCTTTCACTGTAATTAGTAATTACACATCCGAACCCCCGTGTTCTGCCTTTACTGGCGTGTCTACAATATTTTCCCGCAGATAATGTATTTATTTAGTCTTTAGCATTTTTTAAAGATCAATTTCCAAGCGAATTAAATCCTTACTACTCTGGCTATTAAATTGTAACATATTAGTTCGACTGCACAGTATACATATTTCCATACACTGATGTTGATGTAATAAAGCCGAACGTGTACATGTCATTGCTGGCAGTGGATTAAGGTGAGAATCTCCTGGGTGGTTCACTTTTTTCAACTTAAATTTTGCTTTTTCAATGAAACGCCTTTATGTGGGCATTATTACTAAATGTTTTTGATATTTTAGACTAAACTGGGGGAAAGGAAGGTGCACGCTTGAAAATGGATTGGACAAACTAATTTACAAACGTTGTGAAAACGTCACTAGGCTGAAAACAGTCGGCAAAACACGGCAAGCGTATGTCTAAAACATCGCTATGATACCCGTAGTACAAATGTCACCACCGAATAACAGTTTGTTACTTGTTTTATTCCCGACCGCGTCATACCAAAAGACGTTAAAATATGGTACTTGTTGGTCCCTGCCTGGCGCTCCGCATTAATGGCTACAACAAGGACTGGTCGGCTCGGAGTCAGTATAATGTGTCTGAGTGGGGTATTCATGCTTCACTGCGGCATGTCATCTCAGTGGGCTAGCACTATAATACACACGCATGCACGTCGTCATATGAGCGAAATATTCTCAAGCACGACGTTAAACCCAATTTCACCTCACCTCACCTACAGTCACCATCACACCTGGATGTCCAACGGTAACATTCAGGTAACGTGAAGTGAAGAATCTCCGCCTACCTGTGAATACAAGTTTCCGCCAACTGAACGTATAGCATTGTAATAGATAAGACAGTTGGTATGTTACAGTCATGTTGACGCCTCAGGTTCAAGGAACTGTTGTTGAAAGACGGAACTAACTATCCATATTTTTTTGCTTGTTTGGTTGCATGAAATGTGGTTTATTGCTAACACCGCCATTAATAATACTTCAGGTATGCTATGGCGAATGTAAACAACTGAATCTGGACTAGAGAAAAACAGTGATTGATATCATGATCAACACTGCGTATCCGATCCCGACAATAATGAACCCCATTGAGTAAGTTCCCAACCCAGATTAACATAAAGTTAGGTCCATACTTAAAAATGTCCCGCTGTCTTGAATGGTATAAATGTTTTGTAATCAACCGTGTTAGATTTCCTTTACCACAGATAGTGGATATTGGAATATTCAAGAATCAGAATCCGACAACCATTCAGCCCCTGCCGTCGACCCTGACCGCGCGATCTGTCAAGTCAACCCTCGCACCAAGCATGGATTGCTGGCCATGGGGACCCATTCCGAGTCTCCACTCTTCGATAGTACCAGATCGATCAGATTTGTTACACTTTAATGCATCGCTATTCAGTTTACATTCTGTAAACATCGCCCTCTGTAAACCGGGTTAGTCCACATACCGATAACGTAGACCTAAGTGGACGGGGACATCACGTCACTCCGGACCCAAGTAATCGAGAAACCCTTAATTCTGGACACATTGTTCAGATCCGTTTACAGCCACCAAAACTCCAATTACTCCAAATATACGACTCGTTAATCCAGACTCTGTATAGCAGGATAATTTAACTGGAAACAATACCGTACGGATCAACGAGGTTCAGAGCATCCATAACTGTAAAAAAAATGACTTAACCCTGTGCACCCTAAAAAGACGTTGTTTAGGAATCGTGTTACATGTACAGAGACAATGTATGTTTGTACCTTGTATGCTTGTTGTACCAGAATTATCATCATACTGTCGATTAGGCGGTGGGGTAGCCTCGTGGTTAAAGCGTTCACTCGTCAAGCCAAAGACTCGAGTTCGATTCTCCACATGGGTACATTGTGTGAAGCCCATTTCTGGTGTCCCCCGCCGTGATATTGCTGGAATTAATATTGCTAAAAGCGGCGTAAAACTAAACTCACTCACTCACAGCCGATTACATATATTTCGGAAAATATACCCATTGTCGGAGTCTCCATTCAGATAGTGGCGTCATATAGAAGCGGTAATTACGATGTCATTAACTGATTTAAAAGGTCTAATTATTAAGTCTCAATTAGGACTTGGTCCTAAACACATATTTGCTTGATACGGGGAAATCACTGCGCTGAACGTATAACCAGATGAGTCAATGGTGAAGTGGACTTGGTCTCAGCTGTTGTATTTACCACCTGTCAAGCGGCAGTTTCACACTAGCGTTAACATAGCAGCATATCTTGGTGTAATTATAAATCCTGCAAACCTTACGCAGATCACAGATGGTTTGTGTTTAGTTGTAGATTCACAACTCGTCACATGACCTCCACGCGATAATTTTTAATCGATAATACACATGAATTTCTCTTTATTAGCCAGATTTCCCGCAGAGTAGATAAAAGGCGGGAGAGGAAGGATTATTCATGAATTATTTGTACATGAATTCTTCTCGTCTTTTTTGCTCTAGGTTTTTGGTTGTAACAGTCGTAAATTGCATTGTATCATGTGTAAACAATAGAGAACTGCATCTGCCGTTAATAATGGCATTGCCTTAAAGAGCATTGTTGCATTTATTACTTTTGATGAAGAGTGTATCGGAAATTTAAATTATGACGTGAATTTTTTTTGTCTCAGAAGATGTTATCGCCTTCAAGGACATGGTTTAGATTATGCCGGGGTAATTATGACGAAGTGTTTTTCGTGTGTATTTTTCAGTATTTCTGTCTTTCTTAAAAGAAGATAAATTGTTTTCAATGATATTCAAAACAAACTGGAAACTGACGCTCATGGTGCAAACAGACGCAACAGTCGACCTTTGACCTCTGTAAGATTCACCCCGCCCACAACAAATATCGCGTCAAAGTGAGCGAGCTTGCTGCCATCTCTGCACCCTAAAGTGCGCTCTAGACTTATGCGTGTCTCTTATTGCAGACAGCACTTCACTGCATTCTACTTTTGTCCGACACAAAGCGCTCTCCCCCGGGCCCCTTTCTCCCACCCCAGGGCCTCTCTCGTCCCCCTCATCCCGAGTCTACGCGCACCTGCACAGTATTGTCCTCGCATCGATCACAAGTCTCGCGCGCGACTCGTCTTTCAAGCTATTTAATTCCGAGTCCCGCTAAAAATTGATTTCGCGTTTTTAAACGACACACAAGAGCTTTATTTGAATTTTGTCATATCCGTCCCAGTGTTAGAAATTAGTAAATTGTACGGTCAACACTAATCGCCCCTACCATACGGGCAGGACCCATGTGCCTCGACAACTCTCTAAAACACATTCACGGGCAATATCGGGTTCCCTAGCCTCAAGCATTGTACCGCTTCGAAAGAGGCAAAACCTGACCAACAAAACCCATTTTCTCGCAGTGTGTTGTTTTTTAATTTCTTTGTGTTCCGTATCGTATTGTCAAGGCAAAATGTCAAAATCGCAAACCCTCCGAATTGTTGGCTGGTCAGCTGATCGAATCTCCAGTCGTAGTATATGCAAATATCTCAACATGCGTGAAAATTGTTTGCTCCAATGTGGTATTTGTTTCCACTCGTTCCCAGCTTTGTTTTCAAACTCTTTCTAATTTGTGACAGAATTTCTACTAATTCAAATTGCAGAACACGCGCCCTGGGACGGTCCCTTGGTTGTAGAATACCGCACGTGCAGCACGCGCGGATGTCCATAGCGCGCCTCGTTTTCGAAGCTGTGCGGTCACTGTGTTGAATTATTGATATGGTGATATTGTTTCCCACGAGAAGTTTTTTCCGGGAAGTGATTCTAAATGACTACCGTCTACACGAGGTCGCTAGTTAATGGTCTCCATACTTTGTTGTTATTTTTCAACCCGATCAGTGAGTCGGTGTTCCGGAAATTAGTTTTCGATAATTTGAATAAATTGGTAATGTTTAGGGATTTGCCAGTGATATTTAATCACGGTCATGTCACATTTGTTTTACTCAAATGGACGCCATTTGCTCATTTTGCCCCCAGTTTATTTGGACAAAAAATAACGCGACCAAATTACATTCCCTAAAACCCGGATGGATGAGGGAAATTACCCCAGTGTAAATCAGAAAATAGCAGATGCGGAACTAAGAGTGGTCTTCGTCGTTTACACTGCATGGTTTTGCATATTGCATCATATAATCAAAGCATATTTAATGTCGAAAACACGAATTTAATTTTCGTTTTCTTGCAACTGTAATTTGAGATATTATTCTTAAAGTTCGGTTGACATCGTTTAATGCGGGTGACCGAAATATCGCCCTTGCCTTGACACAAGCTGACAGTGCATGAAATATATTTTTTTAAAGAAACAAATTAAAAGACCCCTGTTTCAGTCCACTGGTAAAAGATTAGGGATTTTCTACAAGATATGGACGGAAAACGAAGAGGCATTGTAAATATTTTGAATCTATGAATAATTGAAATTGTTTTTATTACGAATGAATGTTTAATGACTAATGAATTGTATTTCAAAATATTATTATTATGTGACCGCATTTCAGCACATTCAAGTGACGTGTCACTGGTTGCATATCAGGGATCTGTAAATCTCGGACTGTGGCTACAAGCGCTAGCCTTTGTTATGTTAGTACTCTTCCGCAGGCAGCTGCGGTGGAGGCACGTACCTCCGACAGGCACCTCAATCCTCAGGTGAATCGTTGCGCACGGGCCGCGCACGCGACACTCTTTGTGGGTGCGGAACAAGAGAAATATTGGTCGACATAACAAAAGCTGAAATATGATGAGGCTTAGATGGTCAGTGGTTAGAACGACCAATCTTTGAAAACAGACTATCTTTTGAAACCGATTTTATTCACGACAATCAAATAAACTAACGCACGGGCGTTGTGCGATAGAGACAACATGGGGGTGTGCGCGCCCTAATGTATGCACACATGCCTTGGGATACACCAGCTGGGCTTGTCAGCCACCTGAGGGGTGGGGGAATGGGTAGGGGTAGGACAAAGCGTGGGACAGAATGTTGTATTGTTCCCGTTTCTCTACGCTGCAGAATAAGTATATTTTGTTGAAAGGTATTATGGGGACAAAAGGTCACGACCTGTATTGACATATGTCGCGGTAATTGGCCATGTCTAAAAGAGAATATTTTCTGAAAAATGTTGTTCACCTTATTAACGACATTGTAAAAATATCTGAAAAATTGAAGAATTATTAAAAAATATATACTTTATCTCATTAAGCAGGTTTATGTAAACAAGTTTCATAGACATAATTTATGTCTTTGCTGGATCCCTGGACATATATTTGTGATTTTATATATGATATTAGACGTATCGAAAACTTAATTGGTTAAATTCATTGTTATAACAATATGACACAAACGTTATCCCGGAACAGTAAGGATTAAACTGGAACATCGAAAACGGAATTAAACATATATTATAATAGATAGATATATATGTGCTTGAAATATTCAAATTCAAAATGCATATTTCACTCAAGAATAAGATTTCTTTTAAAATAAGACATTTAGATATTTTAGGCAATATCAAAATATTTTAGCAAGTTAAAAAAGGGGAAAATCGTATGCAAAGTGAAATTTGAAGGTAACAAATCATGAATGAAAAGAATGCCAATATAGACGTATACCAACAAACAGTTTGCGAGAAAAGGCACATAACATATCAAATTCTTCCAAATTCCACGTGCACACCTGCATTGGCGAAACAATCAATCAAAATTTTTATTTTAATCGATTAGAGATCCCTTGAGTCTAAAGTTTGCATGTATTAAAGGTTGCCCGCTGTATGAGACAATGCCTGACAGAACGATTATGTCTGAGCGTTCTTGATTGGCTCTTTCAGTAGGCAGCCATAGTGTGCCATCTGTTCGCTTCTTTTGTGATGATAAACATCTCCCGATAAGTCTACCCGGCAGCACTTCATAGGAAAATCCTTGTCAACCCAGTCAACATATCGGTCCCCATAAGGGCTTCCATCAAAACTTGTTTACACCGATTCTAATAAGCACATCTCGTGATGACAGGTTCTCGGATTTGCCACTATCATGAGCCTCCGTGACATTAATGAATTAGTTGCGAGAAACTACTTGATGGCATTTATACGAAACTAAATGTTAAGTAGTTTATTTATTTAATCAAATGCGAACTACTACAGATTAATAGGGGAATTGATTTTTGTTAATGTTGATGAATGGCTCTTGGAGAGTATGTTGCGTGCTATTTAAAACAATCCAAACGGTTTTCGTAAGTCCATTGTTGTCCGCGAAACCTACACTTGTAATTGGTAATCGTATCATTAAATGGCGAACCAGGATCCTTTCAAAGAATTTCAGTTGTAGTTTAAAACTTTGTAATGTTTCTTTGTTGAATTTATTATGTTTCAGATACGTTTTGTTATTCAGTGTAAGACAATTTATGTTCGTTTTCCTATTAATCGCCTCTCCGAATATTCTATGTATCCATACACTGCCTCCAGAGGTGGCGGTTCGTTCTGGCTCGGTGCACCATGGTCACTCAGAAATACACACAAACATCTGTGTGGATACTAAATGATGAATTTGCGGAACGATTATAATCGTGTAAAGATGCGGCACGTGAAATTTCATCCTGCATTTGGCGCTCCTGAAACACGCGCCCATTTACCTCACGTGGAATATGTGCTACATGCAGCGCACGTAATGTAGGCCTACGCATCAGGGCCTAGATTTTCGAAGCTCTCTTGGTGTATATGTGTATATGTGTATATGTATATATAATGTTTTTCCAGTTCACTCATGTACCACCGTTGGTGGAAGTTGAGAAAATAAAAACCTTCGAACCTTCTAAAATAGTAGTAAGTTAATGTTAATGAATGGCACTAAGAGAGCTTCGAAAATCTAGGACCAGGGTTCGAATTCTCCCCTACATTGAAGATTTTTGGGCTTTGGCTGAGCCAATGGGGGTTCAGGGTGTTCGAACCCTGAACGTAATGTAATGTAATGTAATGGGGTTCAGGGTGTTCGAACCCCTGAACCCCCCACCCCCTCGAAATTCCTGGATCCGCCCATGAAAAGATGCCGCACGTGGAGTATGTGCTACTTGTGACGCACGTGATGTACGTGCCAACAGATACCGCATGCGGAATATACGGCACCAGTGACGCGCGTGCTGTACGTGCCAACAGATACCGCATGCGGAATATACGGTACCAGTGACGCGCGTGTTGTACGTGCCAACAGATACCGCATGGGGAATATACGGCACCAGTGACGCACGTGTTAAAAGTGTCTATAGTTACCGTATGTGAAATATGCATTCTTCAGGTGTTAAGGGTTTAAACATTTGAAACATGCGGTTATGTCTTTCGATTGTCGACACGTTAAATGCATGACTATGTTGGATTTATCTAGACGCCGGCAAAGTTAGCATATATATGGATGATTAATCCTGATCCTGGCAACGGTAAGTTGAGCTAATGACATATATCGCAATGACACATTTAGACTAGAGGGCACGGGGTCTAGTTGCCACAGACGCTGCAATTAGCTGTGCCGAGTTGGACATCCCTAGCACGTGCCAGAGCCTATCATAATGGGTTCAGTTGTGGTAATGGATTTGTATCTACCATCTCCGTGTTTCACTGAAGTGGATTCAATCACTGTATTGTCTCGCCCAGACTCGAATGTTTCCAGACCAGGATCACATAGCTGCAATACTGCTGAGTGAGTGAGGGAGTATGGTTTTACACCGCTTTTAGCAATATTCCAGCATTATCACGGCGGGGGACACCAGAAATAGGTTTGACACATTGCACCCATGTGGAGAATCGAACCCAGGTCTACGGCGTGACGAGCGAGTGCTTTAACCACTAGGCCACCCACCGCCCCGGAATACTGCTGAGTGAGACGTGACAAAAATCAATCAATAAATAAAGTAGGAAATTCTAAGACCTGCATGACTTTAGGTATTCTCTCGCACCTAGGTGACACACCGTGATATAACTGAACTGTTGTTCAAAGCGGTAATATACCACATCACTCACTAACCCAGACAATGTCACGATGGACTAAGTCATCAGAATAATGATGAAATGAAAATACATCATAGAGGACAATGAGACACTTTGACATCATTCAGGACAACAAAATACCTGGACGACATCATATAGGACACTGATAGACAATGTCATATAGTACAAGGAGATACGCAGACTATAGCGTATGGGGCATTGACACACTTAACGGCATTGAGGACAATGATACACTTGGACAGCGTCATATAGGACTGACACACTAAGACAACATCATATAGGACAATGACACAGGGCCATAGAGGACAAGGGCATACGTAGACAATTGTATATAGACTGACTGACTGAGTTTAGTTTTACGCCGCTTTTAGCAATATTCCAGCAATATCACGGCGGGGGACACCAGAAATGGGCTTAACACATTGTGCCCATGTGGGGAATCGAACCCGGGTCTTCGGCGTGACGAGCCAACGCTTTAACCACTAGGCTACCCCACCGCCCCGTATATAGAACAATGACACACTTAGAAGCGTCATAGATGACCTTGACGCACTTGGAAGAGTAATATAGGACAATGACACACGCAGACAGCGTGATATAGGACAATGACAATCGTAGCCCACATCTTACATAGAGGTTATTACACGAGCTAGCGTGTCATACGACTTTTACGAAACGAGTGTGAATTTTTTTATTGCCCGAGCGAGAGCGAGTTTCGTTCAAGTCATATAACACACTTGCTCGAGTGTAATGATTTATTTATTATCCGTTTTATTCATGTACATGTGTGCAGTAAAACACGGTAAGCAAGTGACGTCACGTTCAATTGTTTAATGACGTCACAGACGACAAAATACAGAAACAATGTTTGCTGGGCAAATGTGATATGTGCATACGATATATATGACACTGGTTATGTTTCCCCATATGGATAATAAATGGCAATATTACATGACTGAGAAAAACGTATACTGCGTCACATTAAAAAGCAAAAAAAAAAAAAAAGTAGTGGAAGAGTCTTCAGGACAACCAATTCGTCAACACCGATCAATTGTGAAATGGAATCTTTTGATATTTTTTTTCATATAAAACAGAAACTGAAAATTTGACTGTGATATGTTAATTTCAAAACATCGGCCAGTGTTAAATCACAATGGAAAAATAACAAAATGAATCGGCACATATAATTACAGGGCAAAACGCGTGATGCAAGAATCCTTCCTGGCAAATCGAATTTTGACTGTATTGTGCTATAATTACAGAATACGGAAGCGAAAAGAAACAATGAAGTGATAATGAACCTGCTATATCCTAATTAATTACTGTGTTCCATATCCTCAAAGACAATGGCACACGTTTCAGATATCTGTTCGGTGATGATTACTTCCCTTACTCAGTCTTACGGAGAGATCACTCGTGATTTTGTTCAAGACGATGGTGTTAATTTTGTGTGTTCCTTTCAAGACGATCATGCTAATGATCAATTTTTTCTTCAAACAATCATATTTATGAGCAACCTGACCTCACAATTACAATATGAGGCCTTTCAAGTTTCCCATACCGTGGGAACAGGGTCTTAACTCACTTGTGCCATATTGTCACCATTACTATCGTTTCCCAGCCGTATTGTGTCATTTCAGACAGACAGTATTTCACTTGAAAGAATTGACAATGTGTTCCGTCAGGGCAGCAAGCTCGCGATCCGGCTGTGTCAGAACTGGCAACCCCGTGACCCCCTTTGCCCCAGCTTCAACCCGCGCATCACGACGTGTTCCCGGTCCAAGACAACATCCTACTGCCACCTCGGTCGGAGGTTGAAGCCTTAGCGTGGGAATCCGTCGCAGAATTCGATTACAAAAGTCCACTTGTGGTCCTAGCTGTTACACTATGCGATTAAAGAGGCATTCCAAGTCCTCTCTCATTTCTCCCCAATTATTAATTCAATCATGGCAATAACGGACCGTGTTGTGTTCGCCCCAGTTCAATAACGTGGACGATTACTCCTCGGTGACGGTGCTAATCGTGTCTCTCGCAGCCTCTCGAATTGCGATACTGACCAATTGATGCCTGTGTGCTTCCACGGCGATGCACAGCCATTTTATTGACATGCAACAATTCAAATAAACTGCACGTGAATGCCCACTCTTCGTTATCCACCGCGTTGATGTTGCGGAGATTCCTGATTAACATGGACGCTTACGGCACGAGTTTATTGTTTGACCATCCTGAATAAATAATTAATGCATACCAGAAATTTCCCACGAGAAATTCTTTCGGGATGAAATCCGATGGTTCATTATCATACAAGTTAGGTCACAGCGCAATGATGAAAAGTGCACACGTGTGAAAACAGTGACGAGTCGTCGGTTATTGTTTCACGCTGGGCTTTGTACTCTGTTATAGAAACATTAAAACGGCTAAGGTAACATACATGGAACCATATGATGTTAGAAAGATATTTTTGTGAGCTATGACAATTTAAATTTGACATTGCCAAATAGTGTTAATTATTGACGGTTGAGTATATTAATCTTCGCTTGCCAAGCCGAAGGCTTTCGTTGCCCATATGATCGCACTGTGTAAACCAGTTCTGGTGTCCCTCGCCGTGATATTTCTGGAACATATCTGCAACAATCGTAAACCTCGCTCTTTCCGTAATACAATATTCGTACTGTCATAATGGGATCTGGTAGCTATGAAATGGTTTGGGATTTTTTATAATTTTTTATTTTGTTGCATTTTTCAACATTTTATACAAACAGTTAACAATGATATTCCAGTATACATGATGAACAATCAAATAGTTTTAGCAGAATAAATCATGACATGACGACCAGAGCTTGTAGAAGGCATTGATATTACAACTAATTACTGTTACACTTTGTTATCATATAATATTCGAACAGTTTATGTTGAAAAACTTGAAAAGATGGCATAATGTTGTTAAGCTTATATTTCGAAAAATTAGTTCCTTGAAGAGAATTAAGATGATATTTATTGGATCATTGTTTTTATTTGGATAAAAAAAAAAGAAAGCTATGAAATGGTGTTATATATTTTTGTCATCTATAGATAGGCTTTATGGTAGCGAATGGAACATACATGCAGTGAATTGTGAATGTGTGTGTACGTGCGCGTGCGTGCGTCTGTGCGTGTGTCTGTTTGTACAAGACTGCTCACTGGGATGCACTATACTGACTGTCCTGGCCAGTGTTTGCTTCATGTCCGTAATGCCGAGCCAGCCATGGTAACAAGCACCTGCTACCGTCTTTTGATATAAGGCAGCATGGGGATCGAACCATCAACCTTAACACCACACACGGACCCGTTAATCCGGAAACCCCCATCCCAGGCGATTTTTTACTGAGTACGATACCGTCCAGATGAACGGGGTTTCACTGTATTGTAATCTTTAGCAATCACTGAAAAAAATATTCAATACGACGGGCAGGTGGTATTAAGCTTGGGGATATCACCAAACTATTTTTTGTGCATTCAAATTCGAATCTATCCCGCGGGATGCCTTTAAATGTGTTTCTTTTATTGCCCCAACAAATCTGCCATCCACGCGTTGCAACACTGACGGCTTTTGTCCCGCTAACTTACGAGCATCTCCCATTACCATTATATATCATGCAACTCTAAGCAATAAAACAACCAACAAAGATTTATCTCGCAACACATTTGGTTAAGTATTTGATGTTACGACAGTGACGTTGCACGCGAGAGCGAGTTCACCGTCCTCCCAGCTCTCAACCATGCTCTTACATTGGCGTCACTCTACTTCTTCTCATTCCAGGATAAACGCACATTGCACAAGACGTACAAAACATGAGTTATTGATACTGGGTAATATTCTGAAGGACAAACAGAAACAAACTAGAACTGGTTATTCGATGGTGATGCAGTTGAAATGGGTATCATAATTGTGTCGGCCCTAAGTTTACAGTGGTTGTTTTGCTCTTATCGTTACACATAATTAATGAGTTAGATTTTAATACTCTAATACGTTTCAGTCAATCAGCGACGACAATTTGTTGTTAGGGGCAGTAATGGTTGAATGCTACTCACAAATACATATATTCATGAATGAAAGTGAATTATTATGGTGGATTATAGGGCGTGACAGTCACACAACTTGTCACAGAAGACCGGGATATCGCGATATGTTTAAAACAATGCGCATTGAGTAAGTCAAACTTGTCACAGTGGACGGGGATATCTCGATATGTTTAAAACAATGCGCATTGAGTAAGTCAAACTTGTCACAGTGGACGGGGATATCTCGATATGTTTAAAACAATGCGCATTGAGTAAGTCAAACTTGTCACAGTGGACGGGGATATCTCGATATGTTTAAAACAATGCGCATTATTGCTTCTGCCCCTTTCAGCTTGCTACACTTCATTAATGAAGAATTTAATTAATCACACACGACACAGCAATAAACTATAAAAAGCTAGGTTTTTAAAAATTTAATAATGAAAATAATATACATATTAAAAACGTCTGTGTAAATCATTGTGTATGTTTATGTGATTCCTGCACGTGGTTCCAAGTTTTGGAATTACCATCAACACTCCCTAAACGTGACAGGTGTTTACAGAGGGGCTTCAGATGGGGGTCTCGACCTTCACCCCACACACTCTGAGCGCGCGCCCTGCACGCGCGCCCTGCAGTGGCGAGTCTTTGTGCTGGTCAGCCACCAAGTCCAGCGAGGTACTGAAACTGATAATTCATCTTAACTAGTTGTACAGTACCGGTCAGCGGTCAGTATTGTAATTGTGTTGCTATGTCCATTCACTGAGCGGCCTAATGGTTGGACCTGTCAAATGATATAAAAAGATTGACATAAAAATGAGCATTCAAAATTCACGGTTGACCGGACATCAAAGTTGACCGTCAAATGATAGGGTTTTTCATGGGTGAGGTCAGTATAATACCGACGACAATTCTAGTTATCACTTATCGATGCATGTCCAAAAAAGGCACATGTATGTTTTTTTTATCGTTTCCTATTGTCTTGTGTCCGGGATACAAGATCACAATTCTCGCCTCTTGGTACAAAGCGTCCAGCTGCCTCAAGTCGAAACACGATAAATCTGATATGAATTATCTCTGCGCGCCACGTTTTTGACGTTTATACCATTTCTTGCCATTACTATTCTTTGTAAAATTGTTTTTACGGGTATCTCTTTAGTACATAACTCTCAAAACCGCCACAAAGAAATTTAAATCATAGGAAATAGGTTGATATCGTCATGACTTTTCAACAATAAATGTACTCGGGAAATGTTAAACGACTATGGTTTAACAAAGGACAACCTCGGCAGATGGTAGATGATGTATTATATCGATTATTTGCTTGGAAATATTTCTGTCTGTAACACTTTATATTCAAGGGTAAACTGATACTAAACTGATACGTTCAAATCGGCGTGCTGTGATTTGCAGTTACAGAATCCAGTACTGTAATATGAATATGTAGAAATGATTGTTTAAAATGACAAACATCATAACGGGAAATAACAGTCGATACAGTACCTAGACTCATGTGATGGGACACAGCTGGGTTTGCAGATCAACATATGTCCTCAATCTGATATGAAGGTTCATGTCACCTGTTTTGAAAGCAAATGCGTGCAGTTGTTTAAAGCACGCACTTGTCTGCCACACATCCCGGATTTAACGCCATGTGTTACGGCAACGTTACCAATTGTATACATGCTCACGCCACCACAACCACCCAAACAAACCCAGGGTTGTCTGATATTGATTAGCGAATGCACATATTACTTGCACATGTACAGTTCCATTTACCGTAAATATAGGGGTTATATATGCACAAGGTAATTAAACATTATGCATCCAGAAAAAAAGTTCCCCTTATTATACAATAATCACTAAAAGTAACACAAGTGAACAGGAAGTTTTATAGGAAACATATTTTGAATATTTTGTACCGACGTGTTGCTTTCATTAGAGATTGTGTCAGATACCAAAATTAAAAATTCATCTATCAATATTTCATAATTGCAGTGAATGTGATATATGATTACTCGTCGCAGGGACTGTATGTTGGGCCAGTGGTATTGTTTTGAATTATGATCATATTGGCCATCTGTGGGTGGACGTGGTCAGACCTGATTATAGTTCAAGAGTTCACTCTGGCTACATGGACGCATGGTGTCATTAAGAACATCAGACATTGCCAGAGCTATTTCCGTACTTGAACCGATAACCTTGCTTCCACGCTATGACATTCTGAAAGTGCCATGGCATGTCACGGCCGTGCATTATGCTATGCATTGTTCCATGTCAACACGTGCTCGTCCAAACTAACGCTAATGTACACAACAATAGCCCGTCCTTTAATTGTAATTAGCGGCGAATGTTCATTTATCACAGGACTACACAAGTTATTAGCACTTTTACCTCGTCGAGCGCTGAGGAATTATCTGTTTGGAAACTTTGTATTGCGTTTGGCTCTTTCAGTGCATTCTAAATATAGATGACCAGAGGAGATAATGATGTGAGTGAATTTAAAGGGAATTGTTCTGTACAACTCAGACCAACATGTGGGTCGGTTGCCAACGATGTTGATTGTGGTCAGGGTAAGGGGTGACGTTTTGAGATAAGTGCAAAGCCAGGTGATGTTCCGAAAAAGGGACAAAGACAATTTTGCAGACGAATACAACTTTTTACAACTTTCATTTTCAATTAATTCATAATTGTATTCTAACGGAGGTGAGAATTATTTACATTATTTGGGCTATTGTTTGTATCAGAGATCAAACACACATGTGCCATATTAAAGTTCACAAAATAGCCGCTGTGATTCTTGCCAGCAGTAGATGGTTCTCTTAAATGAAAGTTTATTTCGTCTTAGCAATAGTTATAAGACTGTAATCGTCATAGCCAAAGTTCCAGCATATCGGGGCTATATATTTCAAGAGGACAATTGCCCTGTCCATGTTTCTAGAAAGACAATTCAGTGGAAACGTAAGAATGACATTCAGACAATGAATTGGCCCCCTCAGTCCCCAGACTGTGATATCATTGAAAATGTATGGAGAACTCTGAAAATCAGGCTACAAAGACAGTTACATGAAATAAAAACCAAGCAGGATATGATAGATCACGTTCAAGGTATCTGGACATCACTTAGTCCAGAGTACATAAAATCACCGTTTTCTACACTACCTAAGCGAATGAGGGCTGTACTTGCAGTGAATTATTGTATTACTAAATACTGAAAATATCAGGTAAGTGGCTTCAGGCATTATTTTGAAATCGAACTTTATTTACATCCCATCACAGTTAGCGAAAATTACATGGCGGCCATTTTATGAACTTAAATATGGCACATTGGGGTATAACGATATGGTCTCTTTTTGTATTTATAGAATTTATTTGACATGAATATGATTAACACTTTTTCTTCAGAATCAATTTTAAAAAAGTTGATAGTTTCATTTATTACGAAAAGAAATTTGTTTTGATCTGACGTTCTGTTTATTATTCTTTATCTACGGCTGTTTAGACTATCCATTCCAGTATGTGTTACAACACATACATTTATATATTGATATAGCATGAAAGCACAAAATGCATTAAGAATATGTTCGGTATAGATCGAGGCGATTGGCAAGGCGAGTCCCTTCATGCGGAATTCAGTTCCTTATGTTGGTAGAATGTGTGAAGCCTCTTTGTGGAGGTCCCATTCTCACCTGACTTGAATATACCAAGCGGCTTAAAATTATACTCAATCTCACTCTGATGTTGACCCTTAGACGTTTAGTGTAAAACTGAGATTTTACCTTTTGGTATGATAATACTTGTTGAGTCAGGTACTAAAAATATCAAGAAATATTTCTACATGCTTTCAGTCGATATTTTTCTGTCATGGAAATGTTTGTATAATCTATAAACATTAAATATTTTACATTTTTAGCTCTCTTAACCATTGACTTGTTGGAAGAATATTGCTTTTGTTCCGTGCAACACAATATATTCGTGAATTTAAAATTAATAATATTACCACCCCAACTAACATTTCTTTTATAGTAGCTATTTTTGAAGAACATTTTTATCACACATTTCAGACAATCTATCGACAATAAAAGGATTCTTTCTTTATTAATCACAGTTCATGCTAGTCTTGAAATCAAGCTGTTGAAATGGTACCCTGCAATAAAGCAAGCAGTGAAATGTATCTACGCCTTGTCCGACAGCAATAAGGAAAGTTGTACCTAATTATCCAGAGCTTCTATTGGTGCTCAGAACAATTACTTGAAGCACAACTGTCCCGGCTCAGGAGAAAGGCCTTTTCCGAGTCACGCTTTATGAACTTGTAATTAAAATCGCGCACACGTGCGTGCTGTATCGCGAAAAACAAACATAAAATATGATGGAAATTGTCGGTGCGGAACTGTAATTGCCGCGCGAAGTTTAAACGCAGCGTGTTATCAGAATCTGAATACATTGCTACAGGTGAAGGGAGATCTGACAGACAATGGGGTATTATTGGGTTTGGCACCGATATTGCCTATGTGACGTCACACGCGTGCCGGGAGGGGAGGGTGGAGCTAAAGAATTGTGTGGGGTAGATATTTTGGAATGAAACATGTATTGCTACTTTTTTTGAGTCGGGCATAGGCGCAAATGTGTTTTCATGAAATGACGGCTAGTCACTATGGGTAGTGACATTATGACGTCACGAAGAGATTTATTTGGCTTTTCCTGGTTACATGAAAATGCATGGCGTAACACATAGGGTAATGACGTTACATGAAAATGTGTGGCGTATCACAAATGGTTATGACATTACATAAAAATACGTGGTATACCACAAAGTGTCATGACGTTACATAAAATGTATGGCGTAATACAAATTTTCATGACGTTACAAAAACATGTATGGCGTAATACAAAGTTTCATGACGTTACATGAAAATTAATGGCATAATACAAAGTGTCATGACGTTACACAAAAATGTACGGCGTAATACAAATGGTCATGACGTTACAAGAAAATGCATGACATAACACAAATGGTCATAACATTACATGAAAATAAGTGGCATAACACATAGTGTCATGAAGTTATATGAAAATGCGTGTTGTATCACAAAGGGTTAGGACGTTACACGAAGGCACATGAGGTTACACAAAGGTACATGGGTTTACACAAAAGTAAATGAGGTTAAGGTACAGTAGGGTACACGAAGGTGCATGAAGATAAATGAAGGTTAATGAGGCTACGTGAAGGTACATGGCGTTACATGGCGTTACATGAAGAGACTCCAAGGTAAAGGAGGCTACACGAAGGTACATGAGGATAAAACCAAGGTACATAAAGATACACCAGGGTACATGAGGATGCATACATGAAGAGACACTTAAGTACATGAAGATACACCAAGGTAAACGAGGCTTCACGAAGACACATAACGATACACCAATGTAGATGAGGTTTCACGAAGACACATGAAGATGCACCAAGGTAGATGAGGTTTCACGAAGACACATGAAGATACACCAAAGTAAATGAGGTTTCACGAAGACACATGAAGATACACCAAAGTAAATGAGGTTTAACGAAGACACATGAAGATACACCAAGGTAAATGAGGTTTCACGAAGACACATGAAGATACACCAAATTAAATTGAAATAAACCAAGGTAGACAAAGATACACCAAGGTAAATGAGGCCACACCAAGGTACATAAAGAAACACCAAGGTACATAAAGCAAAACCAAGGTAGATAAAGATACACCAAGGTAAATGAGGTTACACCCAGGTAAATGAGGCTACACCAAGGCACATGAAGATACACCAAGGTACATGAAGATACACCAACGTAGATAGAGATACACCAAGGTAAATGAGATTACACCAAGGTAAATGAGGTTAGAAGTAGGTGTACGAAGCCACACGACGCTACACAATATTGACCAGCCCAATAGAAACCTGCTCCTCCACCCGTGCATCCCCGATTGTCAAAGACATTATGACAAGCACCCTCGACCAATTCACTACCATGGTACGTTAAGGAAGTAATCTCGCACACATCATCTCTCAATCTTGACTCGAACTTGATCGGAGAGCTATCAGAATCAGACTTACAGCGAAGTGACTGAGGCGAATTGTTCAAGGGTATCTATCGTATTAAAGTGGAAATTAATACAGTGCACAATTGAGGATGCCTCTTGTGTGTGGACCCGGGTGAGGACTGGTCCTCCGTCCTCTAGTCTACATCCCAAAAGCTCACAGCCTTCAAAGTATCTACTCACTGAGGCAATCGGAGACATATACTGAGTCAAAAAAGAAACTTCACATTCTTTCTTCAGGGCACTATAAAAGAACAAGAGATGGTAAGATGGTTAAATTGTTATTATTTCATTGCTGAGATCTGTGTGATGTACTCGATACACTGACAGTGCCATAATCAGTTCCATTAGGCTACACCGCCGTTCCAAAACATGGGTATACAGAATGTCAAGTCACAAGAATAAAAATGCGAAATTTCTCAGTTCAATATCGTGTATGGCCACCCCGCGCATTCACCACTGCCAAACACCGTCTCCTCATTGACTGCCTGATGCTTGTGAACACTTGGTTTGGGATTCTGCGCCATTGCTCTTGCAAGGCAGCGCCAAGTTCCTGCAAATTCTGAGGTTGGTTCCTAAGACCACGAAGCCTTCTCCCAAGTGCATCCCAAACGTGCTCTATTGGATTAAGGTCAGGGGACTTCGATGGCCAGTCCATGACGTTGATTCCAGCGTTTTGAAGGAAATTTCGTGTCACCATCGCGGTATGCGGCCGAGCATTATCATGCTGGAACTGTAGACCTGGGCCATGAGCCGCCATGAAAGGAACGAGTTCAGGGGTGAGCACCTGGTCGCGGTAAGCAGCAGCTGTGAGGTTTCCACGGATGACCAGAAGTCGGGAACGGTTGTTCCCACAGAAAGCACCCCACACCATGCAAATTCCGCCCCCGAATCTGTCGACTTCCTGTACACAACATTTGGCATACCGTTCACGACGTCGTCTCCAGACGTTTTGCCTGCCGTCCACGAATCTGAGGGTAAACCTGGATTCATCGCTAAAGACCACTCGATTCCAGTCTCTCTGGGTCCATCGGAGGTGACGTTGGGCCCACAGCAGACGTTGACGTTGATGAAACGGCGTCAATATTGGCCCACGATATGGACGTCGAGAATTGAGATTGGCCGCCCGCAACCTATTTCGAATGGTCTGTGAGGACAGTCGACCTCTAAACATCTCAGCCCTGGTTCGTGTAGCCGGAAGAAGTCTGTCACGTAGGTGACGTAGGACGATTTGACGGTCTTCTGCTCGTGACGTCACACGTGGACGACCCGACCTTGGGCGATGAGAAGTGGTGCCAGTTTGTTGTAGACGACCTCGCAAGTCATACACAGTACGACGGCTGCATCCCATTGCTCTTGCGACGTCAATAACTGATCTTCCCGCTTGCAACATGCCAACGGCACGTTCACGTTGCACATTTGACAATCGTGGCATTTCAAGTACCGTTAGAACTGTGGTTTAAAAGTGTTTTTTCAATTCTTGAGGCCAATGCAAACACGTGCATATGACGAAAACTTCGATGCGAAGATCACGTGATCGACTGCACGTGCAAAACCTGATTTAGCACTAACGTCAGTATATAATCTATAGGTTAGTAGACCGGGCCCAATGCATTCGATTATTATGTTTTGTCAACAGAGCACTCAGCAATATTCCAGCTGTCTCACAGCGATCTGTAAATAGAGTCTGGACAAGACAATCCTGTACTGAGATGACTGCTCATGGAGCATTGCTAATTGAGATACAGTTCGTATGTGTAGGACTTGGATTTCAATCAGCTCGATCTGTAGTTTAGATAGATCAGGACGTATCGCCTTGATGTGAAGTGAAGCCCAATACGAAGCATCAGGGTCAGTCTGGGGTTCGAACCTATGGTCAGCGGATCCTGAAACACGGAAGCGACTGGTCAATCAATACATTGTGATACTCCTATCACATGGTGGTTAGTGTAAATGATAAGGGTCCTAAAATAGCTCTGCTAGAATGAACACAAATATGACTTTCTTTATAGCCATTTGCCTCGAGCACTTGCGAACGGGTCCGAGTGTTATGACTGCCACCGTTTGATACTCTTGCTGCGATTCGTGTCATCTCTGTATAGTCGTGCTTGAATGAGGTCCTTCTTTTCTTGTGCCTTTGTGTTAAGATGGGCCATAAACACCTTTTTCAGAGCTATATAAACGCAACTTTCAAAGATAATGTCATTCTGACACACAACATATCTTCCATGCCCTTTTTGATCCATAGCATGAATCAGAAATTGCAAAGCCAATGTTTGAAATTAATCTTTCGTTTATTGATGTTGGTACACATAAAGTTGTTATAATGTTTTGACAGACGCAGAAATTTTGTGAAAATGATTAAGCTGTTCACGAACGATGATGTTGAAAGTGTTCATTTGCTGGGATGCATGAACAATACATTCGATACTATTTATGTCACCTTAAACGATTGTCCCTTGAGAAACAGAAAAGATCAGTTAGACCTGACACAAAACCTACGTTTCCCAGTTATACATTAAAATATTGCATATTACTACACAAGATATATTTATAAAATAATATAATGTGTGTCTATACAGTATTTTAAAATATTCCTTTTTATGAAGGATTTAATTGTCTTCAGATAACGCGTGCGTGTGTTTCAGATCAGCATTTACTTTACTATACGAGCATGATTATTGTCCACACTTTGCGATATATGTAATTTGTTTCAGACAAAACGGGTTTGACCTTACAAAAGGTTTGATGTTATGTTTAATGTGAATATATACCCTTTTGTCTGAAGTACAATATGCCTTCATGACCATTATACGTATTTGATTGCTGTGAAATGGCAGCAGCTTACATGCAATATAGAAACACACAGTGCCACCTGTCTTCCAGAAGCATTGCCTGAGGTAGAATTGGATCCAAGAAAACTCAGGTGTTTGTCGTAGTACGTGATTCGTACTGGTGTGCAGTCTGAATAATTGCGTTTCATTTACATAATTAATTACCAAAACATTTAACATGAGGCCGTTGTTACGTCAAAGGTCAAAGAACAATTCTAACAATTCCATTCCATGACCTATGATGAGCTTTTCATCAAATGGCATTGTATTTCAACTTCAACACATCAGAAAACGTTTGGTTAAGAATTGCCTAATATTAACATAATAGAGAAACTTTCCTTTACTTTACCTCTCCGTTTAGTATTGTATCAGGACATGCAAATGCTGAAATGAACAAAATATACATTGAATATTATTCTCTCTCAAATTGACATCTACAGCTTGAGTACACACTCTAAGCTTTGGCGGCCTATGGTGATCATGCACTGTGGTTTGAAAGGCTCTAATGATACTTTAAGTTTTATGAATTCTTCCTAAAAGACTACGTTACATCGTGTCATTTAGTGCAGCTCCCCATGACGTCTATCGTGACGTGTTTGATGACGTGGCTCGTCCCCGCGTTAGACAGCGCTGTCATAGATGATGGAGTGGCCACTAATAGATTTCAGACGTGTCGTTATTGATGACCTTGCAACCAATCCCCCAGGACGCGTAACAAAGCATTGTTAAATTGCTTGTCTCTGTTATAATTTTAGTTCTCGTTGTTAAATGTCATATATCGTTGTAATAATGAGATACATACGCCACCACGTGGCTTTTTCGGGAAGTGAATCATGGCAATTTTACGAAAATCGATGCAATATTTCGAACAAAACTAAAAATTATTTAGAGTTATCAATGTCTGAATATTGAGAAAGTTGAATCCCAAATATAGCCTATGTTGTCAGTATCTGATTGGCATTATGACAAATTGGTTCGTAATTGTCTGATCTTGTTCCTCTAATCTATTCTAATTTAATCTAAACTTCCTCCAGTTGCCCATATAAGTGTTAAAATAAAACGAGATCTGCATACGGTTCTGACGGGCGCCACTGATGGTCAGGATACGCTCACCTTTCTGTGATCACCTGGTATCATCAGTACAGAACATAACAGAACATAGACTTTATCAAGGCTTGAACCTACCACTTCCTGGTCTTGAAATTGAATACAGATATGTATATGGGCATGTTAAGCAGCGTGAGAACTTTGATTACAATGTATTAGATATTACTTAATTTTACAATGGTTATATTATTATCACGTGCAAGTAATTGTACAAGTTTATAGATACTAGGGGTTTGCCAATAATATTTATTAATGTAATATTTACGTTATTCACCGTTATTCACACATGCTCATGATACAGTGGGATTCGGACAGGGGGTTCTGAATTTTGTCCCGAAGCGAGGAACACTCGATCTTTTAGCATTTAATTATTCATTTAAATATTCAGCGAAAGTAAAAATACATGTAAAGTATGCATATCGACAGCAGCAATTAATGTGTTGAAAGAAAGGCGTCAGTTCTTTGTTTTGGCTTTGTTTGTTTTTCAAATATTTAGAATAATGATACTACGTTCCTATTTATCATACTGGAATGTGTTAAAACGCAAAATAAGAACCGCTTCTTATATGTGACGAAGGTTTTAACTGAACAGTCTTTGCATCGGCTTTCTGTTATATATCAACAATTAAAATATTCTCATCTTCAGGGAATTAGTGTATTTGTGACACAAGCTACTGCTAAGCCTTCGTACCAAATTTGATTTGACTATTCAATCCTAATAGTCACTGACACAGCGTGTCCCTTCCGATGCCAGTGTTGACGGGCTGTGTGGTGTGGGTACTTGATCACAAATTGACCAATATGTGACGCGGTAATAAACCAATTTTCCTCTTCGTCTTCTTCTTCGGGGGGCGGTGGGGTAGCCTAGTGGTTAAAGCGTTGGCTCGTCACGCCGAAAACCCCGGTTCGAATCCCCACATGGGTACAATGTGTGAAGCCCATTTCTGGTGTCCCCCGCCGTGATGTTGCTGGAATACTGTCTTCTTCTGTGAATATTAACCAATCTGCGGCACGTTTCTTTGCATTAGATATCTTTCAAAATAACGTATACAAGGTGAACTTGGTAATAAATTAGCAATGCAAAAAGATCGTATCCTTGGTTGATTTTCAAACGAAACACAGTTGGATATTTTTACAATGAAATTTTCAAGACGAAATCGAGTATCGAACATGCTTACAACTAGGGAAATAGTACCTGCCTCCTCTGCGTGTATCTGTGCATCATATGGTATGGGCTAACCGCCATCTGGGGGGACGTTCCTGCGGCAACTATCTAGCAGGTACTGGAGTGGTCCTGGACATTTAGCAAACGTAATTGAATGTCATGTACAGATATGCTAACACATGTGTGTGTGTGTGTGTGTGTGTGTGTGTGTTATGAAAATAGACCAGTGCTAGTGCTCGTGTTTGGCCTTTTAGTACTGTAATTCAAGGTCTCTTATGAAAGCGACATTATGGAGAGTGTCAGAAAAAAACACTATCTCCATGTTAAATCAATGATCATAAAATGTGCATTTGCATCGGTCCGTTTATCAAACTGCAATATTTGATGATTATTTGAGCAGATCGATGAATGCATGTTATATTAGCGACATGTGAACATATGGACCAAACTGCTCATATTTTTCAAAGACACATTTGTAACGATGCAACTTGTAATGTTCTTGCTTCACTACACAAAGGTAACTCAAATTTCCACTCTTACTTTCAAGATTAACGATGTGTTAATGTTTAATGGGAATGACGATAGAATGCTTGGGTGTTCGAGATATCAATACATTTATGAAGGAGAATATACGAATTAAGAAAATAAACGTTTCAAATTCAATCCAATAATTTAATATCTGGCGAGTACCTGGCACAGGCCATGGGGTAGTAATTTGTTATATTCATTCATAGGTAGAGATCTACGGCAGCAGTTCGAAAGGAGTGATAGGCGGGGGTGATAGGCGGGGGTGGGGGCGACTGTGGACAGGGGTCTTGAGCTTCTTTGACCCATATACGTACACAGTAAGAGAGTAAGAAAATGAAATCACATTCCACACACATCCCCACCAACACCAACCCCACCCTTTTAAAAAATTCTGGTTCCTCTTCTGACATTTAATGCAAATTCATTTTTGTCATGAGCCACAAACGATAATTAACGTAGGGTACTCATTTTCATACTCACATTACTTTCTCATAGCTCAAGAGTCCCTTGAACAAAATGGGAAGCATAAATAAAAAATAAATACATGAATACTCACGAGCCGTTGTAATAATAAAATGATGAAAGTATGTGTTTTCTGGGACGGCTGACAATACAGACAATTTCCTTCCTAGCACTGAAACTGAAGGATGTGTCAGTGACGCCTTCATCCAGTATACATCTGTAGATACGGATACTCACAACTAGCAGATATGACTTAATTAACAACCACATGCAAAGTCAATGTAATTCAATAAATAATTAAAAAATCAATCAGTATTTCATATGTGTTCTTTTTATGCTTCATGAAACTTGAACCAAACATTTTCTAACATAATAATAAATCATCGTGTTGCTGAGATAAATAAATATACAGTTAAAATAAACGCATGTGTTCATATATTTTTATCCTGAGTTCATGTTGTATTTATGAAATAATTCAGTTATACCGTTCACGGTTTTTTAAAGCATTTCACAACGCCCGCTGGGGGATGTTATTGGGACATTTCCCTGGAAACAGATGGGCATAAATTAAACTTAACCTTGTGTTAATTTATCGATATTAATGGTTAATTACTCTTTGCATTCCTTTGATGGTTTTCGTTGCTCATTTAAGTTAATGTTCCTTTGATCCCACACATGTTGAAAACGACACCTGTCATTAACGCATATGCAATCAATGAAATCGCCGTTTTTTAACTAATAGAGTTAAATGTACAACCAACATCCACATAGCCCATGGTTTGAAACAATAGTGTTTCCCGCATGACAAACGATGAATGACTCGCCACTTTAGGGTGTTCAGTCGGGTATGAGAATCGGAAATCAATGCACATGTAATATAGGAGAGGAAACCTATTTTGTTTCTTTTGTAAGCATGACTTTGTTTCGTATGCTTATTGAGCACTCAGACAACAAGTTTCCTGTTTGTTGTGGTATTACATTACTCAGATCGATAAGAACCTATTGACCAAAAGTGAAAGAAACTACGGTGAAAATGTTAATTCGTTTACGTAATTACAACTGGACGGTTATCATTAATATTGTCATGATTTTGCTCCTGAAATGTTATACTATTATTTAATTTCAAAATAAACATAGAAATATATATTATATTTATTTGTATCAAAGTAATATTAAACTGATTGGAAAATAAAACAAAATGAAAACTGAAAAACGATATTTATATATTTAATCCCTAATTAAACTAATACCTAGACTTATTATGATATAGTGAATAGATCTAAATATATATGTATGTATATCTACATGTATTAACACCTATTTTTATGTAGTTACCAGAGTTAAAACAAAATCACTGAATCTTCACAAAATAACATTAATACTAAACAACATTAATACTGAACGGTGAACGTAACACCCTTGAAATGCGAAGACATGTTATTTTAACAAAGATACATCCATTAACGGTATGTACATTAACAAGCCATAATATCAACTAAAACATTTTAAAAACATCCGATAAATAATTAGTGATCTTTTTCAAATAAAGTACCATTTACAAACTCTTTACATGGAGTAATTTGCACCGTTTTATAAAACCATCCCTTTAATAATTCAGATATCCGCTATTTCGCTATGCCAACACGGCCAGGTGAGAGGTTAAATACAAAGTAATTTCCCTGCAGATACAAACCCTCTATTTGGAGGGCATGTCGACGTCAATTTGCGCAGGAAGTGTCAATCAGTCTTTTTGTACTGTTGTATGTTTCAGCTATCGACATGATATGTGTATGCATTATTAATCACAGCCAATAATGCAAAATGCTTGCACACAGGATTGTTGAATCTGAAGGCATGTTTACTTCCGGATGAAAAGTGCTTTCCAATTTAGTCGTTGACAGCCCAAACACACAGGGATTTCTTTTTTGTGACAGCATTTCCTGGCACAGGGTGGGTTATATCCAGATTGGACATCAAAGCGGCAGATAGAACAAAGATAGCGCTCGAATCGTGTTGTTGTTTTAGAATAACGTTCAGATCGCGTTTCTGTTTCTGAGATCAGTTTCAAGCAAATTCCGTATGCATTGTCGTGCTTGTACACCGATTATTTTAACCCTAAACGGTACGTTAAGATCGCGATACCACATACTGCAATATTTCGTAAACCATACGATATAACTCTAAATATCTCACAGCGGATGTTTCGTCCTGAAGCGGTGCACTGCTTGAATGAAGCTTAATTAACTTACATCTACACCAGCGGGCAAAATATGGTGGTATAATTGCTTTTGTCCGGCATTGTATTTTGGGTATGACTGAGAATACCAAAGCTGATTTCTTTCCATTTTTGGTTTTTGAGACAAATGTTGCTTTCACGCACCGAATGGACAACCAGATGAAGAATTAATGCCGTGTGGTAAATGCATATGTACGTTGTTCGAATACGATGAACAGTCTGACGTGAAATAGCTGACATACTTCTGACTGCGGCGAAAATAACATTCACTCACACGAATGAAACCCACTAGCACTGCCAAGTCCTTTCGGCAATCAATTTCAGCGACTGATAGCGACGTGTTTGCTTCTGATCACTCACGATTAGCAGCGACCGTCACCAGTCAACAAGTTTTTGTCTAGCAGGCTACTAATTGCAATGTCAATTGACACAGGGGATAGAAAATGCATCTAATTATCTGCAATTTCTACTCAAACGATTCCAGATACTTGGAATGAAATGACGATAATGGTACGGAAGCTGGAACTTAAGAAAATATCCATGAATATTATTTTTCTAGTTCCGAGGCGTATTCTCAATTATCGGAAACTGAAAATTGGTAATGTTTCCAACAGGGTAGCTGTACAGGTTACAACACAGCATTTGGTAAGGCAGACCTTCCGATTCGAATTTGGGTGAAACAAAAGAAGTCCCATCTCAAATCTCTCCCCTTTCGTTTCAAACTGTTTTAAGATCTGCTTAGAAATGAAATACCCTGACAATTTACATAAAAATATTTTTCACATAAAATTGAATTTGAATTTTACCTTTGCTAAATTTCTTTCATTTACAGTAATATTGACAAAGCTTCAGTGCTCCACCGTCAGTTCACTGAAACAAAAACTTATCCCTTGATGCCCCTACATTTGAACATAAATAATTCAGATTTATATCATTTACAAGATATTGTCATTGCTGATGTTCAATATTCTCTGAAGTACTTTGAGAGGCATTTAAGAAGTTGTAAAGATGGAGGAAAACCAAGTTCTATGGATAGTCAACGTCTTTAATACCCTGACAATTTACATCAAAAATATTTTTCACATAAAACTGAATTTGAATTTTACCTTTGCTAAATTTCTTTCATTTTCAGTAATATTGACAAAGCTTCAGTGCTCCACCGTCAGTTCACTGAAACAAAAACACATGCTGAATCTGTACAAGTACGGAGGAGTGATGAGCAACCTTTGTGAAGTGAGAAACGGGCCTCGTTGTGAGAAATATAGAGCTGAAACTGGTGAACAGCCATATGTTAACATACCGCTGATAAAGCATGAACTTATTGATGTGCTGGTAAGCAATAACTAATAGAGCTGTCTACTTAACAAACCGATATATATTTCATGATGATTGATTTGACAGACATGTGTTCCGTTGGTACTTTGTTCAATAATAATGTTTTCAGGTGAAAAGGTATTATTCTCGATAGACACCCTGATTCGTCAGTTTCGTGAGTCAAAACTCACCAGGTAAATCTGGTAAAACTGAACCTCCGTAATCAAGACACTGGTTAAAAGAGACTATATTTGCAGAGCAGAAAAAGACATATCATACCTTTAGCTACATTTTGTAACACGTGAATGTCGTATGCTTGCATTAGACGGATTGTAGACTTATCCCTTGATGCCCCTACATTTGAACATAAATAATTCAGATTTACAATATCATTTACAAGATATTGTCATTACTGATGTTCAATATTCTCTGAAGTACTTTGAGAGGCATTTAAGAAGTTGTAAAGATGAAGGAAAACCAAGTTCTATGGATAGTCAACGTCTTTAGTGCAACTGAGTGCACTCATTGCAATAAAGAAGTTGACTATCTATAGAACTTGGTTTTCCGTATGGAGACCCGCTGCAGCAAGCCTATGAAACGAGGATCTAGATACCTGTTTACTGTTCCTTAGATTATTCAAGTATTAATCGAAAAAGTATTTTAAAATAGTGAGTAATCAACGTTACAGACGTTCTGTTCATTTATCATTCGCGAAGGCATTATTGCTTTCTTTCTGTAAAAACACCCCCAAACACACCAACCACTGTCGGTTGGACTTTATGCCATTATTCTCCTCATCTTTCTAAATTGTTCTAAAACAATATTCTACGATGGAAATTACATTTTTGTTTTATTTGTACAATAACCGTTAAAGTGTTCGTAAATGGATACAAGATTAAGATACAAGTAATCTGACTCTGCAAAGAGAACATCTGCTATTGATGCCCACGCGTTCACATTTGAGTTGGTCTTATTTCTAGCATCATAACCAACGAATACACCAAACATTATTTTGCAAGGCAATGAAACTCCCATAAAGCTGTGAACACCTGCTTCATGTATTGTATCGTTGTTCCTAACCTCAGTGACAGGGTATTCAAAGCTATAACGTTACATCAACCTCTCGTCGAAAGCCCATCAGCCCCAAGCAAGGCTGAAATAATAATATCTATTAGCAGGTGATTGTATCGCAGTGACCAACGCACGTCAGGCCAGGCCAGGCGTGATTACACCTGTGATCTGATCATTAAGATCAAGCTACAGGTAAAGCCATAGGTAATTCAGGTGTCATGGGCTGTGCCTGCTGGGTTATTGATTCAACAAACCAGATTACACACGACTTTGTAAAAGACCCAGCATTGTGATAGGTCATCATTCTCACCTGTCAGCCAGTCATTGTGTAACATTTGGTAAGGTGCCTACTCTGACGCTCGCAGCTTGCGGAACCCGGATGATGCCACTCCCATTGTTTGTTTGTTGACGGTAAAATAACAATATAGTTTTATATGCTAATAAATGTATATGGTTTGTCCTTTATTCCAAACACGTTGTAAAGGGAATCTTCTCATTTGATTTCTCCTTTCCACGACAGAATTCTAAATGGACTGTCTAATCGTAACTTTCAACTTCTTCGTATAATCGTGTAGGAATTTTAGTTTGGTGCGAGGATATACTAAATCATCCTGCTATGTCGCAGTTCATTTCAAAATATCGAATGCAATTTGCAATCTATAAATGTATGTTTTTCTTGCAAATGAATTTTGTCTCCTATATCCAAAATAGCATTTGTGCTAAAAGCTGTTCTTCAGATTACTATCAATGGAAATATTTAGATATATGTTGACATGACATTGTTTTATGAATTGTTTGTATAGTAAGACAACATGAAGGATTCGTAATCAAGACAAAGGTTTAAGTGATGTTATCGGTGAATATGCCAAGTGCACACTGTCCGCTGTTGTACCATGTTCTATGAGGTGAGGTGAAATTGGGTTTAACGTCGTACTTGAGAATATTTCGCTCATATGACGACGTGCATGCGTGTGTATGTGTATGTGCGGCTGCTTGTACTAGCCCAGACTGAAGCTGGTTTTATAGTGCTAGCCCACTGAGATACCATGTCGCAGTAAAGCATGAATATCCCTGGATGTTAATAGATGCGACATCGTTTTTAACAAACTCTTTGATTTTCTTCAAATTGAAGCTTCTCCGACTCACCCCCAAACAACCCCGCCCCCCACCCAAAGAATATTGAATGTTCTGCCCTACGCTACCAAACTGAAACAGTCTTCTCTTTTAAGATGAATTGTTTGACATTCAGATCAGGCTGTGTAGTAATGTTCGGTTTAACAAACTAATAGATATCCAAACTCGGCGTGAGACCGCGTATGTCTAAAGCATCGCCATCTCGTGGATGTAGCATGGCTGTTTATTCAGTTAATAGCAGTGCTAATGTGGCTTTAATAAACGAAAACATCACTTGATTGATTTAACTGAAATTTCACATGACATATTATTCCATTACCTGAATCCTGAGATACGACAATGGACCTTTGGCATCCTCACCAGATGGATGGTGAGCTGTCAAACACAATTGACGATCATACATGTTGCAGTCGAGTTCATTGTTACACTGTTGAGATGAAATGCCTTTGTTGTGTAAGGTCCAAAACGTAAGTAGACATTAACCGCTGTTGCCAATGACTTATGGCACTTGTGTAAAATACCCCCACTGTGGCAGCAATAAAGGAGGCATTATGGCGAGGTCGCAGATGGAGTCTTGTATAATATTGTCTTCACTCGAGGAATGAGATCTCGCGACTTATCGTGTGACCTGGCCATATATTTGGCGGCAGCTGTGCACGCGAGATACATGGGAAGAGAAGCGTTGTACTTGGGACAAGCTGTTGCGCAGCCCTCTAATCTGTAGATATGGCTGCAATATTCTGTGATCTCGGGTAATCTCGCGTGAGATTAGCCAACATGCGTTCCAAATAGTATTGAATAGCTCCACAGGTCAACAAATTGTGGATGCCTTTTGTGACAAGCTGATGCCTTCGGTGGCTTATTCCACTGGAATACAAAATCTCGTCATTGTGTCTAAGTGACAAAAAGTTATATCCGTTTTTGTAACCATGTTAAGTAATTTTGCCTTACGAAACATTATCGATTTTCTTTCGTCATAAACTTAAGAAAAATATTATGTGAGTTAATGAAGACAGCGAAATGTGTCTACCAGTTTTAGCGAGGTCATTGGTAATGGCAAAAAAAGGTATTTGTATAACTATGTTAAGTACTTTTATCTTACGAAACATTATCGATCATCATTCAAAATAAACTTAGCAAAAATATTATGGACGTAAATGAAGAGATCGGAATCTGGTTAATAGTATTAGCGCCTCATTGGTAGCTTTGATTGTAGACTCCGAAAGGCGTTGAGACAGAAAACCAACGCACACAAGATGAATGGATACCGGAAAGAGGGTTCTAACGCACCTGGTACAGTCAGGGTGGTCAATCCCATCTTCAACTCTGGGTATATGCCCCTCTACACGCAGCCCAGTCAGCAAATAGGACTTCCCCAAGGAAGCGCTGCCTAGTCGAACCTCTCGCAGAACTCCCCAACACTGCAGCCTTTTGCGTTACCAAGAGTATCTGGAAGGAGGTGCTGCTGGCGGCAAACCCGGGAACTTCCAATGTCAGTCAAGTGATTGGGAGGTACCGAACCTAAATCACCAAGAACAATGGTCAACTTGGTACTTGGGATGCAAGCGTGACAGTTTTATAAGCAAGGTTATTATATTGGATATGTTTCCCCTGATTCTTGTTATCCATATTTGTGCCAAAAAGGACAGAAATTCAATAATTCGGTGAAACTTATTTTAAAGAAAAGAAAACCCGGACAAGGTCAGGTTTATAGGCTTTGATACGTCTGCGTCTGTATATGGGCATATTCCAATTATTTTGACCATGATGCCCTCAATACATTCAGGGTCACACCATTGAGTGACCACATCATCATTGTTCTACAGGTGTGTCGCGGTGTGGGGTGTTCTATAGAGGTAAGTTCTGTCTGGTCAAAGATGTCAAGATATACCCCAGACACCACGACAAACCAGGGATCATAATCTGGGCAAAATGGAATTTGAACCAACGAATGATCGAACTTATAGCATACCCCTTCACACTGTACATGTTGAATAGGTCTGGTTCACTTTATGTGAAATCCGGTTATGTCGAAGTAGACTTACTCACTCTTCCCTCTACACTAATGACCAAACATGTTTGGCCCCTTGGAAGAATTAGTCTTGTCATGAAAAGGCTCACTAGGAACTCCTGGTATTCCGTGGAAGCTCCTTCCCAACAGATGCTGGTCGTAAGAGGCGATCCTGTGTGTCGAGTGGTTTGGTTCGATTCACGAATACAAGCAGATACACACTCACATAAAACTGTGTCTAACACCCAGACGCCCATTCACACTCACAGTCTCTTACACACAATGACCCAAAACACCCTCTCGCACAAACACCCTAACAGTTATACGAACAAACATACTCGCACATACAAACACACCCACCCACACCTACAAACCAACAAAAACACATACAAATATACTGTCTGTAACACCCCGACACACTCTGACACAGTTTCTAAAACACATTGACACAAAAATACACTCGCTCAAAAAAACCCAAACACACACACACGCACGCACATACACACGCACACTTTGACTAACCATTGATATTTTACACAAGGCCTCGTTTCACAAAGCGCTACGACTGTCGTAGACAGACAGACAGACAGACAGATATTTTATTTCAGTCTCACCTCACATAAAATACATATATAAATATATTTATAAAATATAGCATATAAATGAGCCACCCTTTAAGGGTTATGAGAGACTAATGTATTAAAAACATTATAAATACTAAATACTAAATAATTATATAGGTACATACAGTGTAAAATCTATCCGTATAAAATATGTTTTCTTCTTTGCAAGATATAAAAGCAGGTTTTGGCACTGAAATATACATGGTGTTTAAAAAGTAAAACTAACTTATCATCATCACAAAGATCTAAGAAGTTGGGATAGCTAAAACAGACATTTTCATATAAACATTCACGCAAATCATCATACATAGGGCAATACAACAGAACGTGTCTTTCATCCTCAACACTCTCACTGCACTGAAAACATACCCTCTCATTCACATTCACATTTGTAAGTCTATGTTAAAGTACGTGAGTACTGCTTATTACAGCGTTCAGGATACCGTTGTTCAAAGAGATCATATCTCCAGGGTCTAAGTCCCAAATCTTAACATCGACTTACGACTGTCGCATAGCTAGGGCTGCTATGTAGAACAGGATTAGCCTGGACATCAAGTAGCTATATCGGATATTTTCTGAAGCTTAATAAAGCTCCGTTCACAACAATGCCGTTTTTATCAATTTAGACTAGTTCACCGGCTTGTAATATTGCACATTTACTTCTCAGAAAGGAGAGCCAAACAATATGTTATACACCTGGTCTCAAGTAAGTACAATTGATATATTGTAATTGAGACAATACTTTTTCTTCCCCGTATTTTCAGGTAATGATAACATTTTATTTTTTCGAAATCCACAGAATAATAAATGATCGATGTGAAAATGTAAGTAATGATACCCGGATTTTTTATGAAAACGGAATAAAAAATCAAATAACACAGATGGTATATGTTCTCTTTGGGAGACACAGTCCAATGATTTACCACCATATAATGGCGATATTGGATACAAAGCGTCATCCCATATCTGGGACCATTGATTTTACAGAAATATAGATTACAATTCACATACCGCTCGTAACAATAGTTCAGATTCGCACGGATTCAGATGGCTTATCGATCTGACGAAATCCTTATAAAAATAGCTCTAACTCCTCCAATAAAGTAACTTTTATCATCACAACAGCTCGACAGAAACCCGACTTGGATCTTGATCCCTTATCAACATATGGTGGCAACCATTTCGTTGTGTGACGTCATGCAGCAGACAATTGCTTTGTAACATATTGCATTTCCAAAGGATACAACAAACACTCGAGCTCATTTTCTCGCCAAATTCTTTTTTCTTTAAAATCGGCTGCATGACTAATGTCGAATATCTGAGTTGTCATGGCAACCATCCCGGGTAGTGTCGTCTGCCCTCCTCGCGGTGAGTATTGCCATGTCAACGCGCTTCCCTCAGCACGTGCGGCCTCAACTCAAACAGCGCGTAGTCTGAAACAGCGTGCTTTCCAAATGAATAGGTGTGCCTGATATTTGAGATGTATTAATATTTTCGATAAAAGCACTGTTACTGTAGCGACGGGCTGATTGAGAGGAATACGTCGGTATTTGGAGTGATATTTCCATTACACCGGCTTCTCTGGTGTCCTGACTCTATGCGCAGGAATACGTATCCAGATGGCGCTTGTTTGTCCAGAGTTTTTGAAAATACAGGCCCGCCTTCGAACCTTGTGTCGGCCGCCGAGTCATTCTGCAAGTGTATTAGGCCTGCGAGCTCTGAGTCGAGTCTAATGGAAATGGTCATGGTCGTTTGTTGTTGTTTCATATCAAGATATGATTGGTTATGATCATTTAATGAAAGTCAATTTGCGACAGTGGGTGTCTTTATTGACTGAAGCGGGTCGTGAAAATGGCCATATGTCGAGCTTTGCAAGTGTGGAAACACTTACATTTAAGATACGAGTTCACATTAACTTGTCTGCATTGTCAACACTGTTCAAAGAAGATTTCTGAACCACTGTCTTGGTGACAATATTAATGTTGATAATTTTCGGACCAACTACGACCTTTCCTGTATCATGATATAGTATCTTTTGCGACCTCCACATTTGTAAAATTCATCGGCGCTGTATAGCTATCGCTCTGATACAGGAATCATCCGGAATGGTAAGATGCTGGAATTAGTTTAAGATAAGTGTGCCAATTCCGTCAGCATCCTATACCTTTTAAAATATTTCTTTGTCGAAATAGTGTTTAGGTCTAACGACGATTATTACGATGATCATATAAACAGTGTCGTAAGGGGCGGTGGGGTAGCCTAGTGGCTAAAACTTTCGCTCGTCATGCTGAAGACCCGGGTTCGATTCCCTACATGGGTACTATATGTGAGGCCCATGTCTGGTGTCCCCCCGCCGTGATATTGCAGGAATATTGTTAAAAGCGGCGTAAAACTATACACACTCATAGTGTCGTGAAACAAACACATTTGAATGTTTCTATAGTTTAGATCTGTCTAGTGAACAGAGCGTATGCCCGGGAAGCGGAAGTACCGTGGTTCGATCCCCGGCCGCCTCATGTTAAGAGATGGTACTTGTTGTTACCTGACGTTCGGCACTGCGTGGGTTATACTGGTCGGCTAGGGTCAGTACACAGTCTCAAGCATACGATAACCCCACAGAAAACTAAAAACAATACACCACAAAAGTGCTTGCTAAAAAACGACAAGTGCAACAATCGTGCGTGAACGCGGCATTAAACCCACTGTCAGCTCATCTTTGATCTTTCTATAACATAACAGAAAGGCTCGTTATCGGGGCGAATCCGAACTCTCATCCACCGGCGAACGGAAAGAACGGGAAACCTTCCCATCTCAGTAGTGGTACGAAACTTGATAACCTTTCATACGTGCATTATCATGTGATTCCGAAATACCCTTGCAATGAAAACATGTACACTGTTGCGAACATTACATTGTGCTGCCTAACACTGATTGGATTAACGTGTCTTTTGAAATTGCAGAACTAACAATACATTTGGAAAGAAGTCTTATATCCAATACCTTTAAAGTCTTCATATTCGATAAAACGATATTCGATTCCAATGCAAGGACACAGGAGATTAAATAACTCAAGTGCAAATATGTCAATTTCAGGATCCGATGGATCGCTTTATGTTGCTGTAAATCCTATCGGCATTGCAAATGAGACAGTTTACCACTTTGCCCCAGAGGAATAATTCCTGTGATGTAGAATTCTGGGGATTCCCAGCTCAAATGTCCCCAGTGTTTGATCATTAATTACCCGTAATACATCTCGCGCGACAGGTAACCGAGCGTCTGGCGTGTCGTATGCCAATACTAGCGTGGAGGGATACCCTATAACGTTTGTTCTTCTTCCTAGACGACCGGTAGAGGGCGCTTTCAGGGCTTCCGGCAGTGCACGACTCAAGATTGTATCATACCGCACAGGACTAAAGGCGCCATCAAATCTCATCTTTAGTCCTCTATTGTTGTAAATTTGACGCTTTCGTGACATTGATTGTCCAATAATTTTCTTGCTCCTCTGCTAAATGTAAAACAACTGAGGATAAATAGATTTTATATCCCAAGGGCAAGCCCGGCTAGCGAGAAGCTGGTGAGAATAGAATCCCCGGTGCTGTGGGCTGTTGGCGGCGGGTCTGTCATTAACCTCGGGCCATTTGGGACACACGTCTCAGTCAAACACTCGGATTAGCAAATATAAGTGAAATACCAATATATACAACAGTTATCATGATTCGTATCTCTTCAAGTCGATGTATTTCCTGTGAAGGTTTTATTGGTTTATCCGTTGCTATGTACTGTATTTGGCTAATGCTGAACTATGTATGATACATATGGTATTTTGATAACGCGCGTTCTCTGTCACGTGACACTAGCCTTGTGCAGTGCTAGTACCCCTGGCTATGGCTGCATAAAGTAGTGACACAAAATGAGGAAGTGTAATGTTCCTTTATGACACACGGGTTAAGGAAAAACCTTCAGATGACTGACAACCAGCTCACCCGTAACTACATTTTCGCAACCCGCAACGATCCGGGTTAGAATTGATCATCAGCAACCCATTCAGTGGCGGCAAATGGGATAGCGTGGTCAGGCTCACTGACTTGGCTGACGAATGTGATTGTATTCCAATTGCGTAGATCGATGTTCATGCGGTTGATCACTGGTCCAGACTCGATTATTTACAAACTGCCGCCATATAGCTGGAATAATACTGAGCGAGGCGTTAAACAAACAAACAAACAAACAAATACATTTTTGCATTCCTGAAATCAGTGAAAATAGTTATATTTCGAATTTCCTGACTGAGCTCTTGTCAACCTAAACTTCAAGATAGACGGCATGTTATTAGTCGAAGGCTCTGATTGTACTGCACTGACCATGACTCGGTGCGTTTACCGACTTCTAGAACACATTACCCAAACCTGAAACATTGCAGGGGTTGTGAGAAGAAAGGGCGTTTAACTTTGGGTTCAAGAATATGTTCAGACGTGAGTGCATGTCAGCTTTTCTTCTAGTCAGGACTTACGATCATTAAGAAGCCCGGCCACAACAAAATGTACCGTTAGAAGAATTAACATCACTATTGAATAGGAATAGTTCTCAAGAAAATAGACATTCCTCAGTGATGATCCGGCAACAAAATTTCGCCCCCTTTCTTTTACAAGCAGAACGTTAGTTTATCCACTCATGTGAAAGAAAAATATTTAAAATGATATGCATCTTTCGTCAAGACTGAGTGGCGAGTATCTGCCATATCCATTGTTCAGATACATTAACCGATTGAATAAGCTAGAGCTTATTAATATAACAAAATGTTCACATGATCATCTCACACCTAAGTTAATTTCTAATCAAAAGTATAAAATGTATATTTAAACCACGACTATATGTAAATATTACCCTTGGTGAAAATCCCGAAGTCCCTTAAATACTGTACGTAACTCTACCCGTGAATACATATACACCTATAAGCTGTACAATTCAACTTTTTAGGAAACCACTGTCCGATTGGTCAGCAGTATGACAACGTGATGCATGTTGTTCCTTTTAACACCTGCTATCCGGATCGGTAACGCTCACGTGCCACGCGTAAACAAGAACATTGACAATATTTCCCCAATTCTGTGTGTTCTTAACGCCATCTGATAATGGCCATCATTCCTGGAGATACGGTAATAACATAGCTGGGTGTCTTATCACCTGTTTGTTGTCTCATTAACTTACCTGACCTCGCTGTCGCCTGGCTTATCTACATGCCGTTTCTGGAGTCTTAACAAGGTAGCAGATGTGCCTCCACGATGTCACAGATTGCCGGAACACCGGGTTCAAGGCAAGACTGGTTAGCTTGTTATTTACACCTAGACCTGTACACCTGTAATTAGCGTTATCCGCGGCAATGTATTCAGAACCGAGTGTGTGATTTAGTTGGGGTAATGTTTCGCCACCTGCACCCGAGAACGCTCGCATAGTTGTAGACTTGAGACGACAGGTGATTACTTAGGAACATGTATTCCATGGCTGCTGATGTATTTCCTGACAAGGGGCGGAAGGATGTGAGAAGGAAGATAAGGGGGATGGGATGGGGATATGACATGGGGGATATGGGGGAACTGACTGAACGTTGTTTAACGCCGTAAATATACGAATCTGGACTTTACAAACCAGCATGTGCACGTTCAAACCATCTGTATATGAAGGTACGGACTCCCCCAAGAAATCCTGCCTGACCCATGGATCCAGCAAGCTTAGGTTGTAATTCTACCCCTTGGAATCCCACATGTCCATATGTAGTGCAGTCAACAAATATTCCTCAAAAAGACACATTATACCGCTAACAAAGAACACACACGACATACAGTTCAAACAAATAATTCAACTACTCACGCAAACACAAACAATCCTAAAATACATACAAAATATGCAAATATAAACATAAAGCGAGCCTCACAAAAACATGCAAAGAACAGATCCAAATACGCACAAGAAGTATCAGCCTCCCCTCCCCAAATGTTACAATTTATTAGAGTGAGTGAGTGAGTTATATCTTAAACGTCTCTTCGGGATTTTTA
The DNA here is from genome assembly GCF_003918875.1 of Haliotis rubra. Taxonomy (NCBI): domain Eukaryota; kingdom Metazoa; phylum Mollusca; class Gastropoda; order Lepetellida; family Haliotidae; genus Haliotis; species Haliotis rubra. The sequence continues at coordinate 2,466,044 of NW_025767080.1, forward strand.
AGGCATATAGCGACGAGGCCAAGTTCACACATATACTCAAGTAACGTATCACTACAGTAATATATAAAAGAATTTTTACATACACATTTCAACATTACAAAATTATTTACAATGCGCAACATCATCGCTCCAAAGTTAAAACAATCAATTAGTTATACACATACATAGTTACAATCTATTATAATACCTACCAATTAGTTATACACATACATAGTTACAATCTGTTATAATACCTACCAATTAGTTATACACGTACATAGTTACAAGCTATTATAACACCTACCAATTAGTTATACACATACATAGTTACAATCTATTATAATACCTACCAATCAGTTATACACATACATAGTTACAATCTATTATAAAACCTACAAATAAGTTATACATGTACATAGTTACAATCTATTATTATACCTACCAATTAGTTATACACATACATAGTTACAATCTATTATAATACCTACCAATTTGTTATACACGTACATAGTTACAATCTATTATAATACCTACCAATCAGTTATACACATACATAGTTATAATCTATTATAATACCTACCAATTAGTTATACACATACATAGTTATAATCTATTATAATACCTACCAATTAGTTATACACATACATAGCTACAATCTATTATAATACCTTCCAATTAGTTATACACGTACATAGTTACAATCTATTATAATACCTACCAATCAGTTATACACGTACATAGTTACAATCTATTATAATACCTACCAACAAGTTATACACATACATAGTTATAATCTATTATAATACCTACCAATTAGTTATACACATACATAGTTACAATCTATTATAATACCTACCAATTTCTTTCAAGTAGTTAATGACAAGATGTCCGCTGACACGGTTAAACAGTTCTTTCAGATTTAATGCTCGATAATGCGAACGTCTTGCAACTGAAAAGTCCACACTGTCAGGAAAAAATGCTTGATGGTGAACCGTTTATGACAAGGGCCACACTTGGTAGGGTCGTCTACACCTTCACCGACTGCGACCAGTACGACATCGTCGGAAAATGACCTCATCATGTCTTGACTGACAACCCAAATAGTTATGGCCGATTAATTGTGAAAATTCATGACGTTTATTGATTTCTACCCGGGTACCCCACCGTTCTTCATAAGATCCCGAGTGGAACTTTAAACGATAGTGGGTTTGCAATCAGTATACGGATAAGTTCTGGAAAAAGAAGTTTGTCAAGAGCTGCTTTAGCTGCAGCATCTGCTTTTGTACTACCTGATTGTCCACATGACTTGGTAACCAGTAAAAGACGTTTGGCCACTAGAAAACTCGTTCTGTCAAGGATTGAAAGATGACTTGGAGTGACAGTGCCTCCTGGAAAGACAAAGAATCTGAAAAGATGATTAAATTTTACAATGTGTTTGATATTTAATATAGGCCAAGGACCTCAAGATAGCGTAGACCTCAGCAATGAAGATAGGCCTGTTGTACGGGATTTTTGAAGAAAACAACAACTATGCCAGCATCCTTGGATCCATCTGAAAAGGAAAACCGATTCATGTAGGAGTATTCTTTATGGTTGGTAACTGGTCATATACTCGTTGGAATATCAAAGGGTTCGTTTCGGATTTGTTAGTTGGCTGAGGGTAAGGTCTACCTCTGGTCTCACTAACTGCCAGATATACAATGGTTATCAATTTTAGCTGCGGAGATGTGTAGGTGAATTCTGATTCCAAGTAGAGGAACTTGTTTTGGCAGAAAGTGGAAAGTTAATGCGGTGTTGTTCAAGGAAAGGTTATCAGCCTCCACGTATCGGCCAGGGGCGTAGCTACCATTATGAAAAGCTCCAAGACAGAGCCTTTAGCCTTGGTTCTGGATAGATTTTAATTTTTCCAGGTAGCTTTTGTAGGCTTCTCCATAGACAATGTAACCAAAATCTATTTTAGAGCAGATTACTGACCTGTAGAAGTGAAGGAAGGTTTTCTGATACCTCCCTACTTTAACAAATCAAGAGTCTACAGGCGCTTCGCCTTCAGATAATGGTAAGAATTGGGGTAAGAATGTTAGGTTAATGTCAAATGTAAGGCCGAGAAATGTGGTCTCCTCTACTACTTTGTTAGGAGTTCCATCTTAGTGAATATCAGGATCCTTGTGGAGTTTGTATTTACGAAATAAATGAAGAAAATTTGTCTTGGATTTCGAAGACCTGAAGCATTTGTCCTCTACTACTTTGTTAGGAGTTCCATCTTAGTGAATATCAGGATCCTTGTGGAGTGTGTATTTACGAAATAAATGAAGAAACTTTGTCTTGGATTTCGAAGATCTGAAGCATTTCTTTGGTCCTTTTTCAGTTTTGTTAAGGCACCGTTGTAGTTGTCTTTCTATTGTATGCATATTCTTACCACGACAAGAACACAATTGTTCAAAACTTTAGTAGGAGTGTTCAAACTGATGCTACAAAGTGTGACGGATAGGATGCTGCCTTGAGGGACGCCATGATCTTGAAACAAAAGACAAACAATGCCCAGAGAAGCCTACATCGTAGAAGCACAAATGCCAAAGAAAAGAATTCCCCACAAAAAGCATACACAGTAAGAATCGCATACAAGACAAACGCACAAATCAACAATATTGAATCGTACACACAAGACAATAAACGACCATTGGTTATGCAAATATAAACAGCCAATTAAACGGTATACTATCACAGCATATATGATCAAACACACGTCTGAATAAATACAATACAACAACGCACTTAACCCACTACCTGTGCGATCAATGTGCTCATTGTATAAGTCATTAACCTATATGCCAAGTACGTCTTTCCTCTACTTCCTATTGATAACGGGAATATTAATCAGACAAGTGAAGTCGAACCGTAAACAACAAAACCTGATCTGGAACAAGTGGACCAGGTAACTGTTTTGTTGTCGCGACATCTTCCCTCTTAAGGCGTGGCTTTGTGGACATCAATTAATCCCTTCATTCACGGACATGTTTTGAAATGTAGTTAATACGAGAGCTGGAAGGACATTGATCACAATCAAGCAGCTCTCGTGTCGTCTGCTGCCTGCTCTTCCCGCCAAATCGATCTCATAATGAACACATCATCGACGGCTTTATTAGCGAGTGTAGTAATTTCCGGTCGCATCTGATAAATGGTCATATTATGCAATTATCGCGAGGCGAGTGCACACATAGGCTTCTCATAGCCAAACAAAGAGCCTTCTATCAGCAGATAGCAAATATTAGTGTCAAATTTGGATGTTGTTGGCACCATTGTAACACGAAAGAGGCTAAATGCTCGTCGTCTGATTTCCTCATGGTCTGTAGTGATGGTACTCCAATTCCCCTCAACGAAATACACCCCGGACGAAATTACTCTTAATTTGCGAGATACGCTTGCGGTCTAAAATAGTCTTCGGAAATGATATTGGAAGGAGCTTCACAGCTTTTCTAATGTCCTGTCTATCACCTGTCAACATCACAGTCAAGAGGCAACCTGTAATTTGCTTTTCATTGTTCAAAATTCATTTTTCCTAAACTTGATATTTGTGGCTCGTGATCCGAGTGAGGAGGAGTGTTTATTCAGTGAGCACGCGCACCTACTGCACGTGCAAGTGACGCACGAGTCCGTCAAAGCAACCTTTCTCGCGGAATCTCGCTCTTAAGTCAATGAGGCGGAGAGTTCCCACGAGAAATATTCCTACCACTTTTAATTAGTCGATGTTATTGATGACAACAGTGCGACTGACAAGGAAACAACACACCTTAATATGAAAGCAAAATTTAGCGTTCATATTACAAATGGATCCGAGTGGCATTTACAAAGACGGACGCTGTAAGGTGTAACAAATGCGAGAAAGAAGGTTACAAAGCGCTTTTTTGTGCGACCCAATACGTTACAGCATTGATTTCTAGAACGATGGCTTTACCCGTCTAACGCTATCAGCCGCCATCTCTCGCTGGGTCGCGTTACTCACGCTGTCCTATCAACAGGTCCTTGCGCGCCGTGTCCCGTCTACAAACTCAGGCCACAACAATTTGCGTTCGCGTTCCTTCCTTCCTGTCGAATGTTCATGTCGGAACAATGTTGATATTACTATTTACTCAGCAGGGTCTGCTTACTCTGTTTAGATACAGAGTTACCTGACATTTGAGGAGAATATACATGTACAGTCAAACACCGTTGGGTAGAATACTTCGAGTTATCAGAGGTTCGACACATGCGAACAAAATATGAACTTAAAGAGACAAAAAGATTCCACAGGGGGCAAACTTTTACTTCGAGACAATAATACATTCGACATATCATAGTTCGGCACAACGCTGTTTGAATGTATACGATTTTATAGGAATAAGATGTTCATGTTTTGCTATTATATCCTCGTGGACATCCCGGAAAGCTCTATACAGCCTGTAGCATGACCATGGTGTCAGTGCACACATATAATTTCTTCCTGAATGTTTAATGGGGGAACATACATCTTTTCTTCAGAAATACGCGCGAAATAAAGTGCTTCATTTGTAGTTTACAAAATGACAAGTGTGTGGAAAATACCCAAACGCTAGTATATTAATGTGATATCTGTTTCTTGTATTTGACCAATGTTAAATAACTCCACCAATTGCCTTGTGGGATTCTGTGGCACAAACAGATCCTGACTTACAAACCTTCGGTGGATTCATGGGGAAATAGGTCCTGTTAGCTTCAGGTGTCCATCCATGGGTATTCCAGTTCCTTTCTTCCTGGTATCCACGCACCTGTCTCCGGTAGGGTGAATATCAGGTCGGAATATATGTGGAGGCCAAGGACCCATGCGCCTACCTGTGGGTTGGTTGAAAATGTAAGGTGAGGTCACCTGGATCCAAACCAATCTCCATGTTGTGCCCAATCTCGTACAGATAACTCATATCAATAATGGTCTCCTTGTTGATTCCTAAAGCCAAGAGATTACCTGTACCCACACAGATCTTTTCTTTGGGGACCCCAGGAGAACAGATCAGCTCTACCCATGCTGGTTTCTGCGTTGGGATCCCAAAGCCAACAGATTTCCTATATCCAAAAATGTCTCCTAGTTGGATTCTGAAAACGAACAGATCGCTTGTATCAAAACGGGTCTCCTGGTTGGATCCGAAAACGGAAAAATCGCTTGTATCAATACGGGTCTCCTAGTTGGATTCCGCAAACGAACAGATCGCTTGTATCAAAACGGGTCTCCTGGTTGGTTAACTAAAACCAACAGATCGCCTTTATCAGTACGGGTCTCCTCGTTGAGATCTCAAAGCCAACAGATTGCCTGTATCAGTACGGGTCTCCTCGTTGAGATCCCAAAGCCAACAGATCGCCTGTATCAGTACGGGTCTCCTCGTTGAGATCCCAAAGCCAACAGATCGCCTGTATCAGTACGGGTCTCCTCGTTGAGATCCCAAAGCCAACAGATCGCCTGTATCAGTACGGGTCTCCTCGTTGAGATCCCAAAGCCAACAGATCGCCTGTATCAGTACGGGTCTCCTGGTTGAGATCCCAAAGCCAACAGATCGCCTGTATCAGTACGGGTCTCCTCGTTGAGATCCCAAAGCCAACAGATCGCCTGTATCAGTACGGGTCTCCTCGTTGAGATCCCAAAGCCAACAGATCGCCTGTATCAGTATGGGTCTCCTCGTTGAGATCCCAAAGCCAACAGATCGCCTGTATCAGTACGGGTCTCCTCGTTGAGATCCCAAAGCCAACAGATCGCCTGTATCAGTACGGCCAACAGATCGTCTCCTCTCCTCGTTGAGATCCCAAAGCCAACAGATCGCCTGTATCAGTACGGGTCTCCTGGTTGAGATCCCAAAGCCAACAGATCGCCTGTATCAGTACGGGTCTCCTCGTTGAGATCCCAAAGCCAACAGATCGCCTGTATCAGTACGGGTCTCCTCGTTGAGATCCCAAAGCCAACAGATCGCCTGTATCAGTACGGGTCTCCTCGTTGAGATCCCAAAGCCAACAGATCGCCTGTATCAGTACGGGTCTCCTCGTTGAGATCCCAAAGCCAACAGATCGCCTGTATCAGTACGGGTCTCCTCGTTGAGATCCCAAAGCCAACAGATCGCCTGTATCAGTACGGGTCTCCTCGTTGAGATCCCAAAGCCAACAGATCGCCTGTATCAATACATGTCTGCCTGTGGGAATCTCACGGCAGAGTTTTCACATTTCCCAAAACAAATCGTTATGCAGCTCGTTTACATTGGCCTAACTCGATGTGCTTAGATAACGAGGGTCATCCTAAAAGATATTGCACAATATGCGTAGCTACGTAGAATATCACAGCGCTAGGCTACAGTGCTAATTAAACTCTTCTGCTTCGCAAGGCTCCTTGGCATCATGTTATGGTAATACGTAAAGTGCAGACGGGGTCTTTGGAAATTTCATCACGTCGAGACGAAACAAATCATGCTGAATATTTTCAATAAATATTTTAATTTCATTTTTAATTGTAAGTCAGCCGTCTGGATATTACTGTAATAATGTAAACAAAGCGAAATGAACGTCAATTTTATCATTTTAATTGTTTTTAAATGTGCAGTTATGGTTGTGCTTATGATGATTAATAAAAGGCAGCGGTTGCGATTTCATATGTTCAACAAGATAGCTGAAATAGGCGTTTATACATGCATTTCATTCAGAGATGTTAGTCTTGTTATAAGATGTAAAATGATCCCTAATAAAAATATGATCATGCGCATCGATCACCGGATTGTGAAGTTCTGTGGCAGTTGAACTTATTAAAGAATTATTCCTTATTCAGAAATGTCCATTTCTATATGGAAGCACCTTTAATCGTCTAGATTTAGATCGATACATGTATTGGTGCGTTTTAACGTATATATCCCTTGGGTAATAAAGGTTATCTCAATAAGAGATTATGTTCAATGATGTGATCGATATTTGCGATCGATGTGTTTCTTTCCCTTTACCCCGTCATATAGCTGGAATATTGCTGAGTGCGGCGTAAAACTAAACTCATTCACTCTCCATTTACTAACACTATCCATATGTCTCTGGAAAAGAGTTAAACACCGCTACTATATGTATGTTTCTATAAAATAGTCAATTCCAGTATTAATTATCTGACGAAACACATTATTTTCCAGTCTAAGTAAACTTAGGCTCTGTATTATTCGTTACACCGTTAAGACACTGAGACTCAGTATAGCAGTGTAACGAATAATACTGAGCCTAAGTTTACTGAGACTGATTATTTTCCTACACAAAGCCATACATGTAACCATGTGACACACAAATGATGCCACTTCATGGTTTCCAACGGGGGAATGTCGTCAAGTGCCATCTTTTAAAGTCTTTTGGTTTGGTCGAACTACCAACATTGAGATGTCGACACCTTAGAATATACCGATATGAAACCTTAAACTTTTAAAGTTCATTTGTTAGATTTTAATAAAAGAGCTGACGTATAATTTCCTTAGCAATTAGCCCTTGTCATTTTGACGTAAAATCGCCTCTTTTGAAGTCAGTTTTTATCTCAGCTATTCTCTTATCGTCCCTTCTGATCCCAGCACGTGTCACATAACCTATTGTCCCATGTAAGCAGGGCTGGACGCCCACGGGGTACGCCAGTGTATTGGCGTCTTGTTATGGTAACCCATCCGCGCGAGTTGGGGCACACGGTCCTCGTATCGCACCTAACCAACGCCAGATCGACAACCGTACAGTGACACTTACGGCGTAACGAGAATATACCCGACAAATAAACACATTGTAACGTGTCACAGGACAAGTGAACACATTGCCACGAGGATCCAGAGACAATCGTGATAATCCATCTGTGATATGAATAACGCGAGCAGCTGCCGTTCTGAAGACATCTATGACTGTTCTTTTTTTTCTCTTTTAACACTTGAAAAGTTTATTCTTTTATTGCTTAATTTTACACTGAACTTAACAACCCCCGGAAAAACCGTTCCATCTCTTTGCCGATCTGGGTGCAATTTATGACTTGAAAGCGACTTTGACGTTCTTAAGAACCTTAACAGCCTTTAATCCCATGTTCAAATAAATAATTACTTATAGACAGTAGGCATTACTCATTACTCATTTTATACGTTGGTATTGACGGCTGAACTTATCATAGAGAGCCCTCGCAAGGTAGACATTACTCTTTTTATACGTTGGTATTGACGGCTGAACTTATCATAGATAGCCCTCGCAAGGTAGACATTACTCATTTTATACGTTGGTATTGACGGCTGAACTTATCATAGATAGCCCTCGCAAGGTAGACATTACTCATTTTATACGTTGGTATTGACGGATGAACTTATCATAGAGAGCCCCAATAAGGTAGACATTACTCATTTTATACATTGGTATTGACGGCTGAACGTATCATAGAGAGCCCTAGCAAGGTAGACATTACTCGTTTTATACGTTGGTATTGACGGCTGAACTTATCATAGATAGCCCTCGCAAGGTAGACATTACTCATTTTATACGTTGGTATTGACGGCTGAACTTATCATAGAGAGCCCCAATAAGGTAGACATTATTCATTTTATACGTTGGTATTGACGGCTGAACTTATCATAGAGAGCCCCAATAAGGTAGACATTACTCATTTTATACCTTGTCATAGAGCTGAAACAGGACAGACATTATTTGTTTTATACGTTGTCACGTGGGGATGAAACTAGGTAAATACCGCTCATGTTATACATTGTCATAAAGAGATCAAAACAGGTATTCATTATTCAAATTCTGCTGTCAAGACTCCCTTGAAGTGGGGTGCATCCTTTGCTCATGTTACAGCTTAACAAAGGGTGCCAGAACACAGGGTAGACATTACACATATTGAACATGTCAACCCGTCCCTGGAGTGGGGTAGTGTCATTACTCATGCTGGGAATGTCATGCCCCTTGTCTGCTCGGATGTCCTCATGGGGATAGGTTGAAGATGTTGTGGTGTTTTGTTGACAGTGTAGACGGGAACACCTGGGCATGTTGGCCCTCTGATACCCCGTCACCCGCTACCTTTCACCGGTAACATGATCTAAGGGATGAGATGATGCAGAAGACACGAACAAGGTATTTCCCTCATCACCAACAAAGGACTTAAGCCTTCGGAACAAACGCTGTCAACTCGCAGAGTTGTCTGAGAGGACAGCTTCATGCATCACTAGGCTAGGCGCGTAGGATTAACGGCATCTCTGCACACCTTGGTCTTTGTTCCATTGGTAGGAAGCAAGAGGGCAGATGTGCCGGGCGACCAAGAGGCAGGAGACTTGGCTGGCTTGCCGATGATGGCGCGCTAGGACTGCTGGAGACACGCGTAGGCCACGCGACACCCCCTCGAGCTACAAAGGGGCAGTCTCCCTTCACAAAGCATGATCTCAAATCAATAATGTCCCGGACAAAGAATAGACCTAAATTGGGAGTTTAACCCAGGTTTTATTTGCAGTGTGGGTACAGCTATTTTGGGTGGTTTATCTCGGGATGAATATGGGTTAGCTGGCGTGTGGGGCTATTAAGGAAAAGTCGGTTTATGGGGTGTGCAATATTGTCTGTGTCATAATGATGGTGGTGGCATTTACACTACAGCTTTTTATGAAAGGCTATTCGGGTGCAGAAGAGACAAACACACTGGCATTGTGTATCTGAAGAACAACATTTTCCTTTATCCTGCGACTGTCCTGATCCTAGAAGTGCGACCTCATTTCTACGAGTCGTAATTATAATTTGTTGCAGAACAATATCACATGATAATACATTGAACAGAGACGTAATTTCTATATATCTGCAGAGAAACATACCCTTGATTACATAATGCATTCTGATTCAAATTATTCACTCGACAAAATACGGATAAATATGTTTTAGTTGGGCACGATTTGGCCATCTAGTGAATCAAAGCTTACGGCTTGAGTCAAGATGAAAAAGAAAATGACAAAATAATAACTCATAAAACTAGCATGTAATGTCATTATGATCGTAGGTCATGTTACTTGGTGTCGTAGATTTACGACGCAGCGTGACGTGATGTGACATTGACTCGTTGAATGCATGGCGAGACCACTGTTGACACATGTCGTTAAATACACTTTCTGGCAAGGGGCGGTTGGGTAACTAAGTGGTTAGCCAAGATAGTCCGCTCGTCACGCAGACCCAGGTTCTAATATTGGTATAATATAAGCCCATTTTGTGGTGTCTCCCGCCTTGGTACTGTTCGTTTACCAGATGCGGCGTAAAAAGATTTAACTAAAATACCTTTTTAAATATTGCAATCGATAAGAAAATATTCACAGATATGATAAATCGTCATGTGCGTGCACCATATTTCCAACCCATTATCCATCACCAGGAACGACTTGCATAACGGAACCACCCGGATTATCGAGGGGCCTTGTACAGTGAATCCCCTTAAATTTGGACAGTAACGTTCTTACCGAAACTGACCCGCAATGAAAATGGATTCTGATTGACGAATCATTGTCTGTAATTTTGCTTTCTGGAATATTTAGTCGTCGACATGGAGACAAGGTTTCCGGTTTAACGAGGTCCGGACTCGCGAGGTTACACAGTGTCTGATGGAATTATGGTGTCGTCGGTAATATAGAACGTACATGTACATATACATGAGGCAGAACCCTTCTCCGATCATGTACTTAATGAACAGTCACGACCCATAAATCTGGCAAAACGTTTATTCACCATTATTAGTCTATATCCGTACAATGTACGTGCGGTCAGTTCGGAAATAATCATCGTGTGCGTATTTGTCAAACATATGCTTGAACGGACACTCCAAAAGGTCGGATTGATTTCTAGTAGACACCGGTGCACACAGGAAGTTGCTGCGCCAGGTATTTATTACATTCCTCCATTATAGGCTTTGTCAAGTACTCTCTGTAAGTAGGGCGTATTGATGTATTGGCGCGATGGAGATCAATAGAATTCGGTTGACCAGTGATAATGGTAATCAGTTATTTTAACTCGGCATGTCTACAATTCTTGACATCCTCTAAATCTCACGGAGTAGTTTCGCGGCTAATTCTTTGTGCTAGCGATCGAGTGAGCTGGAATTCAAATTTTGTTCAGACTCTTTACCATCGTTGAGACAATTTATTGTATTTATTACGGTATTTATAAAATGAACTATTTGGAATCATTGTATTATCACAGCCTGAGAAAAAAACGGAGATTTATTAAAATATAATGTGAGTCAGAGAATGTTGTTTGAATGACGGCGTCCTTTAAATATTCAACCAGTATGTTTGTCTGTTTGTTTGTTTGTTTGTTTGTTTAACGCAACACTCAACAATATTCCAGGAAAATGACGGCAGCCTGTACATAATGGAATATCGACCACACAATCCAGTGATTGAAATCGTTATCATCGATTAATGTAACAGGGATACAGCAAGTACTAGTCTAACCACCTGATCCGTCGTCTTTCAGTAAAGGCTGGAGACAAAATGAAGCTCGGACCTTTTATTAGTGTGGTAGACCAGTGGTTGAGAGTAGGAGAAAGGTTTGAACGATGATACACTCACACATTCTGACCATCCGATCCTCAGCACAACCATGACGTATTTGGGAACACCTTTCACCTGAATCCCGACCGAGAAATCTTATACAATACATCGAGAGATAAAGGTTTTATGCTTCATTTAGTTATATTTAAGATCATGACATACATGAAGCAAAGGTTTCAAAGAAAGAATAATTCATGTTGGGAATAGAACCCGGTTGTTGGGCGTCACGAGCCGACTAAACACAAACTATGATACTCACGCTCGCTTTTTACCTCTCGAAGAAAAACAGTTTGATGTGTAAGACTTCCAACAGAAACTACAGACGCCAATACGTATCAATACCGCCCGATAGTCTTACAGCCTCGTGGTTAAATCATTCGCCAATCTGAGTGAGTGAGTGAGTGAGTTTTAGTTTTACGCCGCTTTTAGCAATATTCCAGCAATTCCGGCGGGGAATACCAGAAATGGGCTTCATACATTATACTCATGTGGAGAATCGAACCCGTGTCTTCGGTGTGACGAGCGGACGCTTTAACCACTTGGCTACCCCACCGCCCCCTTGTCACTGTGAAGGCCTGGCTTTTGTTCCCATGTGGGTAAAACGTGACCAGTCACGTGTGTTGTTACTGCTCAAATATTGCTAGAAGAAGCGTAGACCTCACTCATTCCATATTATATTTTCCATAATTAGGACATACGCCAATTATTTGGTGAAAGGGAAGATGGTGAGTGAAGCCTGTGGGTTTAGTCGTACCAACCGGGGTGCCGATCTGTTACGAATCGCTAACAATATACAGAGCATGACTGACTGACTGACTGACTGAGTTTGGTTTTCCGCCGCTTTTAGCAATATTCCAGCAACATCATGGCGGGAGACACCAGAAATGGGCTTCACACATTGTGCCCATGTGGGGATTCGAACCCGGGTCTTCGGCGTGACGAGCCAACGCTTTAACCATTAGGCTACCCCACCGCTCCCATGACACAATGTACTTCATATCGAACATTGTGGGTTTTTTGAGTCCCGTGAAAATACTTTACTCGTCTAGATGACAGGTACTGACTGCATAATCCATCAAGGAGTAGGAAGCCCGAGTATTACAAGGTCTAATTCTACTGCATCCGCACAATAATAGCTTGAAACCACGCATTGTGACGCATTTATATGACGTTACAGTCAGTTACAAAAGATTTCATAATAGCAAACGTGTTTGTCACGTTTTCGAATGTTTTACTGAGAATCCCTACTAACGCGGTCATTTAATCCTTTAGTAGAGCAAAAGAAATCAGAGTGGGGTTAAATTAATGAGAATAGCAGCCATTTGCTTCTCTCGTACACGGGCAGAATTGACACTTATATTATAGCGAAGGCATCCAACTGCTTACAAGTCGCCGTGAGATGAATACTGTTTCCTGTGAACAGCGTCCGCAACTGCTTGGTAGGTCCATCACTGACCGCAGATCCACCTGGGTACTTTCCGGAAGAGATTCTAGAATGTATTCGACGTTGTCTTGGTTACCACTTATGTTGGCATCCTTTCATGACGGCATTGATATGTAATTGTCATTTTCTAAGATCTAGGATGATTGCTGTAAAAACCATTACTGTTGACCTAAACTGACGATAAAAGAGGCATTGCCAAGCTGAAATTTGGAACCTTGGGTCCAAACCCTGAATAATGCTCCATGGCTGCGAATCAACCGCCTAAGGTCGATGCTCACACTTTCTCTCCTCTATGTTAGAACTCATTCGGTGGCCCAGTGGTCTCATTCGCCGGCAATTGCTGTTCAGAGTTGCGTCCCTTGGGCACACAGCAACTCTGGTCGTGCCTGTTGGACCCGATTATGGTTCTTGGACTGACAGCACCATCTCCGTCCTCGTGGGTTTCACCAAAGTGGCAGTCGCTATAGCCCGAGAGAGCGAGCAGATGTTTACGCCACTTTAAGCATTACTAGTATCCTATCGACACTGACGGACAGAAGAAATGATTTCACATGTGACGACCATGTTGGGAATCGAACAGGGTCATCGGCGTGACGAGACCGTCTCGAGTTTTGTCCCACCGTTCACAAACAGCGGCATTAACTAATACACAAACCCAGTCTATAGTAGTCGAAATATCATGTACATTACAAAGCTTTTCCTTGAAGTTAAACAAGTTGTAAAACACTGGTGAAAGCGGCACTGAAAGTTGCCGTAACCGTCTGCAGAACGTCTAGTCACAGTTTGAAGTAAGGCATGGTGAAACGGAACTACGCAATCGTTGCGTAATTGCATGAAATAAATCTAGACTTAGGGAAAACGTTCCAAATATTTTCAATATTGTTAAGATTGTTGATAACTTCACATCACCGGATTAGTCAGTTTGGTTTTATGCTGCTTTGTTGCGAAATTCCAGAACCCGCCACATATCGTGTAGTGGGGAATCGAACCCGGATTTTGGTGCGTCGAACGGTGTAACCACTTTAGCTGTGGCTTGGATTCCTTTTACCGAGCATGCAAACATTTTCTGCTGAACCCCTACTGTAACATAGGCTATCAGTTAAAGCCTAACCTTCGACGTCTGATGACATATATGCTGTCAACTGTAACTAGCACTTCCGGTACCAAAGTAACTTCAAATATCTGTTTCAAGAACTATTACTGGGACTTTAAACACGAGACGCTTTCGACTTCTAATGTACTATTTGTAGCTGTCACTGTCTGTACTGAGACAAAACTCTCGAGTCTTATGTACTATAAGCATCTTCAACTACAGGTAGCGCAAACGTACAAAAGCATAACCCCAAGCATTAATATATGTGTCCTGAACTTGAGCTGGAAATATCGGTACAAGGGTACAACGTCGACATCTTATCTTATACGTTGACATCTTGAACATCAGCAAGCAGTATAAACACCAGTGCGTATATATCGACATCTAGTAAATGTCATTGTTTTATCGGCATTCTAGAAGTTAGAAAGTCAGTATTGAAGCATACGACTGTATTGGGTAATCTGCACCGAAACGTCGATGTATGCAAAAACAAGAAACCGTTATCCAAAAAGTCGTGTGCCTCATTATTGTCCAATGAGTGTATTATATTTGTCTTTACCATTAGCTGGCACGGTTAGGACAACATATACAGTAGTGTAAATGGACCACTAAGGATAGATATGACTTAGTTAAAATTTTAATTTCTTTTGTGTAGGGTCTCTGTGGTACCCACAGGAGGAATGCCACCAAAATTCAGAGGGAACGTTTAATATAAACAGTAGTATAATTGTCTTTAGCTGGAGCTAGTCTAAACTCCCGACATCTCATGTCATCGGCATCTAACACCAGCAGGAGTATACCAGAGAGGATCTTTCCACCTGTGTCATACCTAGAAACATGAGCGTGTATCATTAGATACACATATATATTATATATAAACAGCATCTATGTTCAGAAGTACAACTACGACTGTCATTCGGAGCGATATCTAATGTACTAAAGTGATATGTGTCTCTTACTATAGCCAACAGTGTCCGTATACAGTGTAGCTGTATATATATCGTATATGTCTTTAAGTATCGCAGCTGAATAGCTCGAAATATCTATATCATATGTGTCGATAACTATCAGAAGGCCTTTCAGTTCAATAGCGAAGCCCAAGGTATCCAGCGTGTAGTAGATATAGCATGAGTGTTTAACTATGAGTACCACCATAACTGACTGACTGACTGACTGACTGAGTTTGGTTTTACGCCGCTTTTAGCAATATTCCAGGAACATCACGACCACCATAACTATAACAGTACAATAAGTGGAATAAATGTATATGTCCCTAAGCTTTCGCTTAATATGAAACGTCGCAGGATGATTGTAGAAGTATTTTTAGGAACCTTTACCCATGTTAAAACTGGGACAGAGACATTGGTTTCTTCTGGTGTAGCAGTGTGGACGATTAGGTCTAGACTCTTTGAGGAGCGTCGCAAACTGCTTAACACGGACTGTCCCAAAAGACACATCACATCGAGTGATTTTCATCCGCGTCGCTTGATTTTCCTCCACAACACTTCTGCAAGGAATAGTGGCCTGCAAGAAACTTCAGTTAGTACTGCCTCCAATACAATCGGATTCCAAACATTTGTGTTGCTAAGGATTATTATTATCACAATATTGACTCGCTAATATGTCACAGTAGAATAATTTATTTCCAGTCTTTATTTCAAATCGCTCGCTGTCATGACAGCGTTTTGGTGACAAGATTGATGATAGCTTTGTACATTAATGCCGAGCGACCTCGTCTGAGTTTTAATTATGACATAATGCGTGTCTGGATGGCCGCTAGTCTGCTATTTCACAGCCTTTAGCGACACGTGCATATGTCGACCAACCATTTGCCTTCTCAACGAAACTTCGTTAGGGTGGGCTGGTGAAATATTACTGTGAAATCTCGTTGGCAGTTCCATGGGGAAGTACGGGATAGTGATGCGCACGCATTCTACAGACAGACACTCGTCTATGGTCGTAGCAGGTAGGTCGACCACGTGACCGCTATCCCGACTGGATCGTCTGCTTCCATGACATGTGTCAGGAATTTGGCGCGAAGAATGTGCAACTGAATAGCGGACCTGAGATATTTAAGAGAAAAACCACGCCTCCAGTTCAATTAAAATCGCTCAGTGCGTGTTTGCATTGTAAATTACGCACAAATCTTGTGCCTAGCAGAAGAACGAGCAGACCGGCCTGCGCCTTCATGGGACTAAACTCACGGGAACCCTTCATTATAGAAGGAGCTGAGAAATACCCTAGCGAATACGAAGAATACGAGGAGAATGGGCCCCCCTTTCAAACTGGGACCCACGCCACTTCCAAGGAACCGTTTTTGTTCTTAAATTTGAAATCTAATGAGTCATGTTTGTCGCGAAGCCTTAAATGGACATAATGACTTTCATTCAAAAAGTGAAGATGTCACACGAGACATGACGTAGATGATGGGGTGACACGGAGACGTCCCAACCCTGGGGCACCACCACCCCTACCTCGACATAAACGACCCCATATACCATACCCCGATACCCAACCCCGTGAGAAAGTTTCACGACACGTCACCGACTCCGAGAGCGGTCTTGTCCCCCATGCTTCCTCCCACCTCTGTAAGCGGTCCCAGCCCCTATCCTTCCCAAGCCCCTATCCCACTCTTAGCCCCACAATTAACCCCCAACATGATACATGATAACTCCACGAAAGGGGGTTCAGGTACCGGCACCAGCTGCTCTTATTATACGTCCCAGAGAACATCAACAGTACCCTGATGTGTACTTATCTTCATTTGAAGTTAAAATTAAAATAAAAATGTTTCTTGTTTCTCTGTTGCGAATTTTCGACCTATCAGATATGCCAACAAATGGCCGCAATTTATAGAATACATAGTCTGGACCAGACAATCCAGTGAATGTCATCATGAACATCAATACTGGCAACTGGGACACGATGACATTTACTCAACCAAGTTACAGAACCTATCATCCGATCTATTTAGTCGCCTCCAACGACAAACGAGGGATACAGAGGACCTATATTCTTTTGCATGGAATCCCCACGGCTTTAGACTGAAATTTTGTCAGTCCAAGCGCAAAACTTATTGTCAGGCAAATATATATGATAAGTCAAGTACGGAACTTTTGAAATTTTGGCGTCATGACGACCTTAGTTTTCTTCGAAATGACAACTTTATATTATGAAGTTTTATTTAGAAATTGCCACCTAGTCCAGCCTTACCGTTCTACGCCCGCTTACCATATCATAAAAAATTTCATCGTATTTGTTTGGCGTATATAGAATATATTCTTAAAACATGAATTTGGTTACTTGCGGACGTTGGAAGTATGAGAAGTGAGTTGTGTGTGGTTTGACACCGCTGGTCGCCATGTTCTAGCAACATCACTGCGACCTGTACCACAGCACGTTGTAATATTACCGTTAAGATGTTAGGTAACCGCGGGCACGCTTACTGTTGTGCTCCAGGTGGTTTGTTATGCTGCGGTAGTAGTAGTAGTAGTAGTAGTAGTAGTAGTAGTAGTAGTAGTAGTAGTAGTAGTAGAAGTAGTAGTAGTGGTGGCGGTGGTGGTAGTAGTAGTAGTAGTAGTAGTAGTAGTAGCAGAAGTGATAGTAGTAGTAGACGTAGTAGTGATAGTAGTAGTAGAAGTAGTAGTAGTGATAGGAGTAGTAGTAGTGGCGGTGGTAGTGATAGTAGTAGAAGTAGTAGTAGTGGCGGTGGTAGTAGTAGAAGTAGTAGTAGTAGAAGTAGCAGTAGACGTGATAGTAGTAGTAGACGTGATAGTAGTAGTAGTAGTGATAGCAGTAGTAGTAGTGATAGTAGTAGTGATAGTAGTAGTAGTGATAGTAGTAGTGATAGTAGTAGTAGTAGTGGCGGTGATAGTGGTAGTAGTAGTGATAGTAGTAGTAGTAGTAGAAGTAGTAGTTGCGGTGGTAGTAGTAGAGGAGTAGTAGTAATAGTAGTAGTAGAAGTAGCAGTAGAAGTGATAGTAATAGTAGTAGTGATAGTAGTAGTAGCGGCGGTGATAGTGGTAGTGGTAGAAGTAGCAGTGGTGATAGTAGTAGTGATAGTAGTAGTGGACTGACTGACTGACTGAGTTTGGTTTTACGCCGCTTTTAGCAATATTCCAGCAACATCATGGCGGGGGACACCAAAAATGGGCTTCACACATTGTACACATGTAGGGATTCGAACCCGGGTCTTCGGCGTGATGAGCCAACGATTTAACCACTAGGCTACCCCACCGTCCCTAGTAGTAGTGGAAGTAGTAGTAGTGATAGTAGTAGTAGTAGTAGTGGCGGTGGTAGTGGTAGTAGTAGTGATAGTAGTAGTAGTGGCGGTAGTAGTAGTAGTAGTAGTGATAGTAGTAGTAGTGGCGGTAGTAGTAGTAGTAGTAGTAGTAGTAGTAGTAGTAGTAGTAGAAGTAGCAACAGCAGTAGTGGTTGTGTAGGTAATAGTAAATGGTTGTGGTAGTGTTTGTAGGAGTAATAGTACCAGCCGTGGTTGTAGTAGTGGCAGTTGTGGTTACAATTTATTCTAAAAACTACAAGAAATTAGAAAACATTTCTTTCAAATGCTAACAGCACGCCGAAAAGATTATTCACTGACTGACCAGGGCCCCGATCCACAAAGTGTTCGTAATGCTACGACCTGTCGTAACTTTATAGTTTATCACAGGCTCACGAATATCGTAGCACTACGAACGTTTTGTTTAACGGGACCAATATGTGTCGAGATAACTCTCTAAAAGTGATTTTAGTGGAATATTGCTAAGAGCTGCTTAAAACCTCACTCACTCACTCGGTGCGTGAGGTAATCTGGTTAGAAGTAACAGAATCCCTGATACACTCAATATATCGTTGAAAGAATGAAAACAAATTCGGAGCCTGAAATGTGGTATCGGACAAAAGGTGATGACTTTCAATATTCCCTTGAACAACGGGATTCAATTTAAGAGTTACAACGCCAATTCAAATTTCCATACTATACCAAATTGAATCCACGAGCAATTACGTCTCCCATAATACCAATGCGCGCTTCATTTTTCTTCGGTTTTGAGGGTTAGAGGCAAAGAATATTGTTATTGACTAGCTGACACGGGCTATAGAAGAACTCCTGCTTTCCCAAGCCCAATGAAATCAGTCAGTTTTGAAGTCGGTGGTGTAACGTTTCGCCTCCTGTCAAAGGCATTGCACTTCAATGAAAGCATGCGTCTGGAGTCTCGCTGCTGTTTCAATTGAAATATGACCGCACAAGGAAAGCGCTCCGTACAGAAGTGATGTCATAGACACATGCCAATCTGATTCATTGTCTCTGTCGAAACGTGCAACAACGTGTGACGTCATCGGCACGCGCAACCCTCACCTTTCACGTGCAGTTTGCGCCAAAATTACCGCGGTCGGAAACGGCCTGGGTGAATATTCCCGTTGTTTTGTCTTTGTTACGCGCGTCAATAACTCGAATCAATGGCCATCTAACTGCATGTACTAACGCGGAATGCAATATTTCAGCTAAGTAAACATCTTCTGACATACCACTACCTGCAGTTATAGTCCGGCAATATTGTGCTAATAAATATTATCACAGAAATTGATCGGAGTCGGTTAGCTAAACACTGGAACCAGGGAACCCGGTGCGTGCTTCCGGCGTGTAGATTACGCTCAGGTGCCTTGGCATCAGGAACGTGGAACCTGCGCCGAAACCAATTCCTTCATTACACAGGAAGAGTAATAATCTCCAGGTAGAATAATGAAAACGCTGTGTGGCGGAGTTCCAACAGCGGTCACATGTCTGTATTGATTGGTATCGATGAGCAGTTAGAGCGAACGCAGCTCAGGTATGTGCTGGGTGGATTCCATGGGTATTCCTGGCTTCATGACTGCGTGTCTTCTGTAATCAAATAGGGCAATACAAACTGACAGCCTGGATGGTTTCCAAGCCGTCTACATAATTACTTCTCGACCCCGCGTCTATATTATTTACTCACTCTGGCGCCGTCTATATTATTTACTCTCTTTGGCGCCGTCTATATTATTCCCTCACTTTGGACCCGTCTATGTTATTCCCTTACTTTGGCGCCCTCCACGTAATTCAATAATTCTACATACTTGAATCGTTTCCGAGCAGTCTACGTTATTCCCCCTCTTCTCCACCGTCTACAACACACCAATACTTCTCCACCGTCTACAACATACCAATACTTCTCCACCGTCTACAACATACCAATACTTCTCCACAGTCTACAACACACCAATACTTCTCCACCGTCTACAACACACCAATACTTCTCCACCGTCTACAACACACCAATACTTCTCCACCGTCTACAACACACCAATACTTCTCCACCGTCTACAACACACCAATACTTCTCTACCGTCTACAACACACCAATACTTCCACGCCGTCTACAACACACCAATACTTCCACGCCGTCTACAACACACCAATACTTCCACGCCGTCTACAACACACCAATACTTCCACGCCGTCTACATAATTTTTATCGTTACGTTATTCTAGCACTCCCGCACCATTCACATTGTTCTAGCACGTGCTTCAACAGTGTAACTTGATCAGACACATCTGAAATAGTCAAAGTAAATTAATTATACACTTTCGATATTCAATCCTTCTGTAGCGTGACATTACTCCTTTTCATACATCCTGCACTTAATGATCGGAATATCAAGGGGTGGTATCATTTCCCCATAATGTCACCTTATACCCACCATCCACCGTCTACCCATTAAGGCCCTCCTCCTACCTACTCATAGGCCTCCTACCACCACCTACCAACATATTCCCTCCAACCGTCTACTTGTATATCTCCCACCACCACCTACCCACATCCCTCCAACCGTCTACTCGTATATCTCCTCACGTAGTCTACCCACATACTCCCTCCAACCGTCTACTTGTATATCTCCTCACGTAGTCTACCCTCATACTCCCTCCAACCGTCTACTTGTATATCTCCCACCACCACCTACCCACATCCCTCCAACCGTCTACTCGTATATCTCCTCACGCAGTCTACCCACATCCCTCCAACCGTCTACTCGTATATCTCCTCACGCAGTCTACCCTCATACTCCCTCCAACCGTCTACTTGTATATCTCCCACCACCACCTACCCACATCCCTCCAACCGTCTACTCGTATATCTCCTCACGCAGTCTACCCACATCCCTCCAACCGTCTACTCGTATATCTCCTCACGCAGTCTACCCTCATACTCCCTCCAACCGTCTACTTGTATATCTCCCACCACCACCTACCCACATCCCTCCAACCGTCTACTCGTATATCTCCTCACGCAGTCTACCCACATCCCTCCAACCGTCTACTCGTATATCTCCTCACGCAGTCTACCCACATATTCCCTCCAACCGTCTACTTGTATATCTCCCCTCACCACCTACCCACATCCCTCCAACCGTCTACTCGTATATCTCCTCACGCAGTCTACCCACATCCCTCCAACCGTCTACTCGTATATCTCCTCACGCAGTCTACCCACATCCCTCCAACCGTCTACTCGTATATCTCCTCACGCAGTCTACCCACATATTCCCTCCAACCGTCTACTTGTATATCTCCTCACGCAGTCTACCCACATATTCCCTCCAACCGTCTACTTGTATATCTCCTCCAGCAGTCTACCCACATATTCCCTCCAACCGTCTACTTGTATATCTCCTCACGCAGTCTACCCACATACTCCCTCCAATCGTCTACTCGTATATCTCCCACCAACACCTACCCACATACTCCCTCCAAACGTCTACTCGTATATCTCCTCCCGCAGTCTACCCATACTCCTCCAACCGTCAATTTGTATATCTCCTCACGCAGTCTACCCTCATACTCCCTCCAATCGTCTACTCGTATATCTCCCACCAACACCTACCCACATACTCCCTCCAACCGTCTACTCGTATATTTCCTCCCGCAGTCTACCCACATCCCTCTAACCGTCAATTTGTATATCTCCTCACGCAGTCAACCCACATACTCCCTCCAATCGTCTACTCGTATATCTCCCACCAACACCTACCCACATACTCCCTCCAACCGTCTACTCGTATATCTCCTCCCGCAGTCTACCCACATCCCTCCAACAGTCAATTTGTATATCTCCTCACGCACTCTACCCACACACTCCCTCCAACCATCTACTCGTGTATCTCCTCCAGCAGTCTACCAACATACATCCTCCAACCGTCTACTCGTATATCTCCCACCACCACCTACCCACATACTCCCTCCAACCGTCTACTCGTATGTCTCGTCCCGCAGTCTACCCACATACTCCCTCCATCCGTCTACTCGTATATCTGCTCACCGTGTCTACCCACATACTCTCTCCAACCGTCTACTCGTATATTTCCTCCAGCAGTCTACCCACATACTCCCTCCAACCGTCTACACGTATGTCTCCTCCCGCAGTCTACCCACACACTCTCTCCAACCGTCTACTCGTATGTCTTCTCCAGCAGTCTACCCACATACTCCCTTCAACCGTCTACTCGTATATTTCCTCCAGCCGCAGTCTACCCACATACTCCCTCCATCCGTTTACTCGTATATCTGCTAACGGAGTCTACCCACATACTCTCTCCAACCGTCTACTCGTATATCTCCTCAAGCTGTCTACCCACATACTCCGTCCAACCGTCTACACGTATGTCTCCTCCTACCACAAGTTTCATCTCTCCATTCCGTCAGTCTCCTCCCCTGCACTACCACATACTTCCCCAACCGTCTACACGTATATCTCCTCCCGCAGTCTACCCACATACTCTCTCCAACCCTCTACTCGTGTATCTCCTCCAGCTGTCTACCCACATACTCTCTCCAACCGTCTACGCGTATATCTCCCACCACCACCTACCCACATACTCCCTCCAACCGTCTACTCGTATATCTCCTCCAGTAGTCGACCCATATACTCCCTCCAACCGTCTACTCGTGTATCACATCCAGCAGACTACCCACATACTCCCTCCAACCGTCTACTCGTATATCTCCTCCAGCAGTCTACCCACATACTCTCTCCAACCGTCTACTCGTATATCTCCTCACGCAGTCTACCCACATACTCCCTCCAACCGTCTACTCGTATATCTCCCACCACCACCTACCCACATACTCCCTCCAACCGTCTACTCGTATGTCTCGTCCCGCAGCCTACCCACATACTCCCTCCAACCGTTTACTCGTATATCTCCTCAAGCAGTCTACCCACATACTCCCTCCAACCGTCTACTCGTATATCACCTCCCGCAGTCTACCCACATACTCCCTCCAACCGTTTACTCGTATATCTCCTCCAGCACTATACCCACATACTCCCTCTAACCGTCTACTCGTGTATCTCCTCCAGCAGTCTACCCACATACTCCCTCCAACCGTCTACTCGTATATCTCCTCCAGCAGTCTACCCACATACTCCCTCCAACCGTCTACTCGTTTATCACCTCCAGCAGTCTACCCAAATACTCCCTCCAACCGTCTACTCGTATATCTCCTCCCGCAGTCTACTCACATACTCTCTCCAACCGTCTACTCGTGTATCTCCTCACGCAGTCTACCCACATACTCCCTCCAACCGTCTACTCGTATATCTCCCACCAACACCTACCCACATACTCCCTCCAACCGTCTACTCGTATGTCTCCTCCCGCAGCCTACCCACATACTCCCTCCAACCGTCTACTCGTATATCACCTCCCGCAGTCTATCCACATACTCCCTCCAACCGTCTACTCGTATATCTCCTCCAGCACTATACCCACATACTCCCTCCAACCGTCTACTCGTGTATCTCCTCCAGCAGTCTACCCACATACTCCCTCCAACCCTCTACTCGTGTATCTCCCCCAGCACTATACCCACATACTCCCTCCAACCGTTTACTAGTATATCTCCTCCAGCACTATACCCACATACTCCCTCCAACCGTCTACTCGTGTATCTCCTCCAGCAGTCTACCCACATACTCCCTCCAACCGTCTACTCGTGTATCTCCTCCAGCAGACTACCAACATACTCCCTCCAACCGTCTACTCGTATATCTCCTCCAGCAGTCTACCCACATACTCCCTCCAACCGTCTACTCGTATATCTCCTCCAGCAGTATACCCACATACTCCCTCCAACCCTCTACTCGTATATCTGCTCACGGAGTCTACCCACATACTCCCTCCAACCGTCTACTCGTATATCTCCTCCCGCAGTCTACCCACATACTCTCTCCAACCGTCTACTCGTGTATCTCCTCCAGCAGTCTACCCACATACTCCCTCCAACCGTCTACTCGTATATCTCCCACCAACACCTACCCACATACTCCCTCCAACCGTCTACTCGTATGTCTCGTCCCGCAGCCTACCCACATACTCCCTCCAACCGTCTACTCGTATGTCTCGTCCTGCAGCCTACCCACATACTCCCTCCAACCGTCTACTCGTATATCTCCCACCAACACCTACCCACATACTCCCTCCAACCGTCTACTCGTATATCACCTCCCGCAGTCTACCAACATACTCCCTCCAACCGTTTACTCGTATATCTCCTCACGCAGTCTACCCACATACTCCCTCCAACCGTCTACTCGTGTATCTCCTCCAGCAGTATACCCACATACTCCCTCCAACCGTCTACTAGTATATCTCCTCCAGCACTATACCCACATACTCCCTCCAACCGTCTACTCGTGTATCTCCTCCAGCTGTCTACCCACATACTCCCTCCAACCCTGTACTCGTGTATCTCCTCCAGCAGTCTACCCACATACTCCCTCCAACCGTATACTCGTATATCTCCTCCAGCAGTCTACCCACATACTCCCTCCAACCGTCTACTCGTATATCTCCTCCAGCAGTATACCCACATACTCTCTCCAACCGTCTACTCGTTTATCTCCTCCAGCTGTCTACCCACATACTCCCTCCAACCGTCTACACGTATGTCTCCTCCCGCAGTCTACCCACATACTCCCTCCAACCGTCTACTCGTATGTCTCCTCCAACAGTCTACCCACATACTCTCTCCAACCGTCTACACGTGTATCTCCTCCAGCTGTCTACTCACATACTTCCTCCACCGTCTACACATATACTCTCTTTCATAGTCTACATATATACTTCCTTCGATGCACGTGATTTCAGAAGCGCCGTATCTGTTAAAGTTGAATGTTCACTTTACACTGAAAGGTTTGGGAGCAATATTTTCTGTTTCAAAGCGTCACTATCGTTAGAAACGAAAATATCATTTGGATTTGTATACATTGTCGTCTGATCTGCCACACATGCACATAAAAGAAATTAAAAATACGTTATGGAAATTGATTTACTCGCGCGTTCAATGTCTCGGATGTTGTTTTCTTGCGTTTGAAGCCGGGAAGAGGTCCGCAAGCCCGCCCATCGTTATGCCCGCCTCCCCTGAAGTCCACACCCCCTTCTACCACCCTTCCCCCACCCCTTCACGGGACGCTGAACCTGAATACCGCCACAATGCCGCGCAACTCCATAATAGGCAGCTGAAGTCTCGCGCATGCGCAGTCACTCTGACGGCACGCGACGCGCTAGCATGGCGAACAAAGCGTTTTATCCGATCACCGGCTGGAGAACCCAGCATGCTTTCACTGGGCCCGCCGAGACATTTAAACACAAACCCCAGCTTTCTCCGATGAAAGTTCTATATTTGAAAGAAAAGCAATTAAGATGGAGTGGAGATCGCGAGAGCAGTTGTGCGACTATCGGGCGCTGATCGGTAAAGAATTAGCTGTCTACCCAATGCCATCACGGACGTCAAAAAATGACATCTTGAATTATTAAAGAGTATTAACGTTTACCTCTAAGGTGAGCTGTGATTCGATCTTTATCGTCAACTTATCGGTACCTTATCTCCAATGCACATATGCCATATTCGTACCTTACAACATTACCTTAAATTTCTTGACATGCTCTGAACCGCTGTGGCAAGATTGAACACGATATTTACCAAACGATATATGCTTATTGCAGTGGAAGGAGTATCGAAAAAGAAGGAATATTTCGAAATAGGTCAGATAGGTTTTTCAAGCTGTTTCATAAGTCATGCTAAAAGAGACCAAATATTGTTAAGAATATATTAGAAACGGTACTTATATTTAATTAATTAAAATTTATTATCAAACTAATGTGTTAGTTTCTATTACATACCGATGATCATAATACCTATCGCCCTTATTTTAAGAAGTTGATTTGTTTGTTGTTTAACGCCGCACTCAGGTATATGGCGGCGGTCTGCAAATAATCGAGCCTGGACCAGACATCCAGTGATCAAAAGCATGAGTATCGATCTACACAATTGGTACACGATGCAATGTGTCAACCACGTCAGCGAGTCTGGCCACCCGATCCCGTTAGTCGCCTTTTACGACAAGCATGGGTTGCTGAAGACCAATTCTAACACTTAAGATATCTATAATGACATTAATGGCACAGTGAGTGAGTAAAGTTTTAAGCCGCTCTTGGTAATATTCCAGCAATATCACGACTAGGGACACCACAAATGGGTTCCACACATAGTTCCTGAGAGGGGAATCGAACCCAGGTCTTCGGCCTGACGAGCGGACGCTTTAAACACCGCCCACATATAACAACTTCTTAATATTTTTAAGATATATACATTAAACAACAAATACGTTGGAATCAAAATTAAGTGATTATTTGTTTCTCTTTAATCGCCGTTTTCGTTAACATGTTGCACGCATGTCTAAGACATTTCAATATACATATACAATAAACCGAGGCGAAACATGTAATAATGTTCCAATGAACGAGTCAGCATATACCTTTAGTTTTGTCAATGGGTTTACCAAGCAATATCAAAAATATCTCTTCAACGGCAGACTGCTGAATAAAGAGTCTATGAAGGCTGTAATTTAGAAACGGACAGGAAAATACCTTTAGATAACTCGAAATATTCAGAGTTCGATATGCTGTGGGTTCAGCTGTGTTTGAATGGAAGCCATTACAACTAGTTACCGAGTCATTAGCGCCTTTGGAATTAACGTCCTCCTCGACCGTGGACTTTTCTTCTTTTATGGCGGTGAAGAAAGTCTGCAGGTGCGGCGAGCTCCCCCAACCAAACACACCAACAATAACAGTATTTAAAGTTCCCAAATTTACACTTTCCACATCGAGTTTATTGATCGCTTGCTTTCAGTTTTCACCTGGCGTCGGTATGTACAATTCGGAGAGCGTTGTTGGATTAATTAACAATTTGCCACGCGTACCGTTAAGGGTCACGTTACGTCCGCTCTACCTGCGCGAGGTATCACCTGCGTCGTGTTGCTGACCATTGTCCACGTTGTTTGATCTTATAATAGTTAAGGATATCCTAACCGTTAATGATGACCGGGGTCTTGACTTCTAGGGAGCAGGTGCGACGAAGCTGAATGCGGCGGACTACCAGGTAGTGACCAAGAGCTTTGAAGCAGACGTGATTATGGCGTCTGCCGGTGTGCGCGTGCCGCTTACGTAATGATAACGGCATGTCTCCCATCTGCCGTCTGGTTGAGCTTTTATCAGTACCGCCGAACTCTCGCCACCAGGAGGGGAAATACAAGAAATCTGACTTAAATATGATCCGGGCTTGAACGCAGAGATGTGTTAGCAGCGGATCGGAGAAAATCAGATTTATGTCAAAGCCGCGAGCGTTTAATACGATATTTGCATTAAGGTAGCAAAAACACAACGGAAATTCCTCAAAATACACGGCCGCGCTGAGATGCTAGTTCCGAATCCAGCTATCACGGCTTGGAGAACAAAGGTGTTTTCTGCAGCTTTTGCCTGATGCAGTGGTGATAAGGTGAGATGGGAGCCAGGCCTCTGTATGCTTGGGGGATGAATTGCCCCCTCCACGCGCTCCCTTAGATCTAGTTTCCGGCTATTTGGCTGAATTGCGACAGATTGGAGACTACTCGAATGATTATTTACACGGAGTGATGAAAATCACCCCTAGTTATTTCACCATTATCGATTAATGTACCTGACGCTGCTTTTAATTCACCGTAGTCTTGCTTGTCCTGCTGTTTAAAGGCATGCGTATCAGCATATCGGCATATCATAAATAACGGCTTCCTGTGCCTACTGGTCAGACGGGTAAGCGATACGGGAAGGAGAGACTGAGAGACTCTCTTATTGCGTGTCGACACACAGCTACCCTGAGGGAGATTGTGCTGCACGGCTACCAACCATAGGGACACTTATTAACATCATGCTTCAATTGAACTGCACTGTCATGATTTTCCGATATTGCAAAGTGAGTGCTTTCATGATGTTGAAGGTAATTATCATCCCATGGGGCCAACGATGAATGTTCTATGTTCAAAGTGAGATAAGTCTTTAGCTAAACCTGACTGGAGTGCTCAACAAGGAAGTGGATATTTTTTCTAGCTTTAATTTCGTCGTTACGTGCACCGCACTGCTGGCGACCAATGGAATGCGTGGACATCGACATCTTCGAATTTGTTGCTGTAATTCATTTAGTCTTATTTGATTAAGGCTGCTTATGTTAGTGTTTGGTCGTAGGATAGCCCAGCGGTTAATGTGGTCACTCGTCGCATCAAAGACCCGAGTTCGATTCCACATTGGTACGTGCTATGCTGTTTTTCAGTGCCTCCCGATGTGATATTGCTGGAATTTGTTTTGAAGGCGGCGATAAATTCTCTCACTCACACAAAACATATTGTTTTAATAAATTGCATCTGTTTGTCTCAACAATCCCCAGTGTCAAGACAATGTTTTTTCAAAACCTATAGCGCATAGATTGAGAAAAATATAGAAATATTTCAAAAGTGTAATAATATCCCATTTAAAAGTATTTTTGAAACATAAAAGAAATGTATTTAAACTTTAGTCCTTTTATTTTAAGTTTAGTAACATGAGGGTTTATATCAAATACGGAAACTTTCACTTCCCCGAGGTACCTTTGTTCAGACGAAGTATATAATTCCTTCTCTCCTTGAGATAAAACTGAACATGGAGATAAAACTGAACAGTTCCAGTGCTAGTGCATTATATGTACTATTGGCTCCCTCTGTTACCTTACACAAGCGCTGTTCTGTTCTCGACATGGGTAACATGTATGGAGATAATTACTTTTGTACACTGCCCAAACTGACTATATAACTAGCACGCTTTTAAAACTCTCAAAGACTATTCTGGCGAAGGGGTTCGATTCTCAAAAATAGATTAAATATGTGAAGCCTATTCCCCGAGTCCCCATAGTGATAATGTTGGAATGCTGATAAAAGCGTTGTAAAACTATACATATTTACTAAACCACTCATATATTTGTTAGTTATTTGAATTCTGAGAATATTATTGCTAATATGAGGAGGATATTTTCATTTCGTATACTGAAATGAAGAAGTTGAAAATGTCAAATGCCGGGTCAACGATGGGAAATCATGAAATTAGACCAAAAACACCTGCTATCTTTTTACTGTCAATAATAGGAAGAACATGTCTTCTATACTAAGTGTTGCCTCTACAGTTGATATACAGATGATATACATGTATGTGTGTATTTTGATATTTGTCTTCAATAATGCATCAGTGATACATACCTTATAAATAGCATTGCAGCAAACCATCCTTTTGTGTTCATATGTTTAGACTCGAACTCGGGCAAACGCGCCTACAACTGCGCCAATGACGTATGATACACTGATCCCTTAAACCCAACTGACATTAGCATCGTTTTCACCAACACACTGACAGTAACATTAACGACGTGCTTTGCAGAATTTCTGTGTTTGGAATTCAGGACTGCAATCAGTTATATGACACAGTGGGTCCTGTCCAGAACAGGGCCCCGTTTCACAAAGCTCTCGTAGGCCTAAGATCTCGTAACTTTTCTCGTAGCATTCGTACCTCCATTACTGTAACATAGGAGGTACGAATGCTACGAGAAAAGTAACGAGATCTTAGGCTTACGAGAGCTTTGTGAAACGGGGCCCTGGTCTTAGTAACCCATGCTTGTTGGAACAGGTGACTGACGGTTGGTTGGGTGGGATGTTGTTTTATGCAGCACTCAGCAATATCCCAGCTATATGGCGTCGGTCTGTAAATAATCGAGTCTGGATCAGACAATCCAGTGATCAACAGCATGAGAGTTACTGACGGGATGGGGGTGATCACAGGGGCGTGTCACGTTAGAAACAGCGTTAGAAAGACATATAGGTATATAGACCCTACCCTAGTACTTTTATATAGTACTAGGGTAGGGTCTATATATAGAGAATCTCACCCAAGTGTCTTCTGATATCAATTATATCAACACGAGTTGATAAAGTAACAAATATCCGAGGCTTGCCGAGGATATTTTTACTTTATCAACGAGTGTTGATACATTTGATATCAGAAGACACGAGGGTGAGATTCTATTTATCATCCAAAATCACTCTTCATTAATTTTCAATGAAAAATGTACATCTCTGAACATGGTACTGCCTATAGACTTGCAGTGCAGCGATGTCATAGCATTGTGACGTCATCAAGTACATGACGTCATAGCATTGTCAGGGCATTGTACAAAATCTACTGTCAAAACGATATCTCCTAGGAGATATCGTTTGATCTCACACAAGCGATATCTCCTGTGGAACACAGTTTTGGATGATAAACCTATATATAGGTGTTAGAAAGACATATAGGTATATAGACCCTACCCTAGTACTTTTGTATAGTACTAGGGTAGGGTCTATATACCTATATATCTTTCTAACGCTGTTTCTAAGCGTGACACGCCTCTGTGGGGGTGATCAGGTTCTCCGAGTTGTTTGAGACATGTCATCGTATCCCAGTTGCGTAGATCGATGTTCATGATGTCAGTCAATGGATAGTCTGATCCAGACTTGATTATTTAAAGACCGCTGTGATATAGCTAGACTACACCTACACCTAGGTTATATATCGTAAAATAACATACAAATAACACAGGTGAGATGGCAAGAGATAGTACATCGGCGCAATTGAGAATTTTGGGTCCATCGCAGTGTGTCTGGAATATTTCTGGATGAAGCGGAAAAGATTTATTTTTTTCACAAAGGTGTGTACATTTAAATGTTGGGATAGCCAGTGTTAAGGATTGTTTGATCGACATACTACAAGTTGGCGAGCAAATAAAAAGCATGCAAATGCTCTATTCAAAGAAGAAGCTGTTATCCATACAGTGGTCCACAAGGTTAAGCTGTATGCTTCGATACTGCTCCATTCAATAAACAAAAAGTTGTTATCCATAAAGTTGTAACCTTCGTTATTCAGTGTTAAGGAGACAACCGGTATACTAAAGGTCATTTTACAAATCGACTTGAGATCAGGCTGTAGCTTTGGCGTTACGTCGACTTCAACAGAGAGAGAAAAAAAATCGAGTGGTTTACTTTGACAATCAAATGTTGACAGTTTTATTTTTAGTTTTGAGTAAGTTGGGTATACATTCCGCATGGAATGGAATCCAGTTATATTGCACGTTACCTGTGGGAGGGAAGCCCGAAGTACACCAGGTCATACACCTGTCCACCCGGATGAAACCAAGAAGCACTGGGATAGTGACAACATATCAATGATCGTAATCAAGAACAATCTCGGATTTGAACTCTTTATGATCAGCTGATCCCGATACGGTTTGAATATGCATCTATTGTGAATTGTTGCACTTGTGAATTACCTTTATTTCGGAATTAATTCGTTTGTTTCGTTTATCAGAAATATGATGGCGATATAAAACATGACATCCCTTGGCATTTTATCATAATGTATATGATATGTATTTAGAATTAATCTAACTTAGTAACGACATTTGCCCGACTTCGCAAATGTCTGATTAAAGACTGATTAAAGTAAGAACATCTCGAAATAGTATCTTCCATAAAATGTATTCATGCACTGAATCTCAACTAAAAGCAATATATTTTCTGTCTCACTAATGTTGTTTTTAAGTGCAAGCATTCAGGTTTATATAGTGCGCTACTGTGATAATAATGCCTCTTTAAAAAAGTCGGGACATTGAGAAAGACAATGTATTTGCTTCAATTGTCAGTTCAAACCATCTCAAGTTACGGTTAAATAGAAATGTGGTATATAAATTTCTATATGATTTGTTGATTTTTTAGAGACGCTTTTAACATTCCGTATTCATTATTAATCATCCCGATTAGACAGCTTGTTTCGCTTTAGATGAGAGTATTGTTCCGTTTTTCCTGACATCTCACGCAAGTGGGGTTTCATCAGGTAAATCTTACAAAACGCCAAACCAGCGTAATGCTTCATTCTACAAACACAAACGAAAATGCGGATCGATAAAGATTTTAGAAATTGTCTATAAAATGTAATTTTCTAAAATCCACGTACATTGAAAAGAATATTACAAGACTTTTCACGTGGAACCTTAGAATGCTCGCCATTTTGGAGGGAACTACTCAGCGGTACACACCTGGCCTGTGCACCGAGACCGGCAGCTGTATGCAAATTATCTCACACGCCTTTCTTCTAAATAATTTGATCCCATCTAAAACTTGGCAATAATGGCACGGGCGATATTTCAAATGACTTTTTCCATGTGTAAATCAAGTAATATTTGAATATGTTTCTATCAGCATCGACAAATATCAAGTTTTTGTGAATTCACATTTTGGCGCATTTTGAGATGCATTTTCGATCATGCGCAGAAGAATTTTGCATCTTGGATATAGATTGAGTGGATTTGTTGTCAGGTTCTTCGTTTAAGTTGTTCGATTTGCTTAATTCTTGTGGCTTAACGTGTAACATGTTTCTCTTTACTCTGGAATATTATCAAACAAAGTTAGGATTGTTTTCACGAAAAGGTAATTTGGTCGACATATTTGTACAGCACTGAGGCCAACAAATGCATTGTTTATTCTAGTTTGTTTTGTCTCTTCGCTTTACTGGCCATAGTTTGGTGCCACATAATATCTCATTTTAAGGCACCAAGGATGCATAACAATTAACAGAACAGAAAGACCTGTAGTATATATGTTGACACCTTCTATTCTGCACCTATTAACACCGTTCAAGAAAAAGAAAAATGTGTTTACGAAATTATGTATTGGCATTTAGTTCGCCATGATGCCTTCATCTTATTCTATCTGGCTTATCCAAGTCTCCGTCTCATGAAAGTCTCAGTACCCTTGTACAGGCTATAGGAGAAGTAACATGTGTATTTCGCATGACTATGGTAAAATGACGCAACATTGTTGAAAATATCACTGAATAATAACAGTATAATTATCAATAACTAACTTCAGTTTCGAGGCCGTAACAAAACCACTGTGGGTATTTTCCAAGATGAGATGCTTGATTATTTATAATTTATGACCCTAACATTAATAATGTTAGAAACAGTATTTGCGGTTATTAAAATCAGAAGCGGAAATATGTGAATGTTATTTACAGCTAAAACGGATTTATTGCACCTAACCGATCATATCGTCCTGACACCTCGCATGCACAATATGATATCACTTTCATACCAATAACATCCGTTTATTGTCTGTAATTTACCGTGCTGCATTCCGTGGTTTTCAGTACCACTATGTATAAATATTTCATGATGAGATCTATAGCGATTTGGGACTATCATATCATTTGGTTCAGATAATTATTTAATCATACACCCCACTCAACAACATAACTCGATCAAGCGCCTCTGACCAACGCAAGCCTTCTTGGTCAACATATTTGGTTTTATTCCCATTTCACTGCCCACATCATCAAACAAAGCTATTCCTATCAAAGGAATCAGCGGATAATAATTACCGAAATTCCCTCAACACTAAGGATAAAATGTGTTAATTCCAATTAATCAGGCGAGCGGGCACCTTCTATTCCTGCTGTAGAATGATCCACTTTTGCAAGGGTATGCGCTCAGAATTTGCTATAGTCATTGAATCACAAGGCTGTGTGCAATTTGCATCGAATAACGGAACCCTAGCCTTTGTTACCGTGTATTATATTCATCTATTTTTAACAACCACTACTCTATTGTAACAACACGCCTGTCGCGGGCTTCTTTGTCAGAGAATTTCGGAGCTTTGCAGCTTTTCAGACAACGAAGGCAACTCTCAATTGTTCTTCTCGATATTGAGCGGCAAGTTAGTGGAGATATCCCGTTTTCATTTCTCCACAAATCAGCGCTCAAGTTGCGATACCGTCCCGGCATAACACAATGAATAGTGTGAGTGGATGTGTAGCAGACGACTGCCACACAACGCGGGAAACAAAGACTGTCGTCTGCCCGTGCGGCTCGCGACAGGCTCGTGACGTCCTGGAGGCGGGGCTTAGCGTGTAGAATCTACATATGAATGAGACGGTTGTTGGGCTATATAAGCGAGTTCTAACAACACAGGGACGGATCGGACCAAAAACATTGAAGGAACTGCATTAATATTTCGACGTATTTCAAAGGATTTCCCTTTGTCATACCTTGACAGTGGTTTATTTCGTTTCTTCACAGACTTTTCGAGAAGTTGAGTGGCTTTTGTGCATTTTACAGCGTATGTGACTTTTGCTGCGTTGGTAAACTTGACCGTCTCAACCTGGTGCGATCCCCCCTGTTTTCGTGTGTTTAGTTTTCGTGGACATTTCGCATGCCTTAGCGTAACGGAGGTTTTTAAAAACCTCATGTCGTTTTTGTGACTTTGTATTGTGTTGACACCGCAAGTGCCTTAGCTGCTGGACGTCAATCTGCCATCAGCCATGCCTAGGGGATTCCTAGTAAAGCGATCGAAGAACACCGCGTACTCCTACAGAGAACGACGACATTCCGATGATGACAAGAGTGACAGTGGATCAGAACATGAGTACCCATACACCAACTTTGGGTCTCCTGATTCGGGGTATTCTGCAAGCCCAATCTCCATGACATTCAGGGAGAGGGACTCCTTCCTACAGGATCGTGACAACAACAACGTCGCTCCCGCCTGCAGTCCCCTCGGGGTGAGTAACACCAACCAGCACCCCTCCCCACTCTACTTTTCGGCGTTTGACAAGCTTAGTTTGTGCAATGACAATTCTCCTCACAGACTTGCGGCGAGAAATGACAACCTTACCGCAACATCGTCTCCACACTCCCCAAACAGAAAAAGGGGAAATGGAGAAAGTGAAAAGAAGACGGTGGGCACAAAGAAACCAAAAGCGGCTCGCAAGATCAACTTTGACATCGACAAGACGTCCCCTGTGTCTGGTACCATCATTCGCGACTTCTCCGACAGCGAAGAAGACGGAGGAAGAATTGTCTGCGGCGACATTGAACCCAGTTACAACTACGTCGAAGTCACTCCCGAAGCCAGAGCAGAACTTGAGAAAATTGAAAACAAAATTGGAGACTACATTTGCCAACTTTGTAAAGACTTTTTCGAGGATGCGTTCCAGCTGGCCCAGCACAGGTGTTCCCGCATTGTGCACGTGGAGTACCGTTGTCCGGAGTGCGACAAGGTGTTCAATTGTCCCGCAAATCTGGCTTCACACCGAAGGTGGCATAAACCCAAAACAACCGCCCCCGCTGGATCAAACAAGACCGTCTCACCTGCCAAGATCTTGCCAGCTGCTCAGACTTCAAACGAAAATAATAACAACGTGGAGTCGCTTGAGCAGACGAGAATACCCAATAATAAACTGTTATCCCCGTTGTCTCCATCCACGCATGACAACCGCGAGTCCTCTGGTGACGAGGGCCAGTTCGAGTGTGAAACTTGTGGGAAGAAGTTCAGGAGACAGGCCTACCTTAGAAAGCACGTCGCCACCCATGCTAACGAAAGACCGTTGCCTTGCCAGTTTTGTGGGAAAATCTTCCTCAACGAAACCTCACGTGCTAAACACGAGGCGCAGCATGGCCCAGGAAGCAAAGATCTCTCGTGCTCCACGTGCAACCTGACATTCCCAAACAAGATCGTCCTCGAGAAACACGTGCGTACTCACAGCAAGGACATATACACGTGCAAATACTGCGCGAGTACATTTTACAGCTCGCCGGGTTTGACACGGCATATTAATAAGTGCCATCCCTCAGAAAACAGACAAGTGATCCTTCTGCAGCTCCCTGTCTCAAGACCTTGCTAGGCTCGGGGGTAGGGACCTCTCCCTGGAAAGCCTACCGGCTCTTCCGGGTGGGGATAGACTATATAGACAAGGAGGGCATTATATTCTGTGTGAACACTTAAGGTCAGTACAGTGCTTATTGTGAATCAAAACCAGCTTCTGGAGAAGAAAACAAACTTGACTTTATCGTGAGTCCACGAGGCTCATGTATTGTATTTCGCTTGTGCTGTATCCTAATGTGAAGTACAGGCGTGAACTAAATCTCCCTTTATAATCCGGGCCGTAAATACTGTTGTAATAGCTATGTCAACATGCATTGCTGTATCGCTATGAACCATAGTCTCTCTGTTATCGATATCAAGCCCAGATCGATTCAACCGGACCAGTCCGCATGTCGATTTGATCCTGTTTCTATCATGTTTGTATACATATTTTGCCATTGTGTTAATTGGAGATCAATACCCAGTATTAATAACGTTTATTGACCAGCTATAGTATTGTTACACAGATTGATTTATTTTTGAAAGATAATTTCTCGAGTATTTTCTGAGTCAGAGCAGACACCAATTAGGACCTTTTGAAGTGTTTACCGAACAGATTGGTATTATTCAAGATTAGCCTGTGACTCATACGATCGTCTGTTAATTATACTGTTAGTCATTCGTCCCAACGCAGCAAAGCCAGCAGCATTCAGGAATTCCGTCGAACAGCACCCTATAAGGAAGGTGTGCATCGCATTACGTGCCTTTAACTTTGTCCCCAAACTGAAATCCTAATTTACAGAACTTTTATTTATTTGCTGTGTTACTAGTCATAATTATTTGCTTTACTGAGATTTATTTCTACTTATTTATGCTTGTCACTGTGTTACGTTCTAGTCGTGTTTTTCGTAATTATTTATTTATTCAATGTGCAATTTTTATTGGATTTATATTTTTATTTGTCCGTTTGTATTATTGTGTTAATTCTAGTCTCATGATTTGCTTTTAATATTTGGGTGGTTCTAGTCCCGCCATTATTGTTCTCTGGACTTTAATCCTAGTCGTATTTATTTAATGCTAATAACTTTTGGCCTCTTTTGGGTTAACTTTACATTTTGTCTCATTTTTGTTATTACAAAGTTTTATGTATACTTATTTATTCACTCAGAATTGATAAATATCCGATTGTGACAATGCTCATTATTATATATGTCACGCTCTATATCCATATACAAAAATATAAGTAAAGAGAGAGTTAATGCATCAAATACTGGTATTTATCAAATGTCTGAAGATAGCTTATTTATCAAAGTTTTATGTTTACCTTATTTAACTTTTACATCATTTATGTGCAATGTTTATTTAACCTTTATACACATTCCTGTGCAATAGTTCAGAGTAAATTCACACTATATATTTACCATGCTCGGTTGTATTCAGCAAAATCAGTATTGACTGACAATTATGAGTTTTAAATACATATATCTATATATACATATATATATTTCTAAACTTTGTGACCCGTATGCAATGTAAATGATTTGTATCAAGTGCCTACTGTGGATTGTGTTTGTGCCTACGTGCATGCCTATGGCTGTCGGTGAATAGGTTGTATCCATATATACTTAATTATATCATAGTTACTTAACAAAGTGTCTTTATCAAAGTATCAGATAAATGCCTTACGATGTTATCCGATTATTTCATAGTCTCGGAAAGTACTTTATTTTTACAGAATATTATTATATACCAGTGAGGCAATAAAACATTGGCGATTGTACACCAGTAAGAATATGAATTGGATATTGTATGTATATTTTATGGTTGAACTTGAATAAAGATTGTGAAACAAAGTTAGTGTTTTGTAATCATGTTTGGTAGCACTGGGTGCAGCAGCTCTATCGACCAGGAACGGCAGTGTCGGATGTAAGTTGGACCAATCACTGGCCAAGCGAGTCTTGTTCAAGCATCCATCAACATTGTTGTTGGTTTTGCTGATTTGAACGTAAAAAGAGATTCCTTATTCGTCGAAATTTATTAAAAATCGATGGCGTTGATGTGATGTGTTTCCCCTTATATGGAAGACTGGTTCGTTTCCCACAGGGGTAGAATGCCTGTCGCCCAGCGTCTTAAAGCTGAAATAGTGCTTTAGACGACGTTAAGAGGTATGGTAGCGTGGTGGTAGGTGGAGGGAGGGGAATGGTAGTAGGAGAGATGGGGATGACGGTCTGGTGGTAGTAGGAGAGATGGGGATGACGGTCTGGTGGTAGTAGGAGAGATGGGGATGACGGTCTGGTGGTAGTAGGAGAGATGGGGATGACGGTCTGGTGGTAGTAGGAGAGATGGGGATGACGGTCTGGTGGTATGGGAGAGATGGGGTGGTAGTAGAAGAGATGGGGATGGTAGTGTAGTTGGACAGAGGGGATGGTAGTTGGAGAGATGGGGGTGGTTGTAGTTGGACAGAGGTGAGGTGAAATTGGGTTTAACGTCGTGCTTGAGAATATTTCGCTCATAGGACGACGTGCATGCGTGTTTATGTGTTACTTGTACTAGCCCAGACGTAACCTGGTTTTATGGTGCTAGCCCACTGAGATACCATGCCACAGTGAAGCATGAATACCCCACTCAGACACATTATACTGACTCCGAGCCGACCAGTCCTTGTTGTAGCCATTAATGCCGAGCGCCAGGCAGTGACCAACACGTACCATATTTTAACGTCTTTTGGTATGACGCGGTCGGGGATCGAACCCGCGACCTTCCACTCTCCGGGCGGACGCTCTAACCACTACACCACGGAGGCGGTCCGTAGTTGGACAGAGAGAAATGGTAGTGGAAGAGATGGGTGTGGTTGTAGTTGGACAGAGGGGAATCGTAGTTGGAGAGATAGGGATGGTTGTAGGAGAGAATGAGATGGTTGTAGTTGGACAGAGAGAAATGGTAGTTGGAGAGATAGGGGTGGTTGTAGTTGAACAGAGGGGAATGGTAGTTGGAGAGATGGGGGGTGGTTGTAGTTGGACAGAAAATGGTAGTTGGAGAGATGGGGTGTGGTTGTAGTTGGACAGAGGGAATGGTAGTTGGAGATAGTAGTTGGACAGAGTTGGAATGGTAGTTGGACAGAGAAATGGTTTGGAGTTGGTTGCAGTTGGACAGAGGAGAGATGGTTGGAGGGGTTGAGATGGGGGTGGTTGTAGTTGGACAGAGAGAAATGGTAGTTGGAGAGATGGGGGTGGTTGTAGTTGGACAGACATGGAAGAGTTGGAGAGATGGGGAGATGGTGGTTGTAGTTGGACAGAGGGAATGGTAGTTGGAGAGATGGGGGTGGTTGTAGTTGGACAGAGGTAGTGGGAATGGTAGTTGGAGAGATAGTTGGAGAGATGTGGTTGTAGTTGGACAGAGGGAATGGTAGTTGGAGAGATAGGGGTGGTTGTAGTTGGACAGAGGGAATGGTAGTTGGAGAGATGGGGGTGGTTGTAGTTGGACAGAGGGAATGGTAGTTGGAGAGATGGGGGTGGTTTGTAGTTGGACAGAGAGAATGGTAGTTGGAGAGATGGGGGTGGTTGTAGTTGGACAGAGGGGAATGGTAGTGGAAGAGATGGGTGTGGTTGTAGTTGGACAGAGGGGAATGGTAGTTGGAGAGATGGGGTGGTTGTAGTTGGACAGAGAGGAAATGGTTGGAGAGATGGGGGTGGTTGTAGTTGGACAGAGAGAAATGGTAGTTGGAGAGATGGGGTGGTTGTAGTTGGACAGAGAGAAATGGTAGTTGGAGAGATGGGGGTGGTTGTAGTTGGACAGAGAGTAGGGAATGGTGGTTGTAGTTGGAGCCATCCTTCCATCCATCCCTCCATCCCTCCATCCATCCATCCTTCCATCCCATCCATCCATCCATCCTCCATCCATCCATCCATCCTCCATCCATCCATCCTCCTCCTTCCATCCATCCATCCATCCATCCATCCATCCATCCTCCATCCATCCATCCATCCACTCCATCCATCCATCCATCCATCCATCCTCCATTCCTCCATCCATCCATCCATCCATCCATCATCCATCCATCCTCCATCCATCCATC
The DNA here is from genome assembly GCF_003918875.1 of Haliotis rubra. Taxonomy (NCBI): domain Eukaryota; kingdom Metazoa; phylum Mollusca; class Gastropoda; order Lepetellida; family Haliotidae; genus Haliotis; species Haliotis rubra. Next base: position 2,506,278 of record NW_025767080.1, read on the forward strand.
CATCCATCCATCCATCCATTCCCTCCATCCATCCCATCCTCCATCCATCCATCCATCCTCCTCCTCCATCCATCCATCCTCCTCCTCCATCATCCTCATCCTTCCATCCATCCATCGGGGTGGTTGTAGTTGGACAGAGGGAATGGTAGCTGGAGAGATAGGCATGGTTGTAGGAGAGAATGAGGTGGTTGTAGCTGGGCAGAGAGAAAGGGTAGCTGGAGAGAGGGCTGTAGGAGAGAATTGGTTGACAGTGTGGGTGTAGTTGGACAGAGGGGAATGGTAGTGTTTTGGTAGTTTGGGAGAGGGATGGTAGTGTGGGGATTGTTTGGAGAATGCGGGGGCAGTGTGGGGTAGTTTGAGAGAGAGGGACGGTTGTTGTAGGAGAGAAAAGAATGGTAGTGAGGGATAGTGGAGAGAGGAATGGGGTGGAGGGATGGTGGTTGTGTGGGCCTACATCGAGAGAGGATGGTAGTGTGGGGACAGAGGAGTAGCAGGGAGAAGGAATTGTATTGTCGTGGTAGTTGGAGAGCGGGAGGAGAATGGTAGTGACAGAGGGAATAGTTGGTTGTAGTTGGACAGAAATGAGAGGGGATGGTAGTGTAAGGGATTGGCGATTGAGGGAATGCGGGGGTAGTGTGGGGGTAGTTTGAGAGAGAGGGACGGTTGTTGTAGGAGAGAAAAGAATGGTAGTGAGGGGATAGTTGGAGAGAGGGGTGTGAGGGATGGTGGTTGTGTGGGGCTACATCGAGAGAGGGATGGTAGTGTGGGGTAGCAGGGGAGAAGGGAATTGTATTGTCGTGGTAGTTGGAGAGCGGGAGGAGAATGGTAGTTTTTTGGTAGTTTTAGAGTGGGGAGCGGTAGTGTTTGGTTGTTAGAGAGTGATGTGGCAGTTGGAGATGGGCATGGTAATAAGGTGGTAGCTGGAGAGAGGTGTGTTCAGGGAATCAAACTTGAACCTGTGAAAGCCGCGTCGGCTGAGTGGGTTAGATGGCTGACTTTGTGTGCTGGCATTAGGTGCCTGACCCTGAGAGTGAGGGTTCGAATCCCGGATGGGACTCAACTCAACAAAATACCTGAATCTGTAGTTAACCGAGAAAGTGTAAGCCCAAATATAGCACGTATTATCTTTTACACTTGTTAAACATGATAAGAAGTACAGTCTAAAAAAAAAAATTTTTTTTAGGAGAAACCAATCTTTCAAAGACAAATGGGCTGTCTATTCTATTGTTTATTACATGGAAGACATGTAAGCTTCCATCCCATCCGGGGCGGTGGGGTAGCCTAGTGGTTAAAGCGTTCGCTTGTCACGCCGAAGACCCGGGTTCGATTCCTAACATGGATACACTGTATTAAGCCCATTTCTGGTGTCCCCTGCTGTGATATTGCTGGAATATTGCTAAAAGCGGTGTTAAGCTAAAACTCACTCACTCACTCACTCCATCCCCATCCCCACTCCTGTCTATATCATCTCCACCTGCCTCCCCACTCATCCCGTACCAGGTACATGACATTGCCTCCCCTACCTATACGCTGTACTCTCTGCTTATATAAACACAGGTTGCATATTACAGCAGAGCTTGTTTCATGTCGTGTAGTCCCCAGCCACACGGGTATGTAATTTTAACCGCTTTTGTGGTGTTAAGAGAGTCCGCCCGGAGAGTGGAAGGTCGCGGGTTCAATCCCTTGCCGGGTCATACCAACAGACGTTAAAATATGGTACTTGATGTTCCATGCCTGGCGCTCGGCATTAATGGGTACAACAAGGACTGGTCGGCTCTGAGTCAGTATAATGTGTCTGAGTGGTGTATTCATGCTTCACTGCGGCATGGTATCCCAGTGGGCTAGCACTATAAAACCAGTTTAAGTCTGGGCTAGTACAAGCAACACATACTCACGCATGCACGTCGTCCTATGAGCGAAATATTCTCAAGTACGACGCTAAACCCATTTCACCTCACCTCACCTCACCTCACCTCACCTTTGTAAAAGCGTGGTCAACCAAATATGAAATAAAACCTGCCTTAAAAGATTACATTAGAAGTAACAATACCAACATTGAAATAACAACAATATCATCATTAGAAGTTATAGCAATACCAACATTGAAATAAGAACGATATCAACATTAAAAGTTATAGCAATATCAACATTTGAAATAAGAACGATATCAACATTAAAAGTTATAGCATGAGTTATAGCATGAGAGACTGGTACAGGTTTGTACACAGTGTTTAGCGGGTCCCGTTAAATCCCCGTAGAATCGGATTAGTGTCAGGGTTTGTGACGGCTTCAGAGATGTTTCACTGTTGCATAACAACGACGCTGTAATCTTCAGTGTCACTGAACTCAAGTTAGGGCGATGTTTTCATTTGTCACACAGGTCTTAACCGATTGTGTCGCATCATTCAACCCCTGTTCATTATTGAATATGAATTTGATCTGATGTGACCTAACTGTAAACAGTGAGTCAAGAAATGCATGTTTAGTTGTTGATAAGGTGGCTGGGTTTAACGTAGCCTTGTACAGAACTACAGTTACATCAGCTAAGTTAGGGGGAGGGAATAAGTGAGTGAGTGAGTATGGTTTTACGCCACTTTTAGCAATATTCCAGCAATGTCATGGCGGGGGACACCAGAAATGGGCTTCACACATTGTTCCCATGTGAATAATCGAACTCGGTTCTTTCGTCGTGATGTGCGAACGCTTTAACCACTAGGCTACCCCACCGCTCCGCGGCGCTTTAAACGACTCGGCCGTTTGTATACTCTCCGAAAAGAGAGTGTCAGTTGTCTCTCTTCATGAAGGATTCTGGTGTTGTAGTTGGTCGTAAGCCGCATCTTATGTTCCCCCTGATAATGGTCTTGATCTGTTAGCTCCAAACCATCATTACCCCATGGAGTGACGAATACAGTGTTCAGTACTGAACACACTCACTCCGCTAATGTCAACTCGTTTTCACTCTGAGATCGGGGAACTGGTAAACGGTTGAAAGCAATACGGCGTACGTCAGCAAATCCATATATCTGTATTTCAGTATTTGACAGTTTTGTGCCCCATCTATTTCTTTATGAAAATAAAATTCGATATAAACCAAAATAAATAAGCTCACTATACAGTTATGTATATATTCTCCTTGCTTCAGTTGTTGTATCACTTGCTTGATAACGGTGTTAGTACCTACACCGAAACGTCGCACTCATTGCAATAAAGAAGTTGACTATCCATACAAATCAGTTTCCCTTCAAAATAAATCTGTAAATATTCCACTAAAGATAAACTATTGTCTTGTATTCCACGTGTTTTGCGTGCAAGACCCAACACCAAACTCACTCACTCACAATGTCAGAGTTATTTAACCTATGAAACTTACAACGTAAGTGTTTTAAAATTAGTACATCGTATTTAGGGTGTGAAACAAGGTTACCTTAACATTTAACTGTTCCAAACTGAACTGAAATCAAACGCGTAGCGTGAGTTTTCAAACGTTGTATTTGGAGCCATCAAATCTACAGGTAACGCTGATCTACAGTACATATACAATGTGTTTTTATCAATTTCATCGATTCATTTGATTAAAAGCGAACTCTTTCGTATTAGCGAAAATATACTCTCCCAAAAAAGAAACGCATCAAGAAAATAGCAATTTCAGCAACTCGCACAGGCACTAAAGGCAGAGTGGGCTGCGATTGGGCAACACGAGATTCTGAGACTTATTCGTTCGATGCCGAGACGATGCCGTGCAGTTGCCCACGGTGGTCACACGAGGTATTGACTTCAGCGCCACCACACGTCTCCATGTGACACTCAAACTGACTTTCCTCGATTTGATGCCAAAGACGGATAAGCCTGCATTCCCAGTGTCCAATATCGCTATATTTCATTGACTCATAAAGCCTACAAGATGTTTCAAAATAAACATAAAAATACAGTTGAAATTCCTATATGCGTTTCTTTTTTCGGAGAGTATATTAAATGAAGCGGATGGTGCGGTGGAATAGTCCAGTGGTTAAAGCGTTCGCTCGTCAAGCAAAAGGACCGGTTTCCATATTGCCGAAATACTGCTAAAAGTGGTTTACACTCACTCGGTGAAGTAGCACGGGTTCTGGTGAATGTTTTAAGTGGGTTGTCTTGTAGCCTTTGTACAATGCTACTGTATATCGAACATTATTTCTCCACATGATCAATACACAATAATATATCATGATATTTGTATTGAAAGTGCATAGTGCCGCTCTTTTGTAAGCCGAAATGAAGTAGAAACATGATACTTAGTTCTTTTTAGTTCTACACCACACGCTCCGTGGAGAAAGTCGTGCCGCTCACTGTGGGTACGGCACAGGAAGTTATAGTTCGCTACAAAAGAAGCACCAAATTTCCACTGACTGTTGTCCCGAATATTTAAGAAACACTCTGCTAAAAGCAATGAAAAAATGCCAGTTACACGTGGCATGTTAAATCACATTATGAGAATAATTAAAAGCATTTACAACTATCTCCTTGCCGAATTCCATCACTTCGTCACTGCAAATCTTCACACGTGCGCGTTTACAGGTCTGCTTGCTTTATATCCATCAGTATAATGACTCGTCTATATATTCATCGTATTATGGACAGGTAGGTTATATATCGTATTTCTTTCCTTGAATTCTTGTCAGATTTCATCCATCGAAATTTCTTCAATTGTGTCCATTATTTTAAGACGAATAAGGTAATATCAAATCAGATACTAGTAATCAAGAACAAAACTATTTTCCAAATTTATTTTCTAATAACAGTAGGAGCAGTATTTAAAATATGTTGCACTCAGGAATGAAAATAAAGTGAACATAGGGCTCTTCATGAAACTCCAATTTGAAGTATATTCGTCAAGTGATGCTTCATTAGCTAATTACCAATATTCATCCCTGTCATGTTGATAACAGCGACTTTACCCCTCCCCCTCCTCCTTTACCCCCTCATCTCAGGCACTACCCATTAACCCCACCCGCATGCCCGGCCTTTTCCGTCTAATATTGATCAGTCTGTATTTAGGGTTGAGATTTTATCACTTTTGACCATTTCCCTCTTTCAGTGATGCTGAGCTTTACGTGTTGAATCCAAGCCAGCTTTGTCTCGCGGCTGCAGCTGGGGGTCACGTGACGAGATCTCGCCGGGACTTGAAATGATGTCTCCACGTGTACTGCGATAGACAAAGAGCTCAACTCAATTCCTGTTCCCACTGAGCAGTATCTGAGGGTTATTAATTGTACTTTTATGTCATAATAATCTTGCACTGCTTCGGGCTAATTTTTCGATAGAACGAGGGTGTTTGCCAGCGTATTGATTTATTTGTTAAAGCGAGGCAAAACATTTGTGTGTGATTACATATCGGGCTGTTGGTTGAAATTGCCATACCGTATTGGAACCCTGTATAGAAATGCTAGGTAATCTTTAATGGTTTTTCAATATATAACTATTTTTTGTACAATTATTTTACCATTGGAATTTAAAATAGTTCTTAAAAACCATTTATTAACAGCGCAAAGCCAATGGCGGAAAGCCAAACGAATTCCGGATATTCCGATGGTCACCATGACCGCGGGTTTTGTTGATTAGAAATCATGCTCAATGTATGCTGTTATGAACTCTAGCCCTGAACAAGTATAGCACATTAAAGTCATGTCTGTAAATATACAAAAATTATACATCGTGACATATAATTATATTTCGATTGTTTAAGCAAACATCTATGACCTGCATCGGTTTTGGTTGACCTCCTTCAGAAACCGGACATTCTATGATGTAATATAAAAACTGTTTAATTGTCATGTTTTCCTACTCATGGAATCAGTCAGTTTGTCACATACATATTTTCAACCAATTTATAAGGTGACTGAGTGCATCCAGTAATTTATAAAAATCTGAAATCTTTCCGTTTAGACATTAACTGCAACCTGTCCGCAAATAATCTCTGGACGAATAGTGTTATGAATGTGTATACAATGAAACCTCGTTATTCCGCACCGTGTGGACATTTTAGGAATGGTCACTTACATCCAGTCACTCGATGTATTTCCGATTATCTCCAACAGATTTCACTGGTGATTGATAATTAATTGATTGGTTGATTGCCGTTGTCGTTTTACGACCAGACAACCCAGTGATTGTTTGCAGCTTTATGTGAAATACAACTCACAAAAATGTGATATATCATCGAGTTAGATTTGTGTTTATTTCTACATTTTTTACCCTTTCACTAGAAAGTATCCTATTATCGCCACAGGAACATCGTGTTGTTTCATGCTGGAAAAAAATATTTTCCTATTTAGAGAAACAAAATTCCTTCTAAGACCATTAAATAATTCCTAAATTACATCACCAAAGCATCCCATGGGTAATTATGATTTCCTTCATGCTATGCGGTCGATATTTAACAAATAACGTTAATATAAGGAAAATAAACAAGCCTCGGGTAGGTAATTTGATAGCTTGTATCATTAATCTTAAGAACAAACCCGTCAATCAACACAAGGTGAACCGACAAGCTATTGACATCCCCGAGTGCGCTATTAATTACTTTCAACCCTTAGAGTCTGGCGATCTCTTGGGGGAAAGCATCGCACTGTGCTATACTGACTTAAAGATAATAATTATAGCGGAATTAACCTCGTCTAGAGAACCCATCGGCCTTACCCATTGTGTATAAACATGTAACTATACACTACCAAGCACGATCTGCATTGAGACAATTAGTAAAATCACATCTCGGGGGGAAATCAATGGAGTGGACACCTGTCCAGTGCTATCAGATTTCGCATCGCGCTGTCGTGGAGCTTTGTCACGTGGCCTTTGTACGTAAAACATGTTATTACTGGACTTGTTATAAATCTCTATATCAAAGGGTGCTTTATAACAGAACAAGGAAGCTACAGATGGTGGTATGTGTTAATGTGGCGAGAAATCAGGTGAAATATGAGACTCAATATTTGTGTTTGCTGGGGGTGTATTAAGATATTTCCATTACCTGATCTGCTGGCTTCACACGAGTATATATGAAGTGTTACTTTGTAATCATTTCCATATTCTGCCATTCGTATAGCGACTATACTGACGTTTTGACCATGTCTTAAAGAAATTATACCTGCCTTGCTATATGGCACCAGAGTCTTTGAAGGGCATTTAGACGTCATTCTCATAAAGGCAACACTTTTATTTATGTCAACTTCTCATAAGTTGACATCCATAAAATTCTTGCCTTTATATGACACCAGTATCATATTAATATAGAACGTTAGTGTAAAGGAATACCCGGTCTTGGCTATCCCTAGGAAACAAATTCTCTTTGGTATAATGGAGAAAATAGCTGTGAAAATGATTTGAATAGATCGCTGAAAATCGGCGATGGCACCAGGTGTTCGGGTAAGCATGTAAGGGTAATCATGTAAAATATCATTTGAATAAAAACGAAAAGAGATTGTGAGACACCAGTGCCAAAGAATAATCAGTCTGTATTGTTTGGTGATACAGTTGCACTGGGCGTGACATGCAAATTAATGGTGAAAATTATGTGAATGGATAACTGATCAGCGATGCCACCAGGTATTCGCGAAAAGGTTGAGCATGTCCTGCTCCACGGCTAGCACAGTTTAGATACGTATACATTAGGGTTTGGATATAAGACTCTACTGTAGGGCCGTTATCTGTGCACAATGAAACATTCAACAGAAATCCACTTTGTAGAAAGAAATAATACTTTTAGCCAAATGTTGATTAAATAAACTTTTATAATATGGACAATGACATTTGTAATGTGAATGAACATTTTCTGGGAATTCGTAGACAATTTTAAAGGAATCATTTCATAAATATATTTTTGTCTACAGCCTTTTCCATATTTGATCAAATATATTTGATTTTAGAATCAGTCTCAATAAAACAGTTGCAAAGGATTTCGCAGACACTGCGTGGCATTTGATGAAACACAAGGATTAAACAAACACACCTCAGCTGAATCCCATCCCCACCCAAGAGTTAAACAATTAAGCATACTTTAACTCAGATCATAATATGCATTGCAATTTAATCCAATTACAAACAGAAATCCCGGCACGAAATTTGCAGAGACGCCGCTATGGGAGCTGAGAGGGCACCTGCACGACCCCCTCCCTGCCAACACACCATTACCCTTCCCCCTTTCTGTCGCGTGCCGTACCCGACCGGGTATTGTCCTCAACTACCCGGGAGCGCACGTGCCAATTACTATCCCATAGCCACGCGTTCTTGCTTACAGATAGGGCTGGGCTACTAGCGTTTCAAAGGGACCCAAATGTCCAAACCTTGAAGACGCTTGTATGCTTTACTTGAAGGTATTGTCCTGTATTAATATTGTATTGACTTAGCTAACAAAGCCTGGTCTTGTGTTTGAGATTCGCACCCTGGAATACCGATGTCAGCTTAAAGTCTTTGTTTAAATATCGATGTTTTGGGGTTCAGAAGATTCTACTCCGATTTTGTTTTTGGCCTGGCTTGTGTTTCAAATCTCGTAACTGAAACGAGCGGCACGTCCAGGATTTAATTATAATTAGATTTAAATTATATTTCAGAAATATTATGCCCCATCTGGATTTGAAGTTTCTTCATCTTTTTTAATTATGGCTGTAACGTAAGACTGTGTTATGTCACATTAAGGGGAGTCCCGGAGCTTCGGCCTTTGACTGGTTTTGTCTGTCTAGACAGTCTACGCCACATTTATTAGTTACCTAGTTTTGTGCCAACAATTCACTTGTTACCAAGTGATGAACTACCAAGTACTCCACCATGTGTAATGTGATACCAAGTGATGTGATACCCAGTAATATGACACACAGTAAGTTTATACTCAGTTATTCAACGACCACTGATGTGATACCCAGTTATGTGACACACAGTAATGTGATTCCCAGTAATTTGACATTCAGTAATGAGATAACAAGTAATGCAACACTCGGTAATGTGATACCCAGAATGTGACGCTTAGTCTTGTGATACCCAGTAATGCAACACTCGGTAATGTGATACCCAGAAAGTGACGCTTAGTCTTGTGATACCCAGTAATGTGACACTGAGTTTTGTGATACCCAGTAATGTGACACTCAGTCTTGCGATACCCAGTAATGCGACGCTCGGTAATGTGATACCCAGGAATGTGACACTCAGTCTTGTGATATCCAGCAATGTGACACTCAGTTTTGTGATACCCAGTAATGTGACACTTAGTCTTGTGATATCCAGTAATGTGACACTTAGTCTTGTGATACCCAGTAATGTGACACTTAGTCTTGTGATATCCAGTAATGTGACACTTAGTCTTGTGATACCCAGTAATGTGACGTTCAGTAATGTTATATAACCAGTAATGCGATACTCGGTAATGTGATACCCAGAATGTGACACTCAGTCTTGTGATACCCAGTAACGTGACACTCAGTCTTGTGATACCCAGTAATGTGACGTTCAGTAATGTGATATAACCAGTAATGCGATACTCGGTAATGTGATACCCAGAATGTGACATTCAGTCTTGTGATACCCAGTAACGTGACACTCAGTCTTGTGATACCCAGTAATGTGACGTTCAGTAATGTTATATAACCAGTAATGCCATATTCGGTAATGTGATACACAGTAATTTGGCCCCAGGTACCAAGTACCAAGCACTCCAATATGTATAATGTGATACCAAGTGATGTGATACCCAGTAATATGACACACAGTAAGTTTATACTCAGTTATTCAACGACCACTGATGTGATACCCAGTTATGTGACACACAGTAATGTGATTCCCAATAATTTGACATTCAGTAATGAGATAACAAGTAATGCAACACCCGGTAATGTGATACCCAGAATGTGAAGCTTAGTCTTGTGATATCCAGTAATGCAACACTCGGTAATGTGATACCCAGAATGTGACGCTTAGTCTTGTGATACCCAGTAATGTGACACTCAGTCTTGAGATACCCAGTAATGCAACACTCGGTAATGTGATACCCAGAATGTGACGCTTATTCTTGTGATATCCAGTAATGTGACACTGAGTTTTGTGATACCCAGTAATGTGACACTCAGTCTTGCGATACCCAGTAATGCGACGCTCGTTAATGTGATACTCAGGAATGTGACACTCAGTCTTGTGATATCCAGTAATGTGACACTCAGTCTTGTGATACCCAGTAATGTGACGTTCAGTAATGTTATATAACCAGTAATGCGATACTCGGTAATGTGATACCCAGAATGTGACACTCAGTCTTGTGATACCCAGTAACGTGACACTCAGTCTTGTGATACCCAGTAATGTGACGTTCAGTAATGTTATATAACCAGTAATGCCATACTCGGTAATGTGATACACAGTAATTTGGCCCCAGAAATATGACGCCCGGTGATGTGATACCCAGTAATGTAGACACCCAGTAATTTGACATTAAGGTATGTGATACCCAGTTGTGTGACTCTCAAAATGTGATAACCAGCAGTGTGGCCCCAGAAATATGACACCCGGTAATGTGATACCCAGTAATTTGACATTCAGTATTGTGATACCCAGTAATTTGACATTCAGTAATGTGATACCCAGCAGTGTGGCGCCAGAAATATGACACTCGGTAATGTGATACCCAGTAATGTGGAACTCACTAATGTGTTAACCTGTAATAAGGCCCCAGAAATATGACACCCGGTAATGTGATACCCAGTATTGTGGAGCTAACAAATGTGTTACCCAGTAATAAGGCCCCAGAAATATGACACCCGGTAATGTGATACCCAGTATTATGGAAATCACGAATGTGTTACCCAGTAATGTGGAACTCACTAATGTGTTACCCAGTAACGTGGATCTCACTAATGTGATACCCAGTAATGTGGAACTCACTAATGTGAGACCCAGTAATGTGGAACTCACTAATGTGTTACCCAGTAATAAGGCCCCAGAAATATGACACTCGGTAATGTGATACCCAGTATTGTGGAACTCACTAATGTGTTACCCAGTAATAAGGCCCCAGAAATATGACACTCGGTAATGTGATACCCAGTATTGTGGAGTTCACAAATGTGTTACCCATTAAAAAGGTCCAAGAAATATGACACCCGGTAATGTGATACCCAGTATTGTGGAACTCACTAATGTGTTACCCAGTAATAAGGTCCCAGAAATATGACACCCGGTAATGTGATACCCAGTATTGTGGAGCTCACAAATGTGTTACCCAGTAATAAGGCCCCAGAAATATGACACCCGGTAATGTGATACCCAGTATTGTGGAACTCACTAATGTGTTACCCAGTAATGTGGAACTCACTAATGTGATACTCAATTTTTCTGGAACTCACTAATGTGATACCCAGTATTGTGGAACTCACTAATGTGATACCCAGTAATGTGGAACTCACTAATGTGTTACCCAGTAATAAGGCCCCAGAAATATGACACCCGGTAATGTGTGATACCCAGTGTGGAGCTCACTAATGTGTTACCCAGTAATGAATGACTCACTAATGTGTTACCCAGTAATAAGGCCCCAGAAATATGATACCAAGTATTGTGGAACTCGTGTTACCCAGTAATGTGGAACTCACTAATGTCTGACACCCAGTAATATGTCCCCAGAAATATGACACCCGGTAATGTGATACCCAGTAATGTGGAACTCACTAATGTGTTACCCAGTAATAAGGCCCCAGAAATATGACACCCGGTAATGTGATACCCAGTAATGTGGAACTCACTAATGTGTTACCCAGTAATGTGGAACTCACTAATGTGATACCCAGTAATTCTGAACTCACTAATAAGATTTAAATATGACACCCGGTAATGTGATACCCAGTGTGATACCCAGTATTGTGGAACTCACTAATGTGATACCCAGTAATGTGGAACTCACTAATGTGTTACCCAGTAATAAGGCCCCAGAAATATGACACCCGGTTATGTGATACCCAGTATTGTGGAGCTCACTAATGTGTTACCCAGTAATAAGGCCCCAGAAATATGACACCCGGTAATGTGATACCCAGTATTGTGGAACTCACTAATGTGTTACCCAGTAATGTGGAACTCACTAATGTGATACCCAGTATTGTGGAACTCACTAATGTGATACCCAGTATTGTGGAACTCACTAATGTGATACCCAGTAATGTGAAACTCACTAATGTGTTACCCAGTAATAAGGCCCCAGAAATATGACACTCGGTAATGTGATACCCAGTATTGTGGAACTCACTAATGTGTTACCCAGTAATAAGGCCCCAGAAATATGACACCCGGTAATGTGATACCCAGTATTGTGGAACTCACTAATGTGATACCCAGAATTGTGGAACTCACTAATGTGTTACCCAGTAATGTGGAACTCACTAATATGTTACCCAGTAGTGTGGAACTCACTAATGTGTTACCCAGTAATGTGGAACTCAACAATGTGTTACCCAGTAATGTGGAACTCATTAATGTGTTACTCAGAGGGGCGATGGGGTAGCCTAGTGGTTAAAGCGTTGGCTCGTCACGCCGAAGATCCGGGTTCGAATCCCCACATGGGTACAATGTGTGAAGCCCATTTCTGGTGTTCCCCGCCGTGATGTTGCTGGAATATTGCAAAAAGCGGCGTAAAACCAAACTCCGTCAGTCAGTCAGTTACTCAGTAATAAGTCCCCAGAAATATGACACCCGCATTCCCATTTACTGGTGTCCCACCTAGTAGTGTGACACAGAGTAATGCCCCACCTAGTAGTGTGACACAGAGTAATGTCCCACTTAGTGGTGTCCCACCTAGTAATGTTACATAGAGTAATGTCCCACTTAGTGGTGTCCCACCTAGTAGTGTTACACAGAGTAATGTCCCACTTAGTGGTGTCCCACCTAGTAGTGTTATACAGAGTAATGTCCCACCTAGTGGTGTCCCACTTAGTAGTGTGACACAGAGTAATGTCCCACTTAGTGGTGTCCCATCTAGTAGTGCTACACATAGTACTGTCCGACTTAGTGGTGTCCCACCTAGAAGTGTTACACAGAGTAATGTCCTACTTAGTGGTGTCCCACCTAGTAGTGTTACACAGAGTAATGTCCCACTTAGCGGTGTCCCACCTAGTATTGTGACACAGAGTATTGTCCCACTTAGTGGTGTCCCACCTAGTAGTGATACACAGAGTAATGTTCCACTTAGTGGTGTCCCACCTAGTAGTGTGACACAGAGTAATGTCCCACTTAGTGGTGTCCCACCTAGTATTGTGACACAGAGAAATGTCCCACTTAGTGGTGTCCCACCTAGTAGTGTTAGACAGAGTAATGTCCCACTTAGCGGTGTCCCACCTAGTATTGTGACACAGAGTATTGTCCCACTTAGTGGTGTCCCACCTAGTAGTGTTACACAGAGTAATGTTCCACTTAGTGGTGTCCCACCTAGTAGTGTGACACAGAGTAATGTCCCACTTAGTGGTGTCCCACCTAGTATTGTGACACAGAGTAATGTCCCACTTAGTGGTGTCCCACCTAGTAGTGCTACACAGAGTAATGTCCCTCCTAGTAGTGTCCCACCTAGTAGTGCTACACAGAGTAACGTCCCGTCCCACCTAGTATTGTTACACAGAGTAATGTCCCACTTAGTGGTGTCCCACCTAGTATTGTGACACTGAGTAATGTCCCACTTAGTGGTGTCCCACCTAGTAGTGTTACACAGAGTAATGTCCCACTTAACGGTGTCCCACCTAGTATTGTGACACAGAGTAATGTCCCACTTAGTGGTGTCCCACCTAGTATTGTGACACAGAGTAATGTCCCACTTAGTGGTGTCCCACCTAGTAGTGTGACACAGAGTAATGTCCCACTTAGTGGTGTCCCACCTAGTAGTGTTACACAGAGTAATGTCCCACTTAGTGGTGTCCCATCTAGTAGTGTTACACAGAGTAATGTCCCACTTAGTGGTGTCCCATCTAGTAGTGCTACACATAGTAATGTCCCACTTATTGGTGTCCCACCTAGAAGTGTTACACAGAGTAATGTCCCACTTAGTGGTGTCCCACCGCTAAGTGCTACACAGAGTAATGTTCCACTTAGTGGTGTCCCACCTGGAAGTGCTACACAGAGTAATGTCCCACTTAGTGGTGTCCCACCTAGAAGTGTTACACAGAGTAATGTCCCACTTAGTGGTGTCCCACCTAGTATTGTGACACAGAGTAATGTCCCACTTAGTGGTGTCCCACCTAGTAGTGTTACACAGAGTAATGTCCCACTTAATGGTGTCCCACCTTGAAGTGTTACACAGAGTAATGTCCCACTTAATGGTGTCCCAGCTAGTATTGCTACACAGAGTAATGTCCCACTTAATGGTGCCCCACCCTGTATTGTGATACCGAGTAATGCCCCACCTATTAGTGTTACACAGAGTATCGTCCCACCCAGTAGTGTGACACCGAGTCATGTGCTCCCTAGTATTGTGACACCGAGTGAACTACCCAATAATCAAACCCAGGTACATGTTGGCTAGTACTGTAGGTATATGTGCAACACAGTGTTACTCAGTACTGTGCAACATAGTGTTGAGCTGTATTGTCCTTGGTTGTGCTGCCTTTTAGTGTACTGCCCGGTAATTTGATGCCTTCAGGTGTGCTTGCTATTTATTTGCTGTCTATGAATAATGTACTACCAATGAAGTTTGTGGCGAGTACTTTGCCATATTTATTGGAAATTTATGCTTAAAGCAGAGCAGGCGCATGTTAATGAATTACCATCAAATAATGGTAATTTCAAGTGTTCCCGGAAAGATGAGAGCATTTTTGCCCCACTAGAGGCACTCGTCCCAAACACATGCAAAGGCAAGTGAATTGTTCACCAGAAAACAACACTGAAACATGCATTAAAATCAAAGAATGAGCACACGGAGGAATATTCCCGTGGCATTGCTTAAAAACGGTTACCATAGGGTACCCTGTTAACAATGATAGAAAACAGTAAAATCGTGAACCAGAATAGATTGATCGTGACGTCAAAAACAAATATCTGAGGAGGACCCTCATCAGTGGTACCTTTATCCTTTATCGTAATGTGATTGTTTGTTTTTACATTTAAACACGAGGTCGTTTGAACAACGAACACGATTATTACTTATTTCCCCCACTACCATCCCCCAAAAATAAAAAAATATTAATTTTCATAAAGCGCATGTTCTAATAACATCCATTTATAGTTCATTGTCACGGGCAGAGTTTTCTTTGGCTGTCGGCTAAGTGAACACGAGTCTTCTCAGTTGCTAAAGATTAATGCATTTATGGAATATTTGATGAAACGTTACAACAGTTAATGCGTAAAAAGGCAATATTTGTCATTAAGTATTGAAATTATCTAAACGTGATTTCCTGTTGCGAGTTCTCCAGTGTTGTCTGTGATGCAAAGTGTTAGCTTGGTCATATCCAGTTACTCGTGTTTGATTGGATAATTTAATGAAATTATTACACGATCGGATTAAGAAAAATAATGTCTTCCCAGTTTCCACTCACTCGCATGAAAAAGTACAACTTTTTCATTTTGAATCGTTTTGCTAAATAGACCGGTGTGTATTTAACGAGGAACAACACGCTATATCTCTCTATACATTGCAGTCTTACATATGACGGTGAGTGAAAAAAAAGTCTGCAAACTTTTCTCTTTACTGAAACTTAGGAAATTAATCAAGTGCACCAGCAACTGTGGCGAGGAAAGGCTCCATCGTTATTGTGAAACACCTTTGCAGACAAATCCTATTTAATCTAGACCCTTTGGACAATGGACCACATAGCTGAACGAAATTAATGGGTGATTGTGCTGGTCCATTACTTGGTGAGTGATCATTGTTTTATTAATTTACCGTTATTTCGGCCACTTCACGATTATACACATGGCAATGATACCTTAAACCTAACCAGGATGTCGCTGTGGTGTTTAAACCATTTTAACCATCGTTTATATCACATTAGTATTTTAACCATATTTTCACCTTTTCTATTTTTCAAATTGTGATACCTGTAACCTGTAAAAAATCACTTCTCACCCACTCACTCACTCACTCACTCAAGCTGACGGACACTCGGTTATATTCCAGCTATATGGCGAACAGTTGACTGAAGTAAGTGGCTACATTTACACTAGTGAGTCTAAACTTTTGATGGGTGGTATATGTTTAGGTGACCAGGGCCCAGTCAAGGTGTTATATTTTTAGTGAGTGAGTGACTTTAGTTTTCGCCGCACTCAGCAATATTCTAGCTATGTGGCGGCGGTCTGTAAATAATCGAGTCTGGATCAGAGAATCCAGTTATGGGCATTGATCTACGCAATTGGAATACGATGACATGTGCCTACCAAGTCAGCGAGACAGACCACCCGATCCCGTTAGTCGCCTCTTACGACAAGCGTGGGCTACTGAAGATCAATTCAAACCCAGATCTTCGCGGGTCTCTATAGCAGTTGTTGCAGTAGGAGTAGTAGCAGTCGTAGGTGTGTGAATAGTAGCAGGTACTATTCGAGTTTAGAGGATTCCTTTGGTATCCGCAATCTGATATGTTTTTAATCAGGATTTGGGACACCAGGGGATCATGAGGAATCGAACACATTGAGGGCGACCACACCTACCAGAAGACCACCCTGGAAACATGGTGCACGGATGAGGAAAGGGTGGTTTGTCTGTTGGCATAGGACGCCAAGGTTAGTTTAAAGGGAAAGATTTGGATTTCCAGCTGTTCGTGCAGTTGGGTGCGCCGTTAAACAACAAACAAACAAATCAGATAGTCTTTTGGCAGGCCTCGACTGCTCTTTCACTTATCATCGAGAAAGTCCATTCGACCTGTAGCCCTGGACTGGTCTTTAAACCTGCCCATTCATTCCGTAGATCTTGGTTGATCTTCGGTAATTGTTGAATTATTAGAAGGGAGGGGAGGTTGTAGGATGTTCTTGGCTGATCTTCAAGAGATTGTCCATACATTCTGATAATGTAGGAGGGGAGGTTGTAGGATGTTCTTCGCTGATCTTCAAGAGATTGTCCATACATTCTGATAATGTAGGAGGGAAGGTTGTAGGATGTTCTTGGCTGATCTTCGGGACTTGTCCATACATTCTGAGAATGTAGGAGGGGAGGTTGTAGGATGTTCTTGGCTGATCTTCAAGACTTGTCCATACATTCTGAGAATGTAGGAGGGGAGGTTGTAGGATGTTCTTGCCTGATCTTCAAGAGATTGTCCATACATTCTGATAATGTAGGAGGGAAGGCTGTAGCATGTTCTTGGCTGATCTTCAAGACTTGTCCATACATTCTAAGAATGTAGGATGGGAGGTTGTAGCATGCTATTGGCTGATCTTCAAGACTTGTCCATATATTCTGAGAATGTAGGATGGGAGGTTATAGCATGTTCTTGACTGATCTTCAAGACTTGTCCATACATTCTGAGAATGTAGGAGGGAAGGTTGTAGGATGTTCTTGGCTGATCTTCAGGACTTGTCCAAACCTTCTGATAATCCAAGAGGGGAGGTTGTATCATGTTCTTGGCTGATCTTCAACATTTGTCCATACATTCTAAGAATGTAGGAGGGGAGGTTGTGGGATGTTATTGGGTGATCTTCAATACTTGTCCATACATTCTAAGAATGTAGGAGGGGAGGTTGTGGGATGTTCTTCGCTGATCTTCAGGACTTGTCCATACATTCTAAGAATGTAGGATGGGAGGTTGTAGCATGTTCTTGGCTGATCTTCAATACTTGTCCATACATTCTAAGAATGTAGGAGGGGAGGTTGTAGGATGTTCTTGGCTGATCTTCAGGACTTGTCCATACCTTCTGAGAATCTAAGAGGGGAGGTTGTATCATGTTCTTGGCTGATCTTCAAGAGATTGCCCATACATTCTGAGAATGTAGGAGGGGAGGTTGTAGGATGTTCTTCGCTGATCTTCAAGAGATTGTCCATACATTCTGAGAATGTAGGAGGGGAGGTTGTAGGAAGTTCTTGCCTGATCTTCTGAGGGTGTTGATGGTTCTTCGGGACTACCGACATGCCCTGAAAACACTTAACATGTCTTCAGGTCAATTATATTATCTTCAGGTCTGTCCACAAGGTGATCTGCCTATAGCAATATGCACTTGCACTCGGAGCAGATCCGAACCGTAACCCCTTGAGAATATTAATTCATATCAATAACCTTAGGGTGGATGGCATTTTAAACCAAACATGTTCCCTCCCTACCTTAACTATGCAATTAGATCAATCTGGGTCAAATATTATATCGATTTGCAAAAAGGTATTTTGAAACTACGAACTCATTTTACTTTAAACACAACGCCAGTGTCGTTTTGTTATAAAAGATTTAAAGTATTCCATTACTTTCTCCAAAGGCTGCGACACCAGTCGCCTTGCGGAGAAGTTGCCTGTGCCCGCGAACTCCGAGTTAGATAATCACGCGTAACCTCGCGATATTTCCAAGTCACGTGTCACTAATGACTCCTCTCCACACGAGCCCGGGGTTATCTGCGCTGTGATGACGTCATATACCCGGCCCGATGACAATGCCTTTGGTGTGTCACGTCTATTGTCGCTTGAGTGACATCAATATGTCCACGGTGGGTAAATTAAATGCGTTAATATTGACATAAAATCGGATACAGGGGATATTTAATTCTAATCCCGAAGCGAAAGACCTGGGATTTTAAAACTGGTTAAATACGAAGAGCGGGAACGTTGAAGTTTATTTTCCCATTTTCACTTTTCAAATGTGATACATGTCGTGTTCGCTGGGGTTCGGAGATAGAGAAAGTTACTTTTATAGCCAATTGATGACTTCTGTATCAGCATCCTCTCTGGTTCAAGTCTCGTAATATCCCGTTACATCAGGATTAAATGCGTTACCTTTGACAAACACACATCAGCAGCCCATCCATGGCAATTATTCTGCATAACTTATTATATTTCAAATTTTCAAAATGACTTCAGGCACGTCATGAACCAAATACAACATGATTTTCTTGAATATATTTCTGTTCATATAGTGTAAAACCAAAATGTTTCTGTGATATATATATTTTATAAAGTGTACCATTTAAGGAGTTATTAGCATATTTGTTAGTCGTTTGACGCCGCACTCAGCAAAAGGTCAGCTATTTGACGGCGGTGTGTAAATAAAGGGAGTCTGAACTAGATAGTCCAGTGATTGACAGCATGAACATCGATCTACCAATTTGGGATGGATGGCATTCATCAACCAAGTCAGCAAGCCTGCCTAATGGTACCCGATAGCTGCTCTTACTTAAGGTATGTCATGCTAATACTAATACGTTTCTTCACCGGTCATATTTTTCGGAAAAACTCTCAGATTTGACCTTCTAAATAAAATTCACGAACGTATATGTTAAGACTAGCGAGTTGTATCTCTGACTCTTAGAATAAAAAGGGTTATGTACAAAAAGCATCCGTTTATGAGTGTACGGCTAAAAGCACTCGACCGCTGGAATACCTAGATTTGATCAGGTAAAGTACAGTAGAACGTTCATGAAAAATTATATATTTTCTTCTGAATCAGTTTTATTAAACTATTTTGGTACAATCTCCCTCTATCACTGACCCCCAACAACCATGAAAAGTGAAAAAACCCAAAAACATTACCAACAATTGTCATTATTTATCAAGTAGAAAACAAGACACAGTGGGGGCTCCTCAACAAGAGCAACACATTCGTATTCAGATTGAATTCATGGCAGGCGTTTGTGTGTTAATCATCAAAATCTGTCAGTTCCATATATCGATACATTCTAAAGGTTCATCTAAAAGCTTCGAAGAATAATACATTCATATACAGACAGAATTTGTGAGATTAAGATATCCCTTCACATTGATCTTGGTTGATAAATGAAATAGACACCATGAAATAAATGGGGCGAGTTTTTCTAAATTAAACAAATATTTAAACTGGATATGTCTTATATATTCAAAGATAAACATCTTAGCATTCAAGTACCCTTCAATAGATTTCACAGAAAATCTTAATAAAAACTTAAATTCATTTTCACCAGCTGAATTATACCAATTGTGGAGGTTAATGAAATTACGCTAATGTGGATATAGAACAAAGGTCTCCGATTAGCATTGTCGATCGTCTCTCAATAACGCATTGTTAGAAAACAGATCAACAAGACATCTTCCACTACAACAACGCGATGATCTAACATTGCTGTTGTGACTCACGATGAATGCGCCCAGATTCAGTTGACTAATTAGTAACGATATCCGTGTATCGGAACGACGTCGTCCCTGGACACGTGGTCGATGATGCGTCGACAATGACGTGTTCGCACGGACAACGTCGGTATGTCATCCCCATGACGTGTACCCCTACAATCAGCGTTAGTTGTGCATAATTCATACAGTCGGGCATGGTTTCACACGCTAATTGACTTGATGTGTCATGCAAGGATATTAATCTCAAGCTTAACCAAATATGGATACCGTCAGCTGGAATCACAAACAGATGATCAATCAGATTTAATATGACTCTAGGTTATAGTTAGTTAATTGATTTTAAGAGTGTGAGCGATGGGTTTCGTCATTTTAACGAGCGAGCTTTTATGACAGTTGTAAAACTCAATTGTGTGCCCATATCAGGTCGTATAATTGGATGAAAATTAGACAGTCTTTTACTTTTTCAGGAGATTCAGTAAATCCCTTTAGTACCGACCTCCCTAATCCGGACTTTTTTTTGTAGTGAGTGAATGAGTTCCGTTTTACGCCGCTTGTAGCAATATTCCAGCAATATCACGGCTAGGGACACTAGAAATGGGTTTCACACACTGTACCTATGTGGGGAATCGAACCCGGATTTTCGGCGTGACGAGCGAACGCTCTAACCACTAGGCTACCTGGCCGCGCCGACTGCATTTGCACGAATACTGTGAATCCTGTTAATTCGGACGATATCACTTGGACCTGTACAATACGGACGGACGGGGTATCACTGTATGTAGAATGCCCCGGTGTCAACAATTGTTTAGATATTAAATTCACCTGGTTTTTCCATGATGATAGTTCTCGCTACCGCAACACGTAGCTAGATATGAGGGCATCCCGTGACAGATCCTCAACATTTGAAATCTACACAAAAGAACATCGTCTAATGTCTGATAATTTAATCTACACATCCCCAGTCGTTTATAGGAGGCGGACACCTATTTGAGTAGAGGATATTAAAAGAGGCAATTTGGTGCAGCTGAGTATCACCACCACCACCACCACCCCACCCCACCCGTGTGATTTCATTCAAGAGTTTTTTTAAAATATATTTCGATTATTCCCGCTATCGTCAACAAAGATCTATCTCATACCAGTATGTAAGTGTCTTTGTTCACCACGTGTACTGTTATGTACATGGTTGTAAATATACTGAACAATGTACTCGTGTGCCACTGGGGTTGGTTTGAACATAAACTGACTTTACTTGAATCATGAATGTCAAGTTTTGTTATTCTGGACAGTTATCGAGATATATCCACATGAGCGTTTTATTCGTACCAACATAGAATCCGGGCAACAGTTTGGCAAAATTAATGCCATTTTTAATTGAGTTTTGAAATTAAAACACAGATGTGACATTATTAGTTACATTGTTTAATTGTTCTTGTCATTTATGCATTTCTAAACCCAAACTGATCCTTCAAAAACGATATATTTCGTAATTTTATATAAACTATAACATTTACTGATATATGATGCATTGTATCAACCGATGGCTTGTCGTACATTAGTAATATTAAATCCCTGAGTAAATGTGTTTGAAAACATCACAATAGAGGTTTGTAAACCCCACGCATTTGAATATTCATAAGCCGATTTCTAGAATCGCACGCGGGGGAATGCTTCCAACCTCAGTATACAACGTCATGGGTTATAAAAACATCAGCGACTGAACCACAATACCAAGGGAGGTCACCTCGCGCTGACCTCTCCCCACGTGTTAACGGTACATCAGGTATAGGTACCCGCTCCTCAAGCTTCATCAATCTTTGATAATGTTAAATGCATCTGCCCTCCATCTGTCGCCTACCGTCCATACAAGCATGCCAGGACATAGAGTGCTGAAGGCGGTTTGAGACGCCTATTGCTATGAATGCCCACCCGCCGTGGAACACTTCATATTTAGCATTAATGTTTTATTACCCCAATTGTCGTACACAATAATGACAGCCATCTGCCTCTCCAATATCGTGGTATTTTCAATCCTGCTCCAGTTATATGCTGGAGATTTACACTATCAGTATAATGATTACTGATATTAATAATTTCCCAAAGCTGTGCTGACAATAAAAAAACGAAAGTCGTCCATTTTATGACGGTATGGTGTCTTTTATGTTATGGGTCGTGGTCGGGGAAAGGGTTTTATTGTATTAATTATCTGCGTCAATTAACAATGCTGACATTAGGTTTATGAAATTATTAGCAGCCATTAAAAAAGAACTGAAAGCATTGACATTTCTGTGTTAAAACCACGTTATTACAAATGTTTTATATCTATAACTGGTGGACCCGACAAGACATCTGAATAAAACCACATTTTTCGCATTTTCAGGTACAGTTTGTAACACGTGACCTAGGACTGGGTAGTTTTGTGTAAAATATATGGAGTCAATGAGGATATAGGTAAATATACATTATCAGTGCACAGGAATACCTAGAAAATTGAATTTCGAACCACATGACCCCTACCAAGTTTTAAATATAAATGTGTGCCGGAAAAAGCTCATTTATTCACTTTAAAAGATATCAGTTATCAGGTACCCATCAGCATGTGTGTGATGCGTTTTAACTCAATAAAACATGTGGAAGTATTGCTGACTAGGCACCATTACACTTTATGTTTTGACTATTCTATTACATTTTTTATTCAATATCAAACGAGCGGTACAGTTTTTTCTGTTTTAACAAAATCACATTATATCCACGAACGAGAAAGCCATGCTAAAACAGAGGTTCATGCTCCCCGTGCGCTCAGA
Source organism: Haliotis rubra (assembly GCF_003918875.1). Taxonomy (NCBI): domain Eukaryota; kingdom Metazoa; phylum Mollusca; class Gastropoda; order Lepetellida; family Haliotidae; genus Haliotis; species Haliotis rubra. The sequence continues at coordinate 2,529,297 of NW_025767080.1, forward strand.
TGCACGAAGGCCGCCTCCGTGGTGTAGTGGTTAGAGCGTCCGCCCCGAGAGCGGAAGGTCGCGGGTTCGATCCCCGACCGCGTCATACCAAAAGACGTTAAAATATGGTACTTGTTGGTCCCTGCCTGGAGCTCGGCATTAAGCGGTACAATAAGGACTGGTCGGCTCGGAGTCAGTATACTGTGTCTGAGTGGGGTATTCATGCTTCACTGCGGCATGGTATCTCAGTGGGCTAGCACTATAAAACCAGCTTCAGTCTGGGCTAGTACGAGCAGCCGCACATACACATACACACGCATGCACGTCGTCGTATGAGCGAAATATTCTCAAGTACGACGTTAAACCCAATTTCACCTCACCTCACCTCAGATGCACAACCCTGGGTTCTCGAGTAGTATACTGGGCAGGACATGAGTGTACACAGAGACATGTCCCGATACGTCAGTTCATCCCGGGGGGTGGCGGGGTAGCCTCGTGGTTAAAGCGTTCGCTCGTCACAACGAAGACCCAGGTTCGATTCCCCACATGGGTACAATGTGTGAAGCCCATTTCCGTGATATTGCGGCAATATTGCTAAAAGGGGCGTAAAACTAAACTCACTCATTCACTCAGTTCATTACGTGGTGTCTATCAATATCCAACGATAACGAATAAAGAGTGCACGGGCATTGCAGACAAATGTCATAGATAGCTCTGCTTTAAGAACTAAGGTAGAGATTGTTTCAGGAAACATAGCAAAATCTGTGTTTTTTTACTTTTGTAGTACTATACATTCGTTCGTCCTCGGGGCGGTAGGGTAGCCTAATGGTTAAAGCGTTGGCTCGTCACGCCGAAGACCCGGGTTCGAATCCCCACATGGGTACAATGTGTGAAGCCCATTTCTGGTGTCCCCCGCCGTGATGTTGCTGGAATATTGCTAAAAGCGGCGTAAAACCAAACTCAGTCAGTCAGTCAGTCGTTCGTCCTCAATCTTTTTATCAGGGTTGTTTTCTTCTTTAAATCATACTTTCCACACCAAAACACCACATATAGCAATACATGAAAACTTTCCTTTATGCTAAAACCTTTTGCCAAACATGACATTTCCACTGTGATAAAAACCGACAAACTGCCAATGTCGATTGATTGGATGATTATCAACTGAGCTGACTACCCAGATAAATATAACTTCCCGTTATTTATGGGCCAGGAACTGTCAGCATGTATCTCAGAAGTTCCATTACAGAACGTGGTATTTCGCTTCCCCCAGATCTGGAAGCACCAACGTTTACACAGCGAATTCCGATTTGCTATCTTGACAGAGTGCGCGAATGATCAATCACACGAGCGGAAAATCGGAGGCTTCTCCATTGCGATGTTGACGCGAGAAGCCTGCACGTCACCTGCATGTGTACATCATCGGTTCAGTCAGCTCGAAAATACCGACATCACTACTGTGAAACCTCGTTTATCCGGACGGAAGAGTTCTTAGAGAAGGTGTCAGTTATAACACATTTTCGGATTAAAGAAACCATGTTATTTTGTACAGTTATTTTGCCGCTTTTTTGGTAATCGTTCGGAAATCGAGGTTTTTGATCTGTCAGTGTCCGTACTAACGAGGTTCACTATAATTAACAGATGTAGGGTGGCTTAGTGTTAAAACATTGCCATTGCCTAAAATTTCTCATTTCCACGTTACATTTGACTCAGCAGTGGAGGTGTGTCAGGCAACCTTTGGGCCCAAAGCTATGTTTTACGAATTCGTTTCGATTAGTTTAGCTTTTATTCTTCCCGGTTTCGTTTCTTTCACCATCATCCATTTTACATCTGTACCAACATTGCAGCTTCCAGTTTGGAGTTTTGAGACTGAGCGCGATCAACCGGAAATCCAAATCTTGCCCTTTAAACTAACCTTGGCGTCCTATGTCAACAGACAAACCACCCTTTCCTCATCCGTGCGGCAAGTCTCCAGGGTGGCCTTCTGGTAGGTGTGGTCGCCGTCACTGTGTTCGATTCCTCATGATCCCCTGGTGACCCAAACCCTGATTAAACATACCTGATTAAACATACCAAAGGAAGCCCCTAAATTTGATGCTACTTCTTTCTTTTTGCTTGGCCATATAGCTGGAATATTGTTGAGTGCGGCGTAAAACTAAACTCACTTTTTTTGCTTGTCATAGGTTTGTTGTTTAAGGCCGCACTGAGCAGTATTCAAGCTATATAGCGGCGGTCTGTACCAGACAATCAGGTGACCAACATCATGAGCATCGATCAACGCAATTTCGATACGATGGCACGTGGCAACAAAGTCAGTGAGCCTGACCTCCCGATCCCGTTAGTCGCTTCTTAATTTTGTGCTTGTCATACTTAACAGTAGTAGTAGTAGTAGTAGTAACAGTAGTAGTAGTAATAGTAGTAGTAGTATCAGCAGTAGTAGTAATAGTAGTAGTAGTAGTAGTAGTAGTAGTATCAGCAGTAGTAGTAGTAGTAGTAGTATCAGTATCAATAGTAGTAGTAGTAGTAGTAGTAGTAGTAGTAGTAGTAGTAGTAGTTCAGGTAGTAATCCGTCTAATTATGTAAGGAAGCTCTATGCACACTTATCAGCGCCTTTGGCCCGTCGCTCTCCCAATATCCGCGCACATATCTTATCAATGCACTTCATCTCTTGGACACCATCGGACATTCACTCAGCTCCATGGTACAAAACTATGTGGAAGCAATAACACCAACACAACCCTTAACCCGCCATCACGCTTCCCAACCAGCCAACTTGTAAATCACTGGTTTGATAACGAAAGTCAACGCAATAGAGAAATACCACAACATCTGTTCAACCCCTGGCTTGCCATGAAAACGATCTAGCCGAGACCAGCCCAATAAACCTATTTCGACCTCCGCCATCGAGACTCTCATACCATCTCCTGCCACTAAGAGCCATGGTCTCTGTGATACATCACAGCACTTCCCTGTTTCTAAGCTACTACACAGTCGATTTCTTTGGTCAACATTCCGTTGATATCAAGTCTGAATAATTGATAGGTGGTAATGCATTCGTGGATATGAAGTGCCACCCGGAAGACGTAGAGATTACGTTGTTGAAACTGAGGTGGAAGTGACTTTACTTCCAAATGTTAATCATTATTGTTTTTTTACTTCTGTACTCTGACAGTTGTTGCTGGAATTATTCATCATTCTGTGGACATGATACCATGCATTAGGAAAATGTATATGAATGTTAATAGCTGGAGCCTTTTAGTGCCAACGTTTCTTGTAGAAGAATTCTGAGATCGGGTGATAACGAGTCATCTCGTATTTTTTCAAAACGATTTAACTTTTTAACAAGTAAAGGGCAAAACTATTAGTAACCTAATTTATTAAATTGTTTTTGTATCGGAATACTGTTTTTATCAGGATAGAGTATGGTGGATTTCTTAACGACGTCTCAGGCTTTCAAACCTGAAAAAACATTCATTTGTTTGGGGGTTGGGGGGGGGTGTGTTGTTCTGCGTGCATCCTAAAACAAAATATACCCGTTTCTGAAACCTTGTCTATCTCGTATCCAAGAATTTAGAAAACAGCAGGGGTGTGGTAAGTGATTGGCATGGCCCAGTGGTTATAGCGGTCGTTCGTCACGCCGAAGAATTGGGTTCCATTCCTCACTTTGGTACAAATTCCAAAAAAAAATTTCCTGTTGGAATAATGGCGAAAGCGGTGTAAAACGTCATCACTCACTCACACAAAGATTAATGCCAAATGTTAAGGAAGCGTATATGCGCCATGTTTTTTAGTTCAATTGTTTCACGATATAAATGGTCAAGATCGCCCTGACAGAGGGTATGAATCCTTAAGTAACAGAGGCCGCCCCTTTCTGGCTTCCTGGTCGATTAATGCGTATCAATATCCCTGGCATCATGACAGTCGGCGACGTCGTTAAACAAATGGAGTTCTCGACGTCTATAACTAAATTACTCCCGAGTACTTGCTAGGATCGTTTTGAAGCTGTTTTACAGACATACCAGCAATGATCTGAATGGCTCCACCCCCCGTCCGTTTCTACCTCGATCCCCGGTAGTGCATGACCAAACAGAACTAAACCGCACATGGAAACAAATTTTAATCTTCCTCTGGTTATGCTCTCACAATGGAAATGAAGTGATTTTGTTTGAATATAGCAAATATTTCATGTCGGTTTGTAAGTTTATCGAGTCTATTGAGCATGTGATTGATACCATGAACAGCTATAGAGCACGATATGTTCATATATGTACCAGAATATTCTCCAAGCACAATTAACCCGTGAAGGTCCGTGTTAGAATATTGATCTTCAGTAACCCATGCTTGTCGTAAGAGGCGACTAACGGGATCGGCTGGTCAGGCTCGCTGACTTGTTTGAAACATGCCATCATTTCCCAATTGCGTAGATCGGTGATCTTGCTGTTGATCACTGGATTGTCTGGTCCAGACTCCATTATTTACAGATCGCCGCCATATAGCTGGAGTATTGCTGAGTGTGGCGTACAACTATACCCACTCACTCACTCCAAGCACAATAACGTGATAGGGTACAGAGACACCGATGAGATGTGTTATCGAGCTTTAATGACATCCACGCACAGGCAGATGGGGGAACTGATAACAAATGCGGTTCCTCCTTGGATATTCAAGTGAGACTGACAACAACGAAACAAACTATGAACATTGAAAGTTGACCTTGCACTTTAACGGTAGGCGTTTTCATTAACACAGTAACTATATTACGGTTAAAACGGTACAATGGGGACACCGGGTAGTCGTATAGCGAAGTGCAATAACGGGGTTTTCGAACTAAATGGGTCTAGTTTTCCAGAGGTTTGTAACTTTGTGTAAAAATCGATCATGTAGCCACAAACATATTGTGGAACATTTAACCAACATTTTCAAGTGTATGCCGTCAGATAAATAGGCTATTTGCCATATGTAGACATGGCTACTGTACAACATGCTGTAATCAGCCACTGGCTACTGTAGAACATGCTGTAATCAGCCACTGGCTACTGTAGAACATGCTGTATTCAGCCACTGGCTACTGTAGAACATGCTGTAATCACCCACTGGCTACTGTAGAACATGCTGTATTCAGCCACTGGCTACTGTAGAACATGCTGTAATCACCCACTGGCTACTGTAGAACATGCTGTATTCAGCCACTGGCTATTGTAGAACATGCTGTAATCACCCACTGGCTACTGTAGAACATGCTGTATTCAGCCACTGGCTACTGTAGAACATGCTGTAATCACCCACTGGCTACTGTAGAACATGCTGTTATCACCCACTGGCTACTGTAGAAATAGGTTATTGCATCCACTCATTGGTTACTGTAGAAATATGCTATTGCATCCACTCACTGGCTACTGTAGAACATGCTGTAATCACCCACTGGCTACTGTAGGAATGCGCTGTTGCTTCCACCCACTGGCTACTGTAGAAATAGGTTCTTGCTTCCACCCACTGGCTACTGTAGAAATAGGCTATTGCATCCACTCACTGGCTACTAGTTTTAAGCCATGGTTTGTGTTCAAGTGAAGAAACATCGGAGTGAGACGGGGCTATGAGTTTGTGATTGAACCATGTACTATATGGTGGGCGGAATAGAATTGTGTTGTGATGTTTAGATCAGTATGTTTTGTTGAATTCTGTTCAAGGTGGTTTTAGGACCTTCACACTCGCTCGCTCGCTCGCTCGCTCCCCAACTCACTCACTCACTCACTCACTACTCACTCACTCACTAATCACGACTGTAAGTTGATACATGGTGTCTTTTCATTAAACAATACAGAGGAAAAGGAATCAGAAACTTTAAAAATGAAAATTTACTGTTTGCTGAACTTCTTGATTCCATTGTTGTATTATAATCTGAAGGATGCTAAGCTACAATATGTTCAATATACCTAAACGCAATACGTGACAATAGACTTAGACTCCCCATGCACACATGTGCAACAGATTGTGTCCCAACACCAAGTCGTGATTTGGTCTCATTATCAGACCAACACCCAGCTGGTGCCTGAAGTGATTGCAATTATCTCCCTTGTCGTCACCAGATGGCGCAGCGTGTCATAAAAACGCTACCTGTTTGATGGTTTCACACTCGCATGTCCGGGTATGCGGAGGTGTTAGATGTTGAGATGACATGATAATAAATATCTTCACACGTACATCAACATTCTTCAGCCACACATGAGTTACCTCCCATGTGACATTCGTTAACGCAGATTGTCGTGTGTGTGAAATGATGACATAGTACAAGCTGGTGATACCGATGATACACTTGGTGCTGATGGATGTGACCAACACGTAGTTCAGGACACACCTTGGGCACGTGCATATCTTCGTCATCTTTGCCGTCGAGGCTGTTACCCTAGCGATGTTCTCGACGGCGCTGTGATACATCTAGGCATATTGGTATTGCTAGCCACACAACCAATCCAGCTTTTCTAAAGAACCACAGTTATCCATGGCATTTAATCTATCATGATCAAACCCTGGACCAATTCCGGACCATAGATCCGTTTCTGACGTAACGCCATTTATCAGCGTAGGACTTGTGAGTTAGTGAATTTGGTTTGAACCCGTTTTGAACGGTATTGCAGTCAAATCACGGCGTCCGGCCTGAAGTAATGTTAATTCTAAGACCACGTACATGTTGCTGACAGACCTAGAAACAATCGGGGAGGACCATGAAGCAATAATGGGTCCCAGGTGTGACCGAGGGGTGCAGCTTTGCTAACTAACTTACTATAAAAGTACATTGATGATGTTGCGTATATTCATAAAACACCGTTACAATAAATATAGAATTACTATCCGTCACCGTCCTAACTGGGTTCTACCAATTGCCTTAAGTGGGCTTTACAGAAGTAGTAAATGTTAATGACACGTGACATTGCGTGGTAGACAGGTTACTGTTACCATCATTGGGACTGCAGTCAGTCTCGTAATAACTTGAAAACTTGATGTAAGAACGGGGGTGGGGGTACGGGGGTTCAATTAACTTATTTTTCAATATGTGTTACTAGTATACGTATTTAATTTCTGCTGCCTTAATAACCGTTTACACATTGATATATGTGATAATGTTTATATAAATTATAATTGCGATATGATCGTTTAACTCTTCCTCCAAGTCATAAGTCGCAAGTCTAATTTCTCATGGACTCCTACGTCCAATTACAATACTCTTTGGTTAGGTGAAGGTCACTCCTAGCTGACAAACAGGAAGCTCCCAGTGTGAAGAGATTCATTAAGGGAACGCCGACATGGAAAACATCATGGGCGTTTACGACAACCGCAAACGACGTCAATGGTCATACGTATACTTCCGGTAACTAGTGGAAGCCATTTGTCTGATCAGAGCGTATTTCCGGTCAAGCCACAATCCACTATGCATGGCGAACATCAACAGTTAGCAAACAGAGAGTCGGATCGATCAGCGAATTTGTGAAGGAACCGATAATGACTAACAAGTTTTGATAATCAATGTTTAGGCCTTATGCGTATCAGCGAATATGATGTGACAGCATTCAGTTACCTGAAAAAAAATCCGAAAAAAAAGTTCACATCATATTTGTAAACTATTTCCAACCCTTATCATTTTCCTTAATTTAGCATAATTTTGGACATAAAGCTGCCGTCAAACTTGTTCATATAATTAGTGATTTATCGGTGTGATTTATGTTTGTCGTTGAATCTGTGGTCGGTTAGACATTTTGTGGCTAAAAGACTATTGAAAACAGCTTTGAATTCATGTTTGGCTATCCCTACTTACTGGCGTCGTGTATTGTGAGGACATTTTACCACTGGAAACTTCCAAAGTAGGCAATGTCTAAAATAATTCAGGAAATGCAGACCTCCTCTCTGACTCTATGTATTCGCTTCCGCTGATAATCGCCTTTTAACTGCTTCGTATTTTTTTCTGCACGATGTAGGGCGCAAGGACAAAATAGTTTGGGCATGGACACAGTCAGCTGCAACGGACGATGTCACTTGGACTAAACGCACCACTGATGTAACGACAAAGGTATTACTTGGACCTTAAATCCTCACCAGACTTTAGCAGAGCCACCTGTCTATGACACATACGATGGTCACTGATGCAGTATGAGCGGACCATAACGCGTGACTGTTGTTGCTCATGCAGTATACACGTTATTGTCCTTTTCCGCGGCTACAGTTACAGCAGTCATGTGTTGTGGTCCGCTTATACTGGTACACTACAAACGTCACTTGCTATGGCCCGAACCAGAAAGTCCATCCAAACGGTCAACCGACACAGTACATGTATATGTATATACACAACAGCGCAAGAGTAACGGTAACTTCTCCACAGTCTCACGCACACACACACACACACACGCACGCACGCACGCACACACACGCACACGCACACACACTCACTCTCTCTCTCTCTCTCACACACACACACATACACACACATCATAATGATGATACTCGGCAACTCACCACGATACATAACTCATATTTAACATTAATCTCGTCAAACGTTCCCGCCATGCTGTTTAAGCCTCACAGGCAAAACGCGGCTTGGCCAATATTTAAGTCAAATCTATTGATTCGCATGTCAATGGGCAATTACAACCCACACAGGATACCTAACAAGTGCGGAGAAATATATCATAGCTGACAGATAACGGTTGAAGACATTATGTAGATCCATCCGCGGTCAGTAATGAGTCCTTTCCAGACAACGGGTGCCATCTTGAATGTTAAAAACCGTTCTTCAGGTTTTGGATCTCATTCTTGTATCGATATTTTATTATCTGAACGATTGGGAGTAAACCTGATGCCGTTTCGGGATCATTTGTTTGTATCCTCTGGTCAAATCGATATTCTTGAAGTAATTGTGGAGATGGATTTGGGATAATTATGTGTTTAGCTACTTCACCTACTAAACACGAAGGAAAGGTCATGACACCATTAATCGATGCATATGTACGGGGATGTAGAGCCCGTGTAGTGATAACACATTAGTGGCATTGATTCCGGTGGGGAAACACACACAATCATAATTATTTCGTTTTTGTAATTATTTACGGTTTTTTAGCCAGAGGTTTTATGTGTACTATTCACAAAGGGTGAGATGAAACAATCCCTTTTAAACTACAGTACAGTAATTTAAATTATTATTGCATAGCGTCACAGCAGCGGACGACATCAAATTAACGTTTTCATTATTAGTCACTCTACCTTTGTTTAGGTATGGTCTCCTTGTCGCTCAAACTACTGTTGATTATTTACTTAACGTTTGTGAAAGTTTAGTTACTTTTTGTCTAGGACAGATGTCATCATAGTGATAGTTGTCTTTTTCGAATATATAGTCATGAAACTTAGAAACATAGGAACATTTGAAGGATGGATTCTTCCCATATCCTGTTTCTTCCCTGCTGAAGTTCCATACGGTTGAACAGTCTTGGATATTCTGATTCCATTGGGTGTTGGATCCTATGATGGTGAGCTCGAAGTGCAAATTCCTTCTTAATGTGATGCTTGCACCCGTCCTTGTGGATTTCACAGAGAGTAAGTGACTGAGTGAATTTAGTCTTACGCCGCGCTCAGCTATATGGCTGCGGTCTGTAAATAATCGAGTTTGGGCCAGACAATCCAGTGATCAACAACATAAGTATCGATCTATGCAATTGGGATACGATGACATGTGTCAACCAAAACAGCGTGTGGATTTCAGAGACCGTAACACCTTTGGCTTTGGTCTTCCACGTAGTATTTCTGAAAGAGTGTATCGTTGAGGTTATTTCCATACCTTTCAAACGAAATAATGTTGAGGTTATTTCCATGCCTTTCAAACGAAGCAAACAATTAGAATCGGTGCACCAAGAACATGAAACACAACAATGCTGTTTGATTTCATACATAGTTTCGTTGATAATCATGAAAAGAGAAGCAATAAAAGCCTTTTGAAAATTGACCTTTGGCATTGGCAAACATCGTATACAGAATGAAAGGAAGTTGTCATCCATAAAACGCGCCAAGTATTCAGCCTGCTCAAAGTGGTGAAACTGTTCATAATTACTGTACTGTTTGATCAACGTTTTGAAAGATATTTCATTTAATTTCATACGTTGTGAATTGAACACATGAATGCTCTGGATACAAAAAACCCTTAAAAATCTAGAAAGCCGTAGAATATATTTTTTTAAAATATTATTATAGGCTATTTATATAGCGCACATATCCACACACTAGTGCATGCTCAAAGCGCTGGTATTTTTTCCCTCTATCATTGGATGTGAATCTCAACGGCACATCGCATTATCAATCTCAACTCCCTGAGGAGTATACAACTCTTGGCGCACCGAGTTATTGTGGCTTTCTCATCCTAACGAGGTACCCATTCACAGCTGGGTGGACTGGGACACATAGTCACAGTACTTTGTCCAAGCTCACTGCACGTTGCTGTACCCGCAACTGGGTGTTTGCACGTATTCATGTTGCCACCATCTGGTCAAATACCAACAGATTCGTGGGTTCTTTTAAGTGCACAGGGTTGTGTACTGTACACTAGGGGTTGTGACTACACTGAAAGAGTCTGCACACAAAGTTGACTCCAAGGTTTTTACACCCGGTCACAGGTGGGCTCGATCCCGACACCTTAACCTCGCTGGATCACTAGCCTGGCGCCTTAGCCAGCTCGCCCACCACGACAGCTGGTGTGACAAAACTTCCATAATTATTATACTGTAATTTAAAAGGGAATATTTGATGTCACACTTCTGAATAGTACCCATGAAACCTCTGGCTAAGAAAGCGTACATAATTAAAAAAACGAAATAATTATGATTTTGTGTGTTTCCCCACCGGAATCAAGGCCACTAATGTGTTATCACTACACGGGCTCTACATCCCCGTACATATGCATCGATTAATGGTGTCACGAACTTTCCTTCGTGTTTTGTAGGTGAAGTAGCTAGACACATAATAATCCCAAATCCATCTCCACAATTACTTCAAGAATATCGATTTGACCAGAGGATACAAACAAATGATCCCGAAACGGCATCAGGTTTACTCCCAATCGTTCAGATAATAAAATATCGATACAAGAATGAGATCCAAAACCTGAAGAACGGTTTTTAACATTCAAGATGGCACCCGTTGTCTGGTAGGGACTCATTACTGACCGCGGATGGATCTACATAATGTCTTCAACCGTTATCTGTCAGCTATGATATATTTCTCCGCACTTGTTAGGTATCCTGCGTGGGTTGTAATTGCCCATTGACATGCGAATCAATAGATTTGACTTAAATATTGGCCAAGCCGCGTTTTGCCTGTGAGGCTTAAACAGCATGGCGGGAACGTTTGAGGAGATTAATGTTAAACAGGAGTGATTTATGTTGCTGAGGAACCGAGTATCATTATGATATATGTGTATCTGTCGCTGTGAGTGACTGTGGAGAAGTTACCATTACTCTTGCGGTGTTGTGTATATACTGTGTCAATTCAAATTATCTGAAAAGTTTGAGAGAATTTCTAAACAGTTCTTATTTGGTGAAAGGAAGACTAATATTCTACACACTAAGTTAAGACATTCATGTAGTTCTTTCAAGATCACCTAAAGCTTGCCTTTGTGGTGCTCTGGCGGAATATGCCAATCATTTCTTTTTAAAATGTCCAAAGTATGTCAGCTGCCGGTTTGATTTGATACAAGGCTTTGAAATCCTAAAAATTAGTTTAGATATTAACACCATTCTGTATGGCAACTTTCGTCTGCCACAAACTATAAATGAAAATGTTTTTAGTCAAGTCCATAAATACATTGTACTTAGTGAGCGTTTCAATTAATGTGTAATATATCTTGCCTCTGTTCACTGTCCATTACATGTATTTTGTCCATGTAAAGCGGGCTTTCCTGAGTTGAATTATTTTCAATACTGAATAAAATAAGTTCAAACAAACCGTTTGGATGGACTTTCTAATTTTAAAGGCATTTTACTTCGGATAAACATAACACTCCTGTTTTGATGTGAATAAATGAATGAATCTAACTATACCAAATAAAAGCGAAATCGATAATCTATCAGTATTGTACTTTTCATTGTTATCAATTTTCTGCATAATCAGCAAAACTTCTTTAACAGGAAACCCTAGTCATAAATAATCTTTACAGTTAATATGAAAAACATAAATACAAAAACGATAATATATAATCGATTTATTGGCCGTTTGTGTAACCGTTCCATGTCATTTGTTTTTTACCTGGCATTGGTTCTTCTGTCTCCTTGCCGCATATGAGAAGATGTGAGTCACCTTTTGCGTCCATCGAGAACATACATTCTTCTCTCAGCAGATATCGGTGACATCTTAGACCTTGATTAAAATAATATTAATGTCATATAGAAGTATTTCAAATGATACATGCAAGTTTGGGATGAAAATACAAACTTGGGGCAGGTATTTTTGTATTTATGTTGTTTTTTATATTAACTGTGAAGATTATTGATGACTAGGGTTTCCTGTTACAGAAATGGTACTGAGTATGCAGAAAATTTATAACAAATTAAAAGTACAATACTGATGATGAAGGTGTCATGATTCCAATACTATTAAAACAAAATAACGTCAATAACAGTTGGCTACATGATAATATTCATACAGGTGTGTGCAACAACGTTACAAAAAATGATAATAAAATAACAAGAAAGATTATGCATTCCTAAACGTTTTGATGATAACAATAATGAACTGATGAGAACAACCACGTATACCACCCAGTTGCTTTTATCATACGTTTGATACGCAAATGAAAATATCTTAAGTTAACAATATTTATAAAGAATACTAGTATTGACACTTTGCCAACACTCAAAGATTACTTCAACATGGTTGTATTTTTAAAATACTATTGATAAAAAATGTTGTCTTTAACATCGCATACACACTTGATAATGGATATCCTCTTCTTAAAAAATCAATAGATCTGCTTTTCTAAGCGTAAATTTACATTTCAAACGCATGGGGGTATGTGGTAGCAATTGTATTTCATATCCCAGTCTTCACTGAACCAACGTAATTCACACGAATTTACCTCCTCTAACAAAATGTTGGAGGAAGGAGAGGTGATTAAAACGAAATATTCATTTTTAACAATAGTTTATTTGAATTTTGAACTCTGTGTATTTTCTCTTGACCCACAGTTTCATTAAACAAGAATTCTAGCACGACAATGTGTGATATTCGATTCTGATTGGCTGAGAGCTCATCAAAACCGTACTTAAATGAAAGTGTAAGGACCGCTAATTAAAGTGACCGATTCACCGCGTTCGGTTTTTAAATTACATTTAGCGGTCTTAAATCAACGATAAAGGACCGCAAAATTGAAAACAGAGTAGCTTTATCTTCTAAATAAACCAAAGTATATGTAATTATTAAGTCCCTATCTCAGAGAAATAAATCGGTGTATGCCCTTCCCTTCAGTTTAGTTCCTCCAGTCCGTTCTAACACAAAGGTTGTACTGTGGATATCTGAAGTTGCAATCGTTGCTCATGCCATCGACCACACGTTTGCACCTGGTCATGTACAAACTGGCTTGATATTTCTGATTGAGATGAAACTAGTTCAGCCTCTTAAATGACTAGACATTCACACAACCCACCTAAAATTGACTTGCAGGTATAAAAACATATACAGGGAAACCCCGACATTCCGGACTGTCTTGCAAGTCCAGTCGTCCAGATTAACTTTGTCCGGAATAACGAGTCATTGGTTTGTACTAATGTCTCATCAAATTAAACAGAGATGTATCTAACAGCACTAGCAATGTTTCAAGATGTATGTATGGAATAGTGTCAGTCGTGTCCTTGTGGTGGAAGCTCCTGCACGAAAAGCAGGATATCGGTGCTTCGATCTCTTGACGGCTTCACACCAAACGACTCTCAAATATGGTACTTGCTAGTAAGTTGCTACACTCTTGGCATGAAAGGATAAAACCAATGTGCATTTAAAGGATAAAATAATGTACTTTAAAGGACAAAAAATGTACATTTAAAGGATAAAACTGGTTGACTCGGAGTCAGCTCACTGTGACTGAGCTTGGTGTCCAAGTGGGGTGGCGCTGTCATTCAAATACAAGCAGCCAAACATGCAAGCGTACATGCATGCACGCACACGCACGAACGTTGCTACGTAAGTGGAATAATCTCGTCAAACGGCAAACCCATTTTGATCCTTCCAAAATCTTGGGCGTTGGGATAGCTGGCCTGATGGTGAAAGCGTTTATTTGTCCCGCTGAATACCCAGGATCGATTCCACCCATGGATGGAATGTGTGGAGCCAATTTATGATACCCCCGCCATCATGTTACTAGTGAATATTCCCAAAAGTTGTTTAAAACACCACCCACATATGCGTTCTGATATTACCGTAATATACACAAAATCAGCACAAAAGCCTACTCACTCAAAACACGCACAACACCTGCGTTAGTTATTTGTATTTTTACGACCAAATATAACCCACATTTCGTCCTGCGTTGAAGATAGTGATCTCAGTCGTGCGTCAGCTGCAGAAATACCATGGCAGCTAATCAGTATCAGTGAAATATCTGTACATTTCTCGGGGCGTTCATATTTCCACATTGCGCAGGTAAAACAGTTGGGCTCTGTCGTCCTATCTGATTGTCTCTAAAATTGCATGGCTTGTCCTGGGGCGATACGTCCGTATTGAGATACGTATCATGTGATTGAATTGGGACCAGCTGGGAACATACACGTTGTCGTCAAGTCATCTTGTTTATGGGCCTGATTATGAAGCCATTATGTTGTATCTGATTATGAACATTTCATAAACGGAGTGCTACGGAATTAGTTCACCGTGGATTCATGAGACTGTTATGACAATATAATAAAGCGGTTTTAATTTCAAATAATTTTACGTTTAATAAGTCGAGATATTCATAATGCCAACATATCATATTGGTTAGTGAGTGTAGATTGAAGATAGAACTACCGTGCCAGATGTTTGTAGTTTGTGCGGTAAAGTTAAAATATGGATTGTTTCTTCGTCGGAATCCCGTGATTGTATCCTCGTGACAATATTTACAGCTTGTTCAGCTTGACCTGATCAAGTGAATACTAATGTATTGCGTGACCATGTCACAACTGGTTGGGTCTATGATTGTGAAGGGGTGTACCTTTGTCGCCGTTTGACATCTCAGTGTAGAGAAATCGTCAGCAATGGCCTAACTACTGGGACAGAAATATTGCAGTTGAACATGAAATAGAAAAAGTGATAATTGAACCGGGTGTTGAGAGTGATAGCGAGAGTGAATCGGATTGTGAAAGTAACTGACGTCTGTACTTTGTAAAGTTAGTAAACCAAAATATGACGGTATAAACAATTCAATTAAAACATTAAATTATTGTTTTTTCAGAAGTGTAGTTTTCCGGGACAAGTTCTGTAACGAATCCATATATGCATGCTTCGCCCGAACGCCACATTAATATCATGTTCTGCTCCCCTATTTAATGAAGTTAACTCGGCCTGCCGTTTGTGCTATTTGACCTCCCGGGTCATGCATATGTAGAGTAGCTCAGGTCAAGCTGAACAGGCTGTAGCTATGACATTTTCTCCTCGAAAAATATCCTACCTTGAAGGCTTTAGAAAAACGAAAAGTCGATGAACCCTAATTTGTCATTTTGACCATATTCTGTGTAACGAGTAATAAACAGTACGGTCGAAATCTTGACATGTATTTTAAGAGATACTTGTTTTTTCACCAAATATTAATGGCGAATAAATAATATCATAAATAAATATTGAAATCGTCGCATACTTCTCACATGTAACCAGTGTATGCGTGAGTGAAGTCTGTGTAACTCCAACGACAACCATGAACATCGAGAACAGTCTGTTGAAATCTCATGATTTGATTTGATTTTGTATTTGCAATGTTAAAGTATTTGCAATGGTTAACGCCAACCTTTCGGTAATGTGGTTCGAAGATGTATCCCTCACTCATGCAAGTAACCGCGAATTCAATGGTTGGTACAACGTGTGACACCCGCTTCTGGTGTCCCCAGCCGTGATATTGCTTGAATATTGCTACACGTAAACTCACTCACTCCGTCTGATGGACTGTTTGTTGTTTATGGCCGCTCTGAACAATACTTCAGTCTGAAAGTAATTACACTAATAAACCTGATAATCTATAGCTAGTGGCTGATATCGTGAACCACGACTCATGCCGTCCAAGCTGCAGTGATAGGGAAATCAACTACGTCTCAGAATGTGAAATCATTTGGTCTCTTTTTACACCCAGTGTTCCCCGGGGTGGCTCTAACGAGAAACAAGAGAAACTGGGCACATGCTGTGACCCGGAACCCCCACTGGGTTAAGAAATGTATTACAACTAGAAAATTGATAACATTACATTCATTTACGCACCTGTCGATGTAACATGTGCAGGGGCAACTTGTAGAGGATAATTTCAGGGGGAGTATGTATCAGGTCATGGGTCAGATATGTAGTTCACATGTCAATCGATATACAACACAATCACATCCGCTGAAATTAAATCCCGCATACCAAATTGTTTAGTTTTTTTTTATTATTCAGTGATTTTCTATGCCTTGTACCCGTAATTATTAGCAATTACAGTCTCGACCGCCCCTCGAAGCTTCTCGCCCGTTTCACTGTGTCTTTTATTGTCCCTTCTGCAAGACAACAGCCATTAACAAGTGCACAATTTCGTTGAAAGTTTTAACATTGCATTGTCCCCGCGCTGTGTTTGATCATCGGAATATATACAATGAAGGCTTCCGAACCAATGCATTCCTATCCCTTCCCCCGGACAAGCACCTGCCTAGGATAATAAATACGCGTCCCCATACGCGACAAGGGTGGGAGGGGTCGTATTGTACAGAGAATCAATGTTCCACCTCGTCGATGCATTGTGGCTGTCCAGCAGTCTGTGTAAAAGCATCGTTTCTACACACATCAGTTCAGAAAACTATGATTATACGTTGTACAGACAGAAGTTTCCTAAAAGCTCTAATCATTGTAACTATCTTTCTTTCCCCGTGTGCACAGTAGTGTAACCTCTTATTTCTAGCTTTGTCGGGCCGATTTATTATCTGTGTAATTAGTTCGAATTGATTATATGCCTTGATTAATCAACAATGTAAATCCGTTACGCGGCGTCCTGTGAGTATGTGAGGTCATGCTGAAGAAAACTGGCATCATTTGGAAACAAATTGAATTTTGAAAAATCATTTTTTTGACGTTCTTATCTAGATTATTCAATTTATTCCTCAACAAGACATAAAGGTGAACAAATATACCATTCTGATCGACAAGATATGTCGAAAAAGTTGACAGTTGTAATAAATCAAGATGAAATTTGAAGCAGTTGTGGTATTTTTATTGTAAAGTTGATTCATTTATAACACAATGAGAATTTTAACAGCTTTTCATAATATTTTATATGTTATTAATTTTGTTGTCGAAGTTTATTTTATTGTATGTAAAGATGAACGACAGGCTTCCATATTTTCCATTCTTAATCTAAATGACATGTGATGTCAACACAAAGTTCGGACATATATAAGCCCCTTAGTCTTAAAGGAAGATATCGAGCGACGCAATACGGCTGGAAAATCTAACGTACCACGTGAGATAAATACGTAACACAGCAGAATCCCCTATCACCACTTCATCGCGCTTGAACCTATATCACAATACATGAAATATAGCAAACCTGGACGCTTTTAAAGTTGTACATGTATACAAATAACAGCCTAGGTCATGATATAGCCAGCGCTTTAAACGAGTGGTCCACGACCACCTTTAGTAAATTTCACCCAGTTGCATCCGCGACAGTACACGTGGTACCACATAAATAGCAGGAAGTTGCGGCTTCTGTCAAAATCTGTGACGTACAGTTTCACCCTTGAAATAAATCAACATTGAAAGTAGCGTTGATAATTACCATTTGGGATGACGTAATCTGGCATTTGGTTTACCTGTTACAACAATGCTGGGCCTCGTTCATCAAAGCGACCGTAGTGCTACGACTGTCGTAAGTCTATGTTAAAGCATGGGAGTTTCGATCGTCTTAGGGTTACGATCGCTTTGCCCTGGGCCCCGTTCCTCAAAGCAATCGTAGCGCTACGACTGTTGTAAGTCTATGTTAAAGTATGGGAGTTACGATCATCTTAACGCTACGATCGCTTTGAGGAACGGGACCCTGGTCGTAACTGCAATTTCAGTTTCGTTGGTTCGTACGAAAAACACACGATGTACAAGTAGACTCGGATTCCGCTCAAGGGGAAATATTTGGAAGCAATATCCTTCTACAAATCTTTATTGAAATTCCAAATTCGCTATTGGAAAAAAACCCCGTTTTATCATATTCATAGTTTATTCATTACCAGCGAGGTTACTTCTACGACAGTCCTTAATTACCTCAGGTTCCCACCTTCCCTGCTGATGCGATGACCCGTGAAGTTTCGGGTTAGAATTGGTCTTCAGCAACCCATGCTTGTCGTAAGAGGCGACTAACGGGATCGGGTGGTCAGGCTCGCTGACTTGGTTGAAAAATGTCATCGTATCCCAATAGTGTAGATCGATGCAATTGCTGTTGATCACTGGATTGTCTGGTTCAGACTCGATTATTTACAGACCGCCGACATATAGCTAGAATATTACTGAGTGCAGCGTTAAACAACAACCCAACCAACCAACGATGTGGATGCAACTGTGACGTAATACCACCATTGACGTGGTATGACGTGATGACTGCGTGATAGTGACCTTTCAGCAATGACGTCATAGTTGACATTATTTCCTCACTACAGATAATGTGATATCAGGATATATCGAGCTAACCGTGGAATGGAATTCGCGTCTCGGGGTGTCAGAAAATATTGTATTTCACAAACGGGACGCAGGAAGAACAAGTGATTTCTGCTTCCTGCTTGTATAACACAAAAATGCATCCTCCAAAATACACTAGTATTTTCAGTTGAACAAAGTGACTGTGTTGATTTCACAACGTTCGTGTCAGCTGATACTTCGTTACACCCGGATTGCTTTCGATGGAGAGGGGTAAAATTTAACGCTGCAATAGGCAATATTTCAGCCAAAGAGAGATCATTGTCGTTTAAGGACTCGACTCAGCTTACGGTCGTCTCCCCTAATGATTCTTTAAGTCTGTTAGCTCAAACATGGTGCATACCGATTTCATCCTAATGATACGGGACAATATTCAAGTTTAATGGTATAAATGACAATGTCTAGACCAAGATGGGACCAGACCCGTTGAGCATAGCCACCACTGAAGAAGTGAAACGGCTTTATTTAACATACTGCTACGATACGGCGACTCATTTTCTCCTCCAGCACCGCTCAGAGATAGTGAAGTGATGGGCTACCTGCAACCTACGTAGGAAGGAGACTAAAGTGATGTTGCTGGACTCTTAATTACGCCAACACGTGTGCCTCCACCTGAACAAATAGTTCCTAGGTGACGAGGAGTGATACGGGCCCTTATCTGCTGTTCGTCTGCCTCATAAGGCGTCCACGCGATTGAAGTGTATTAGAAGACAATTTGTTATATTTTTTATGATTTCGGTGCACGATCCGGATTCCATAAATCTATATATCAGCTCGTCGTTTGTAACGGCGCACGTATCTGAAGTTATAGATAATGTATGCTTCTTGAAATTGTATCATATTCTTTAAAAATTAGTGGTTATCAAAGGTGTATTTCAACTATGAAATATGCATTCATTCCATTCTGGAACTGATGGGAATAGCGCTTGCTTGGTTGCTTGCTGCTTGCTTGTTTGTTTGTTAGTTGGTTGGTCGGGTTGTCGTGTTTCTGGCTACACACAGCAATATTCCAGCTGTAAATAATCTGAGTCTGAACCAGACAATCCAGTGACTGATACTACGAGTAACGATGTACGCATCTGGGGTATCATGACATACATCAAGGAAGTCAGCCAGCCTGACCACCCGACCCCATGACACGCCTTTAATGATATGTTGACAGGCATACGGTGGCTAAACATCAAAATTAAACCCGAACTGATAGCAAAGATAATGATAATGATAATAACGGTAATAATTATACTGATAACGGTACATTCTAAAATTGATCGAGTGGTGACGATGGTACTGGTAATGATTGCCCCAGAGAGAGAGAGAGAGAGAGAGAGAGAGAGAGAGAGAGAGAGAGAGAGAGAGAGAGAGAGAGAGAGAGAGAGAGAGAGAGAGAGAGAGAGAGAGAGAGAGAGAGAGAGAGAGAGAGAGAGAGAGACACACACACACACACACATTTTCAGAAACTGTGATTGTCACATAATTTTGACGTGCCTGGGCTGTATTGTGTATATTTGTTTCAGGGTAGGTGGGATGGTGAAGGTGACTGTAAGCCATCCAGTGCCTCGCAGGCAACTTAGGTTGTGTTCTTCAAAAGGAGTTGAAAATGAAATTCGAGTGCCCACTGATCCTTTGATATAACGTTGGGTAATAACTTGTCGCTTCGAGCGAGTGAGAGAGCGAGTTTACTTTTACGACGCTTTTAGCAATATTCCAGCAATATCACAGCGGGGAACACCAGAAATGGGCTTCACACATTGTACCCATGTGGGGAATCGAACCCGGGTCTTTGCGTGAGGAGGAAACGCTTTAACCACAAGGCTACTCCACCGCTCCTCTGTCTGTTAGAGCGTGATTGAATGTGTGGATTATGGATATACTCTTTATAATTAACAGCCATCATCAGCCTATCATCCCCACAATGCTCAAGTAGCCTATAAGAAGATTTATAACACATCATTACACCTGTACTAATTTCTGTCACCTTTCGCTCGGTTCAATGTGTAAAATAAATCATTCAAATAACGTACTAAAATTTTTGAAATTTGTGTTCTGCAAGCATAAATGCATCAACTATTGTGTAATCACCAATCATCGCATATTTACGTACAGTATATGCTTAATGTGTCAACTTTTGATTTTGGATATATTATATTTTTTTAAATTCGAAATAAACCCCAACATCAAACCCCGACCCCATCCTTAACTCACTCACTCACCCTTTCACCACAACGACCTATGATAAAACATCAAACGGAACCATATTTACTCTTAACTTGTGACCGTAATTGTATAGGCTTCCATCACGAGACAAATGGGTGAAATATATTCATTGTTAATTGTGCACCTTGTGTTGCCTGCGTCCTATCTCGGTGGGAATCATTCCTGTTTTTGTCCATTGCATTGTCGCCCACAGTGCTTGTCCTGATGGGGTCAAAGGTACACAAAGCATATGTGGTCATCTGCCTCCCGTTTGTCCTATTAAAGCCGCGCACCTGCCCCTATCATAATGCACCAGAACAGGCCGCTTCATCAGGGTACATTTCAATAGAGAGCGATGAACCTCCAGAATAAACTAAATATAGCCATGCGCGCGTGGATGTTTGGACATCTTTTGTTATTTCAGCTCTGTTCAACAATTCCCGATTTCCAATTTCTTCGGTTGAACAAACATAATCTCAAGCAGCTGAAAGAAATGGCAATTTTTCATCGCGTTGTGCCTTACATCGAAATGTGGTAATCTTGAAACAGCTGTTCAGGGAAACGTTAAGTATCTGGCTTAGAATTACTATGGATTGTTTAACAGATGAAATGGAGTTAAATTTGCAGCCCGGTTTTAGTCAACTTTCATACAGCTGCCACTTTCATATTAGGAAAAGATTTTGACATTCCCTTTAAAAGCGCAGCGGGGAGGTGCGTATAAAAGTGTGATTGAACGCACGTAGGAAGGACTACTGTAACTTGTGTGCTCAATTAAACAATAATTCAATATCGAGTTTAACCTATTCTCACTGATATATCAAAGCTTTCTGTATCAATTTAACTCTTCTTGATGTACTTCGGCATGCTTACACCACCAAAAGAAATTGGGTCGCAAAACTTTCATTTTAGAGAATTCATTTTGTGTTTAATTATCCGATGCTTAATAAAAACCGGCATCTCTTGTCGAGGTATTTTGCTACTCGTTCAACCTTCAGTTTGTACACAATTAGAAAACCATGTTAACCATCCCGCAAATTCTTATCATATTCACTATAACGTAATGTTTTATTTGCAATATCATAATGTAACATTGGAAAATATAATTCTGTTTCCTAGACATTGACAGAAGGTGTCTCATTTTTTCGATCCTGTATCACAAATGACTAAAGTTCGCACATGTATTCGCACCAAATCTGTCATTATCATGATATTAATTCTTTTTTTTTGTAATTATTTTCTGCCAAATTTAAATTTTAGATGAAAATTTATTTTTGAAAAAAATGTGCATCATTCACGCTCAGTGCTCTTGCAAGTTCTCGGCAGTCATGTAATAGGATAATTTATAGTGAATAAATTAAAACAATTTACAGCGTTAAAATAAATTTTGGAGGGGGCCTTTAACAGAGATTAAAAATTCAATTCTTCAGACTTTGAAATAGAGGTGATTCATACGGATGACAATAACTTGATTTGCATAAATAGTGTGGCGTGATTGTCGACAGACGGTCCCGGGTCGCAAGTCGTTTGTCTGCAATGGAGGGGAGATAACTCTTTTCGTGCCCCATACTTTCATTCTTGTACATGTTACATGTATAGTTTGTCTCACAGTCTCTGAACTGCATTATGTTCCCGTCCGCCCAGCCCTTTCTGCATTGCTAAAGATCTAAATGAAGCAAGTCTAGTTTTCCTTAGTTTCTGAATCTCCCTTCTCAATGGATCCCCTTTTTCAGTTTGACAGGAAATGTTTATTTCTATCAATATTATATATATTTAGACTGACTGACTGAGTTTGGTTTTACGCCGCTTTTAGCAATATTCCAGCAACATCACGGCGGGGGGACACCAGAAATGGGCTTCACACATTGTACCCATGTGGGGATTCGAACCCGGGTCTTCGGCGTGACGAGCCAAAGCTTTAACCACTAGGCTACCCCACCGCCCCATATATATTCAGAGACTAAGCGTTTGTCTGGGCTGGGAGACGCATGTCTCAATAGGTGTTGAACAGTCTCTGTGGCATGAATATTAAAGATAGTTATGATACTTTGCAAGAGGGAGAACTTAGGAGAGATATAAACACAGCCATTTTGTCATTTTGAAAATCATACTCCTGTTTGAGGTTTGGCATTTGATGTAAGGGAGATAACTCTTATTTATGCAAATGGTGTGTTTCGCTGCAATGTTGTGTTCGTGAATGTGTGTGAGTGAGTGAGTTAAAATTTCATGTCGCATCAGCAAACCATCAACAAGATCGCTGCTGTAAAAACAAAACAAAATATACACTTTACTATGTATGGAACAGATTGATGGATGATAAGATGCCGATGGCGATCTCGTTTACAGATTCAGGAACATATTTTTATCTTGCATGATAGTACATAAGACAGACGGTACGTGTAACCCACCGGCTGAGAGATCAAATTCATCAGATGCTAGGGAGCAGTTCAAAAGTTTAAACAATAAGTCATAACAATGATGACGTAACTTCGGAATGTTAAATAAAGAATATAGATCGAGATGACACGTACGCAAACGCTCGCTCGCGCGCACACACACGCACGCACTCAGACGCAACTCATAAATGGGGGGTGGGTGGGTGTGAAATATACCACACATACACACGCGCTCGCGCACACATAGAGATGCACCTCACATACACAGACGCATATACGCACACACACACACTCGCACACTTCAAGCTGCTTGCTGATGCCCGGACACAAACCAGACAAATCACTGACAGTACATTGCACTATGAACGGTCCAGACCAAGGTAGAACATCACTCTACCAAGTCGCCAGATAACTTATCACTTGCGACAACCATAAGGCATTGGGTATCTGTTCCAACCTGACAGAAGGTCGCGGGTTCGATCCCCGACCGCGTCATACCAAAATACGTTAAAATATGGTACTTGTTGGTCCCTGCCTGGCGCTCGGCATTAATGGGTACAACAAGGACTGGTTGGCTCGGAGTCAGTATAATGTGTCTGAGTGGGGTATTCATGCTTCACTGCGGCATGGTATCTCAGTGGGCTAGCACTATAAAACCAGCTTAAGTCTGGGCTAGTACAAGCAGCCGCACATACACATACACACGCATGCACGTCGTCATATGAGCGAAATATTCTCAAGCACGACGTAAAACCCAATTTCACCTCACCTTCACCTCCAACCTGACAGGAGACCGACCCTTCTTGTGTGCATCAATGTCTTGTAGAACTGCTGTCGTCTTTGGCAAGGCTTGCATACAACTTCTTCCCTATGTAATGATACCATCAAAGCCAAGATTCTCCTCGCTGTTCGATATCTTTTAAGTATTTATGGTATATTTGAATCTTGGAGTGAGTGAGTAAAGTATTACGCCAGTTGTAGCAGTATCCTACGATATGATACTCAAGTGTGGAATAAAACGCTTTGATCACGCTTTTGGAATCAAGGGGAGACCACTAACAGAAACCACTGAGGGGGGGATAGGGATTGAAAAAAGGAGAGTCTAAGTAAAGTTAGGCTCAGTATTATTCGTTACACTGCTATATCACTGCTTTACTGCAGTGTAACGAATAATGCTGATCCTTAGTTTACTTAGACTGAAAAAAGAGAAGGTCATTAACATTATTCAGTTGACTTATTGTTAGCACTACAGGTCAGGGTAGCATGATCTATTTCGGAGCGTGCATGGATGCACCATGTGCATGGCCACTGAAATGTAATTATAATAGGTACAAGAAATTAGATGAAAT
Source organism: Haliotis rubra (assembly GCF_003918875.1). NCBI lineage: Eukaryota > Metazoa > Mollusca > Gastropoda > Lepetellida > Haliotidae > Haliotis > Haliotis rubra. The sequence continues at coordinate 2,554,117 of NW_025767080.1, forward strand.
GTTATTTGCGAGATCCGCATATATACAGAACATGTGTACTGATGCCACGGAAATCTGCTTCTCAACTATTCTGTTTCAACTCAAAGGGTGGGTTTTGTCAGATTTTACTCATCTTCACTAAGCATGTTCTGTATAGAGAAGATACCTCATGCCACAACGCTAGTTCACCGTGTCGAAGCGTTATAAGCGCAGCAGATCCCGGGAACCAGCTTGACATTAAGTAGAATAATCTGGTTCCACTGTTGGTTTGCGCAGCGGGTTTTGTGCTTATATGTTTAGGTGACCAGGGGGCCGGTCAAGGTGTTTGTACGTTCGGTGTTAATGAGTGAGTGAGTTACGTTTTACGCCACACTCAGCAATATTCTAGCTATGTGGCGACGGCCTGTAAATAATGGAGTCTGGACCAGACAATCCAGTGATCAACAGCATGAGCATCGATCTACAAAATTGGGATTCTATGACATGTGTCAACCAAGTCAGCGAGCCAGACCACCCGATCCCGTTAGTCGCCTCTTACGATAAGCATGGGTTACTGACTATCAATTCTAACCCGGATCTTCACGGGTAACGGTGTTAGTAAGTTACGTAGCTCGGGCTAATGCTCCGGCAATATCACGAAAGGCCATCCGGAATGTATTCCTCGAACGAGTTGACATAGTACCCACGATTCCACGGGGAATATGTATGTGATCATTGATATGATTATATATTGCATTATGTCAATAGTTCAGTAAAAGGTTTATGGTCTTATGGGTTATTATGGGTAACTGTATGGAAAACTGACGCAATTCTGATTTTGTCTGCAATTTCCGGGACACTTGGAATGTGTATTTTACACATTAGGTTGTTGCGTTTCCAGTTCTATTTTTCATAAGTCGCCAAAGTCATAAAACGTGTTTGAATATTTGTCGTTTAACGACAGCGAGAGACTGAAACAATGTGTACGAGGAGCGTTCAAAAGGTAGTCAGCCTCACCAAGATAATGATACAAATGCAGCTGGGTTTTTTATGTTTTATAACTGAGTCAAAAAAGAAACTTCACAAAATGTAATTAGAAAAATAATGAATAAATTTTCTCTGATGATACATCTATGTATCCGAAATGGGATCCCTATGTTTCGACTCTAGAAAAACGTTTGCAAAACCCACTGAAACCCATCCATTCGTCGTGCAAATGACGTTAGTGCCAAATCAGGTTTTGCACCTGCAGTCGATCACGTGATCTTCGCATCGAAGTTTTCTTCATATGCACGTGTTTGCATTGGCCTGAAGAATTGAAAAAACACTTTTAAACCACAATTCTAACGGTACTTGAAATGCCACGATTATCAAATCTGCAACGTGAACGTGCCGTTGCAAGCGGGAAGATAAGTTATTGACGTCGCAAGAGCAATGAGATGCAGCCGTCGTACTGTGTATGACTTGCGAGGTCGTCTACAACAAACTGGCACCACTTCTGATCGCCCAAGGTCGGGTCGTCCACGTGTGACGTCACGAGCAGAAGACCGTCAAATCGTCCTACGTCACCTACGTGACAGATTTCTGCCGGCTACACGAACCAGGACTGAGATGTTTAGAGGTCGACTGTCCTCACAGGCCATTCGAAATCGGTTGCGGGCTGCCAATCTCCATTCACGACGTCCATATCCCGGGCCAATAATGACGCCGTTTCATCAACGTCAACGTCTGCTGTGGGCCCAACGTCACCTCCGATGGACCCAGCTGGAATCGAGTGGTCTTTAGCGATGAATCCAGGTATACCCTCAGATTCGCTGACGGCAGGCATAGAGTCTGGAGACGATGTCGTGAACGGTATGCCCAATGTTGTGAACAGGTAGTCGACAGATTCGGGGGCGGAAGTTGCATGATGTGCTTTCTGTGGGAACAACCGTTCCCGACTTCTGGTCATCCGTGGAAACCTCACAGCTGCTGCTTACCGCGACCAGGTGTTCACCCCTGATATCGTTCCTTTCATACCGGCTCATGGCCCAGGTCTACAGTTCCAGCATGATAATGCTCGGCCGCATACCGCGATGTTGACACGAAATTTCCTTCAAAACGCTGGAATCAACGTCATGGACTGGCCATCGAGGTCCCCTGATCTGAATCCAATAGAGCACGTTTGGGATGCACTTGGGAGAAGGCTTCGTGGTCTTAGGAACCAACCTCAGAATTTGCAGGAACTTGACGCTGCCTTGCAAGAGCAATGGTGCAGAATCCCCAACCACGTGTTCACAAGCATCAGGCAGTCGATGAGGAGACGGTGTTTGGCAGTGCATTGCATGTGAATTTGTATTCTGTGACACTACACGCCGAAATTGAAAATCATGCTGTTAAATACGGGTATTTTACGGATGGTGCGTTTTGTTGTGATGTTTCAAAACATAAACACCATAGGACTCTTAAACAGAGCAAAACCTTTTGTAAAATGAATCACGTTTTAATTCATTGCTACATGAGATTGCTATTTTCACGATGCGTTTCTCTTTTGGGAGTCTCAGAGTATATTATACCCCAAGGTGTTGTGATGCCTTATATCTTGTTAAACACATTACCCGCATATATGAAATTTGCTAATGGTTCCTTCGAAATAAAATGGAAGCGTTTCAACCACTGGACATCGAGAATATATACTAGGCACATAAAGACACTGTGCATACAAAAATTTAAAATCTAAATTTATCAAACCTGTGTAGACACATAAGGATTTAAACTCAGAGATTAGTGACATGTATCCAACATGCATGCACGTGCCACGTTCCGTGACAATTAAACGGCTATTGAAACGCATAGCATGTCAAGGCTCATGTCTGCACAACGCCATGAGGCCATTGGGATGGTCCTTGGGGGAATGTCTCAACGACAAGTGGCTGCACATTTCCACTGCCACCGGAACACCATTTCTGCACTGGTGAGACGCTACCAGAACACAAATGACGTCGTCGATCGACCACGTTCTGGACGTCCACGTGTAACAACGCCAAGACAGGACAGATGGATAAAGGTGACCCATCTTCGCCACAGGTTTCAGACTGCAATGATGACTGCCCGAACCATCCCAGGACTTCGCCGTATCCACCCCAACACAGTTCGACAGCGTTTACGTCATCACGGGATCAGACCACGACGTCCCGCTATACGGCCTATCCTGACACAACGTCATCGACAAGCTCGCCGAATGTGGTGCCGAAATCATGTCCGCAGACCCTTGTTTCGGTGGAGAAATGTTGTTTTTACAGATGACTCCAGGTATAACATTTCCCATAGTGATTGACGTCAACGTGCCGGAGAACGTTATGCACAGGCCTGTGTCTTGGAGAGGAATCGCTTTGGTGGTGGTTCCGTGATGATTTGGGGTGGAATAACAGCACGCCAAAGAAATCCTTTGGTGATTGTTCAGGGCCAGATTCTTCGACCAAGGTGTTGTGATGCCTAATATCTCGTTAACCACGTTTCGCATATGTGAAATTTGCTAATGGTTTTTCGAAATAAAAAGGAAGCGTTTCAACCACTGGACATCGAGAATATAGTTAGGCTGACTACTTCTTGAACAACCCTCGTATGTGAGCAATGATACCTGGACTACACCTGAATTGCCACACCTAACATCAGCCAGCAAAACATGTTTTTCTTGGGACCTATGAGTAATATCTGGATGTTTTGAAAACAATTGTTTGCAACATATCAACTTTGGTCGATCTTACCTTAACGTTTCCTATAAGATGTTACCTGTTTAGGTTTACTTTGTCATACAATGTAAAGCATGTCTTTTGTTAGAAAGTTGGTCACAGCCATACATGGTGCAGCCGGCGTGGGACCTGAATGGGCCCCAGCGTTCATTCACTGTGGAGATGCGGTGTTGATCAGATTAGTATCCTAAAGATGTAATCGCATAGTTGTCTAAAACAAGGTGCATGTGGAAACTGGAAACTAAAGGAAACTAGCATTGTTCATATTGTTCATTAAATATATGTGAAAAATGTCACATTTAATTTATTGGCAATATTTCACGAATATTATGATACTATGTTGCCGCAGTGTTGATGCCCCGCATCCAAGTCTTCTTGTAATTTCTGAAATGCTCGTAATCATTGTCGTCACGGATTGCTAATGAAACAAAACAATACTTCCTGCACAATTGGAAGGTCTATTGGCTGGTCAGTGTTCGTCCCTCCTTGTCACTGTCTTGCCTTCTGCTGATCTGTCCGCGCTCTTCCCGCTGTCTGCTGGCTCCGTTTTCAAAGGCAGATGAACGACCAGCAGGTTGCTTATGTAGGCAACTAGTCTGCCGTACAGACCCTGAAACAAATATAGCCAAGAAGCACATGCATGTCTAGAATACGTGGCAAGTCTAGATTTCTGAAGTTATTGAAAATAAATAAAGTTTCTGGGCATCTTTTCATTATACGTATTCTTGTATTATGAACTGTTTTTTCTGTAAGATATGTTCATTTCAGAGATTAGTTGTTAGTCTAGAAAGCAACCCTCATTGACATAAAATGCACGATAAGCATTTTTAAAATAGTCTGGCAGAGATAATTTCGTCACGAATGTGTAACTGTGTGTATTATCAGGTTGCTGCACTCACGATCATAGTCGATTTATACAGCTGACACTTTCAGAGTGTGCGTGTGTGCGAGTGGAACAACGGTATATAAGACCCAAAACATTACACATTTCTTCAGAACATAAATCAACTTACGCCACCATGAAGCTGACCCTCTTCCTCGCCGTATCCTGTGCAGTCGTTGGTGAGTACAGAATGAGTGTACAGTTTAACAGTACAGTTCCATCTATCCTCTGACTCTGATAATTTGTTGGAGGGCGTGTCAATGTCTCCTGTTCATAATATCAGTAACTTGTTTGTCATTAAGGAGGAATCTTTCTGAATGAAGCATCAGACTACAAAACAAAATATACCTGTAACACCTCATCTATGCAACAAATGTCACATGGAAGTGAGGTAGGCTATGTTGATTGAAATAAACCATCAGTTTGTGACAAAGTCCCAGACATACCCAGGCAAACAAATTCAGAAGGGCATTTGCGGAATGACATTTGAAAGACATATAGGTGATATTGTTTTCAGCTTTGATCAGCAGTGAGGTGTGTAGGGATGTAAGAGACTGTAACCACGTGACCTGCGACAGTTCCACAAACCTTGCCTGTTCCCATGGTGAATGTACCTGCCTGTCCACGCCCGCCGCTGGATCCTGCGCACAAAGTATGCAGATTATTTGTAACACCATTTCACATTTTGGGTTATTTGGTTATAATTTTTTGGTTATGAACATTATTTGTAAATGAACCCCTTTTGATATTTTAAGTTATTTTATTTTAGTTAGTTATTTTAGTTTGTGGTTACATTGAGAATATTACAACGGTTATGTGTTATCAGATAGTTCTCATTACTCTGGTAAGAGGCTGAATTGACAAACGGACATTTGGATAATCTTACCCTAAGTGAGTGAGTGAGTGAGTGAGTGAGAATTATAGTCACACCGGCAATATTTTAGCCACTAAAACAATCTATTTACTGATAAGAGATAAAGTTATATTATAAAATCTGTCGACAAAAGACAGTAAAATGACTAGTTAATCACAGATAGAGAATTATAACTAGCATGGATATTTAAATTTAAACCTCTGTAATGTACAACGCAACATACAAAAAAACGGACTGGAGATCAGCCGCAACTTAAGGAAGATCTCCATACTAGTGACCATGGGGACATACAGTACTTTTGCTACCTGTATGGACCCTAGCTGGATTTATATCATCCCTTCAGCAGCTGGCGATTGTAGGCAATTTTAAAATCACAAAAATACTACTTTTAAAAAATCGGGTAAGTTTAAATTTTCTTTGAATGTTTCGGGACTCTCAGGAGGACAATGATCTTACACTACTTCACCCCCCTGCGAAGGTACAGCCACTAACAATCTAAGTTGCCAATTCAAACTACCAATTATGAAAATACATCTGTCTACAAGACAGGTCAATAAAACTTTATTAATCAAGTCTATTTCTTTCATAAAATTAAAATGAAATGACAGTTAACATTGTTAAAATAATTTTTGACCGTTTTTTACACTCAAATATTTAACCTTTTTGGGAAACGTAATTTGAGAATTAGTTAGAGTTGTTTAACGTTGGTTTGCATTTCAATAATATCACAGTATGTCAGATATGTATTGGAGGACATGAAAAAACATTTGTTTTAGTGGCATTTTAGAAGTTGAGACGTACAATATAGAATACATTTTTAGGGATAACAAGTTCTTTATTTCTTGAGTGCGACGTTTCGATACAGGTCCATGCTTGACAACGGTACAAGAATCTGTATCGAAAGTTGTTTTCCATAAAAATGTGTTCTATATGAAAAAAGAACAGTTTTGATCTTTGACATTTGTCATTTTCTGCAAAACCACTGGTATTGGTGTGGTGCTGCGGCTTGGCTCAGGTTGGTTGTTTTGGTTTGGGTTTTTTTCATCCATATTGAATCTTAACCGTGGAGACATACATCTGTTCAATATGAAGAACGGTAATGAAATAGTGATTGTAATGTATTGGTACGTGTAAAGGCATAGTCCTCTTTTACGGTTAGGTAGCCTTGTGGTTAAAGCGTGCACTCTCACATCTCACATCAAGAACCCGGATTTCAATGTGGACCAAACGAAGATTCGTTCAAACTCCAGTGGCACTGCAAGGTCATAGCCCCAGCAACCTATGGTTGTTGTAAGAGGTGGCTCAAAGGATCGGGTGGTTGGCTCAGTAAATATGTTTGACTGCGCGTCTTTGTTTGCCACTCCGATCACTGGTTTGTCTGGATCACTCATATTTCCGGTGCCCCCTGACATGATAGAGAAGGACTACCTCACTCGGGTTCATCACATTCATTTTTTCCTACACGTTTCTCATCCATACCTCATATGATAGAAAGTAAAGCATGTAAGGTATATATATTTCGACAACATGAGATATGCTATTTAAATGCAATGGGTGATCCTATATGATTCATTCGTCCTGTAGCTGTACACGTTGCTCAAGGTAAGAGGGATGTTTATATTTCAGCAACATGTTCGGCCCGTGATGACTGCGACAGTTGCAGGTGCGGGGACGCACGTGAGAGCCACCACTGCTTCGACGGCAAATGTTTCTGTGGACGTAACTTTGGACCAGGCCTGTAAGTAACTGAGAGGACTCTACCTTTTGAGAAATGATTGTTGATGAGTTGTACATTGTGCAAACCACAGAGAAAAGGCGGTTAGTACGCGGTTACTAAGCCTTACCAAATCTACTCCAACGGTTTACGACAATCGTTTCCGGTCAAAGGGGGATAACTCTTTTTATTGGGCGTGATGACGAAGGTGAACACTGTCAGTGTGTTTGATAAATTCTTATGTTGCTAAGTACCCACCTGTAACAAAAGAAACAAGTCATGTTGTATGAGCTGTGCTGCACTCTTACCCTACTAAATAATGTCGTTGAAAGCTCAAAAGGTTATCCCGGTTCATTCTGTTCTTTCTGCTGTGGTTAAAGTGCCATACACATGTCATTTGTGCAGTGGAGGAAAGAAGGTGAGTTCAGTATCAGTGATGCACTGGCATAGTTTCAGACACATTGAAATCAAGTTATTAATTTGTAAACATGTTATCAATACACCAAACGTATAAATTATAGCAATGAGTAAATCACATCTTAGAGAAAACTGAATACTGATAATGCCGCTCTCTTTTTCAGTGGCAAATAGACGACAAAGGAAAGATTTCATACAGCATGTTTTTTTATGTTTTACTTATTAAACCAACATGTGACAATACTACTTTGTGTTTGGTTATTATATTCAGAGACGCCTAGTGCTCCAGTGGAGACAATTTGATGCTATTGTGTGGGAGTGTGATGGCGTCTAACATGTCTTTCCCAGTTTAACAACTACCACGATTTTATACTTCCTGTGACAGCATATTCACGTCCTTCACATCGCAAGGTGGAAGAGTCAAAATGCACAATGTCGCCCAAGCATTAAGCACATGAAACTATTCGATGACGATATTTTAGCCATGATCCTTCACTTTCAACGTGTTGTTACTGGGCTCAACCATCTTGAACAGTATCGGTTAAATTGGATTTCAATCATTCTTATTGGTTGCCATACGAAACTGATACGACTGATTTAAATACCTTTTATTCTCAGTTTTTATACGACTTTCTGAGTTTTCGCTTGGAAACTTTATTTCAGACCATGTTTAGGTATGACTTTCATCTGTAAATGATCAAAAAGTACTTCCATGATAGCAGGAACGAAATGAAACGATACGAGAAATTCACAGAATTGCATCTGCCATATGATTCAGTCTGCATTGCTTGATATACGACTGATTCTGGGTGGAGTTGAACCTGTTCATTCAACATGCGCACCCGTGATCGCTTCACAACAGCTACCGCTGTCGAAATTCTCCAGTTCATATTATCTGAGGCTCATCTCTGAACATCTGGTAATCAGGGCTTCATGCACGTCGGCATGTCGGACGTAACCCGATCTGTCATCATCTACCTACCAATGTGTTATGGAGGCTATATTAGCCCACTGCTGTGGTGAAGAGTGCTTATCAGAGATGAGTCTGCAAAGAGCGGAAGCTAGGACAAGAATGTTTCGGACGACCTAACGAAGCCCTTGGTGTTGATGACTTAAGCTTCAGGTATATCGATGATTTGATATCATTCAATAACCATCAAATAGGCAATTCCCTTTCACTGATTTACCCACCTGAACTTGAAATTAAGGAGACAAGTAAGACTGCCTCAACTGTTTCATATTTAGATCTATGAATAAAAAATCAGAGTGACAAAAAAAACCTCCCCACAAGGCTGTATGACCAAAGGGATGATTTCAGTGAGTGAGTGAGTTTAGTTTTACTCCGCACACAGCAATATTCCAGCTACAGGGATGATTTCAACTTCCCAAAAGTCACCTCTCCTTTCGTGTCAAACAATATTCCAACAGCTCCAACAGCCTCCGTGTTGTAGTGGTAAGAACGTCCGCCCGGAGAGCGGAAGGTTGTGGGTTCGATCCTCGGCCGCGTCATACCAAAAGACCTTAAAATATGGTAGTTGTTGTTCCCTGCCTGACGCTCGGCATTAATAGGTACAACAAGGACTGGTCGGCTCGGAGTCAGTATAATAAGTCAGCTTAACTGCGGCATGGAATCTCAGTGAGCTAGCACTATAAAACCAGCCGAAGACTGGGCTAGTTCAAGCAGCCACACATACCCACGCATGCACGTCGTCATATGAGCGACGTTAAACCCCATTTCAACTCACCTCCAACAGCTCCAGCCTTTGGTGTTTACATTTCACAACTTTTGAGATACAGTCGAGCGTGCACTTTTTACCAAGATTTCAAAGAGTATCATACCACTCTTGCTCGGATGTTGTTTGATCAAGTAAAAGGTAAATATTATGGATGACAACTTCTTCTTTATTGTATGTCACAACGTTTCTGGGCTATACCTTGCCCCTTCACCTGGCGAACACCTAGTGTAATAGTGATTCATAAATACATGCTGTGTCATCGTATCGCATGGTGACAATCACTGGATTGTGTGGTCCAGACACGATTTGTCTACAAACAGCATCATACAGCTGTCATACTGCTGAAACAAATATATGTTCATACTATGGTCGCAATTGTACAATCGGTTCCGCTTTTAGCAGGGATTTCTTATGAATGTGGAAAGAGTTTTGTCGCTTTTATTTCCAACTGTTATCACAACAAACTTGTTACTTTATATGGAGTATGTGTTCGTTTAACGCCGTATTCAGCAGTACTACAGCTGTATAACGCGGTTTGTAATCAATCTAGTCTGAACCAGACAATCCAGTGATCAACAGCATGAGCATCGAAATATGCAATTGGGATACGATGATATGTGTTCCCGTTAGTCGACTCTTACGACATGCATGGGCTCTTGAAGACTAATTCTTATCCGGGTCAGGTCAAAATGTAAACTACCTGGAAAACATACTATGGCGCCCCCAATTGACTACACAAATATAAAAATCAACCGAAAACGAATATCCCTCATCTTTCATTACAGCATCTTTTAGTATTAGCCAATATCATTTTTGAGAGGCATCTTAGAAGTTGATAACGGTGTGAATGCCTACACCGAAACGTTTAGCTCATTGCAATAAAAAGGTGGACTATCCATAGACATGTATAGACATATGTATAGACACACGTCCAATACAGGCTACAATTATATATTCAGTATGGAATCACTCCTTCAGTGTTACAGACACAATCGTTACTTCACAACTTCCAATTATGCCATCAAATAAAAATTAAACGGCAGAATTCAACTATTAACCTCCCTGCCAAATCGCAACAATACTATACCTGCATTACACCAGGAAATTCATAGCGGCTCTTATATCCAAACATCTGCCCACAAAACCTCGCTACTCTTGAGTATATGCTTGACGTACCTTAAACTATTTAAACTTAATCACAGTAAATCTTTTAAGAATGCACTTGTAGGGTGTACTTATATTGTATCATTTCATGCAAATGTTTCGTCACGACATGACCGAAATATTGCCTATGTGACGCTGAATATTGATTCACTCGTGCACCTGTTTCTTGGTATCCCCCGAAATCCGATCTATCTGAAGCGCTCGTTAAATCTTCAACATATTAATGATGACGAGTTCACAAGTCCTTCAAGGTACGGTGATTATTAGGAATTACATTGAAATCTTCCCTAAAAATGTTTAATCACAAGCTCGTCTCTACATTTCTGCTTTGTTTCAAGCTTCACGATCCCTCAGAGGCTTGGAGAATTGATGCACAATTTACTTGGAACCATATGGAACTTTCGGAAAGTACCTGTAACAGATTTAATCTTTCCGCTTTGTTCAGCTTGAGACGGCATTACCTTAACACACGCGACAAAACCCTTTCCTAATCAAGAGAACAGAGTTGTGCGATTCTAACTAGTTACTCAACACAAAATAGTGATGACACGTCAACTAAAACCAAACCCGATGATCACCAACCACGCAATCAACCGAGTCTGTCCACCGAATATAATTTACAATGATGGGGTCCAAACCGGACAGAGTAATTAAATGAAACAAAATGCTGCTATGTAATCCGACTCTGTAATACGAACCGTCTCCTATACCATCTTCCAGTACACACGTATACTAAGAATCTGAAGGACCAGAGAATACACAAAATATATAGGCCAAAGTCAAGGGGTAAACGTCATGTTGACCCATCTTTGAGATAAAGGTTCACATGAAGTACAAAACTACAGCACGATAAGCTATTTTTTTCAGAAATAGTCCGGCAGAGATAATGTCGTCACGAATGTTTTTATGCCATGTGTAACTATGTGTATTATCAGGTTGCTGTACTCACGATCATAGTCGATTTATACAGCTGACACTTTCAGAGTCTGCGTGTGTTCTTGTGTGCGTCCGGGCTTGCGTTTTTTTTTTTTATTGCAATGCCACAAATCAAATGATTTAGCAATAAAGGTTTTGAGCGAATCAAATCAGTTTCAAGGATCTATTCAGATATGAACTGCTACCTCACTTGTCTGAAATCTGTCGTCTTTCCATAAGTATATGTCGAATATAAAAGCCGGTTATATTGTTGAGAAAGTAGTGCATGACAAGACTTTCAAGCCTCCCTAAAAGATTCCAAATTTGTCCAAATCAGATTCAGATTGGTCTGTTTGCTCCTAGCCTGTTGCTCGACATTAACGGATTGCGAAGAAGGTATGGGCGGCTCCGAAAATACATGCTAAGAAGGCGGTGGCTCATGGGCCAATCTGGTGGAATAATTACTCTTTTAGTTTTTCTGCTGGAGTATATCATCCGGGTATCCTTGGTGCTGCAAGTTGGAAACCCACTTGTTTTTAGCATTGTCCTTGTGATACTCCGTGGTGGGTGGGGAGCTCGGATGATGAAATAAGAAACAACAACCATGCCTTATTTACACCCCCAACCCCCATCAAAAAATACAAACGTCCGCTTGAATCAGATCCTACTGATACTGATCTCAGACTGCCCAAACCTATCGATTACTGGCCACGTTTTCTAGTCATTTAGACTGAAGACCGCACACCGTTGAAATCAAACCCTTCTCCTGTGTCCAAGGCATTGCTGGTGATGTGAAGAATATTAAAAGATTACGTTCTGGCGCACTGTTGATTGAGTGTGCCAAAAAGCAACAATCAACCAACCTGTTGAACACTAAAACGTTTGTCGGCATTCCGGTCACCATCACGGCCCACAAAACACTCAACACGAGTAAGGGTATCGTAAGGGACCGTGATCGATTACTCGCTGACATGTCGGAATTGGATATTGTCTCCGAAAATACATATGAACAGTAATCACATTCGTTACACTTCGTTTATCCTCACCTCTTATCTCAACAAGACTGACCTCTTGACCTCCAAGTACAGATTGGTCCGGAATGACCATAAGGTCACGAATCACAAATAGGGTAGATATTGATAAGATAAAGCTATATAAGACAAGAAAACTACATTTCTTCAGAACATAAATCAACTTACGCCACCATGAAGCTGACGCTCTTCCTCGCCGTATCCTGTGCTGTCGTTGGTGAGTACAGAACGAGTGTACAGTTCCCCTGTACAGTTCCAGTCACCTCTATCCTCTGACCCCACAAGGGCAATGCCAGCTAACAGTGCTTGTTCTTCAAAGCATTGATAATTTGTTGGAGAGCGTGTCAATGTCTCCTGCTCACAATATCAGTCACTTGTTTGTCATTAAGGAGGAATCTTTCTGAATGAAGCATCAGACTACAAAACAAAATATACCTGTAACACCTTCTCATCTATGCAACAAATATCACATACAAGTGAGGTAGGCTATGTTGATTACAATAAACTATCAGATTGTGACAAAGCCCCAGACACAGCCCTTGTGAACAAAATAACAAAGGGCATTTGCGGAATGAAATTTGAAAGACATTTTCAGTGTCTACCGATATTCTTTTCAGCTTTGATCAGCAGTGAGGTGTGTAGGGATGTAAAAGACTGTGACCACTTAACCTGCGACAGTTCCACAAAGCTTGGCTGCTCCCACGGAGAATGTACCTGTCTGACCTCTGCCACCGCTGGATCCTGCGCACAAGGTATGAACATTATTTGTACATTCTCATCTATTTCATATTTCAGGTTATTTTATAATTTTGTGGTTACATTGACAATATTACAACGGTTACGTGTTATCAGATTGTTCTCATTGGAGTGGGAGGATCCTGCGCACAAGGTATGAACAGTATTTGTAAAATGACCTATTTCATATTTTGACAATATTACCACGGTTACGTGTTTTCAGATAGTTCTCACTAGGGTAGTATAAGGGACCAAAGTGACAAACGGACATTTGGATAGTCTACCCTTAGGTTCCAAACAGAGCAAAGAGAGCGTAAGGTCAGAATTCGCGTGAGAGTTGTTTCGTGTATTTCAGTAATATCACAGCTTGTTAGATATACATTGGATGAAATGACAAAACATAGTTTTGATATTGGCCATTTGTCACTTTCTTCAAAACCACTGGTATTGGTATGGTGTTGACAAAGACGCCTGGCTCTGAATCCATATCGAACCTTAACCGTGGACACAAACAGCTGTTCATGAATATGAGGAAAGTTAACGAAAAAGTGATTGTAACGCGTGAAAGCATAGTCCTCTTTTACGTGAAGGGAAGGTTGGCTAGCCTTGAGGTTAAAGCGTGCACTGACACGTCGAGAACCCGGATTCAGTTTCCATGTGGATTAAACAAAGATTCGTCATATGGGTTCAAACGCTAGTGTGGTTGTTGGGTTTTGCCACAGCAACCTATGTTTGTCGTAAGAGGTAGCTCAAAGGATCGGGTGGTCAGGCTCAGTAACTTGGGTGACTGCGTGTCATCCGATCACTGGATTGTCTGTACCATTCACATTTCCGGTGTTTACTGACGTGACATTGAAGGACGACCTCACTCACTTGGGTGCATCATATTCACTTCTTCTACATACACACATCTCATACATACCTCAAAGACAGAGGTATGATAGAATGTAAAGCATAAAGGTATATATACTTCGACAACATGAGATATGCTATTTAAATGCAATGGGTGATGAATCTGATTCACTCCTCCTGTAGCTGTACACAATGCTCAAGGTAAGAGGGATGTTTATATTTCAGCAACATGTTCGGCCCGTGCTGACTGCGACAGCTGCAGGTGCAGGGACTCACGTGAGGTCCGACACTGCTTCGACGGCCACTGTCTCTGTGGACGTGGTTTTGCACCAGGCATGTAAGTAACCGAGAGGGCCTTACCTTTTGAGAAATGATTGTTAATGAGTTGTACATAGCGCAAACCACAGAGAAAAGGAGGTAACTAAGCCTTACCAAATCTACTCCAACCGTTTACAACAAGCGTTTCCGGTCCAAGAGGGATAACTCTTAATATCGGTGAAGATGCCGAAGGTGAACACTGTCAGTGAGTTTCATAAATCCTTATGTTGCTAAGTACCCACCTGTAACTGAACGGATGTGTGGTACATGTTGCAAGAATATCTAGTTAGGTTGTGAAGGTGTATGGCAGCATGAGTCGGGATCTTGAAGAAACAAGTCATGTTGTATGAACTGTGGTAACTCTTACCCTACCATACACTGTCGCTGGAAGCTCACAAGGTTATCCCCGTCCATTCTCGCCATTCTTCAGTGGTTAAAGTGTCATACTGGTGACATTTATGCAGTGAATGAAAGAAAGTAAGTTCAGTCTCAACGTTGCACTGACATTTCAGACACATTGAAATCAAGACAGTTAGTCATTAATCTGTAAACATGTTGTCAATACATCAAAGGTATAAATTATAGCAATGAGTATATCGTATGTTAGAAAAAACTGAATATTGATAATGCCGTTTTCTTTTTCAGTGGCAAATAGACGACAAAAGGATGATGATATGCACAGCTTTTTGTATTGTCCATTTATTAAATCATCATGTAACAATACTACTTTGTGTTTGGTTATTATATTCAGAGACGCCAAGTGCTCTAGTGAAGACAATTTGATCCTGTTGCGTGAGAGGCTGGCAAGCGATGGCGTCTAACATGTTGTTGTAAAGGATCAAAACCGACTCCGAGATTTTGTTTGCAAAAGTAAGCCCGCGGCAGAGGGAAATTGGGGAGGGCCGAAAGCCCCGACCCGACTTCCCCCGAGGCAAAGGGCTTACTTTTCCCCAAAAAAACCCAACCTAGTAAGCGAAGTGTTGCAGGTTCGAAACCAAGTATCGGTACTATATATTGGAAGTTTTCAATGTGATAGTTTACGATGGTATTCGGTGATAGCAAAACAAAGTCATGTCTCATCCAACGTACAACTTGTCTTCAGAAACACTGGTAATAGATTTAATCAAATAATTCATTGTAAGTTAAGACTTGGCTGTAATGACTTAAACGCACATAAATTTGACCGTTTTCTTCAAAATACGTCTACTTGCACTTGTGGCCATCATTATGAAGATGCCATTCATTTTCTATTTATCTGTCCAAATTTTAATTCAGTTCGATCGAAGTGTTTCTATTACATAAATGGTTTTAATATTCAGTCTGTACTATGTGGAAGTTACTCAAAGAAATCAATGAAAATATTGTAAAAAACGATTTTTTACCTAATTGATTAATTATACTACTGTCTTTTTCATTAAGTCTTTTACTCCTCAAATGGTGTGTTCTCTTGTCTGTAATGATGAATGTATATAATTTTTATAGGCTTATAGCCTGTTTACCAATCCGTTCATTTAATAATGAATAAATATTGTTTAAATCACAAAGTCATGTCAACCTTCAAAACAAGTAATAATTCAAAGTCAAAGGAAAATCCTCAGAAAATTCCGGGATGCGGGTAATTCTGTTGAAAATCCACGATAATTCATGGAGAATGCCCGCGAAACTGCCTGTAGAGGTTTATTCGGTAAGAGGAAAACCTGGCGAGACAATACAGTCACGTCAATGGAGGGTTATAATACCAGTTTAACACCTTCTACGATCTCTACTTCCTATGACAGCATGGTCACTTCCTTCTCATCGGGACCGCCTCCGTGGTGTAGTGGTTAGAGCGTCCGCCCGGAGAGCGGAAGGTCGATCCCCGACCGCGTCATACCAAAGACGTTAATATATGGTACTGCCTGACGCTCGGCATTAATGGATACAACAAGGACTGGTCGGCTCGGAAGTCAGTATAATGTGTCTGAGAGGGGTATTCATGCTTCACTGCGGCATGGTATCTCAATGAGCTAGCACTATAAAACCAGCTTCAGTCTGGGCTAGTACAAGCAGCAACACATGCACATGCATGCACGTCGTCATAATTAATCTTAAGTACGACGTTAAACCCCATTTCACCTCACCTCCAACAGCTCCAGCCTTTGGTGATTACATTTCACAACTTTTGAGATACATCCGAGCATGATCTTTTTACCAAGATTTCAAAGAGCGCCAACACATCTTGCTCGGAAGTTGTTTGATCAAGGTTACAACATTCAAGGCCTTAGTAAATCTTCCGAAATGTTTAATGGTAGAAATGTGGAAGAAATTTCGAAATTTGATGCTTCAGTGACTAAAATGAAATCCGATGTAATTTCACATTTTGACTTGTACCATACGTTCCTGAATTATTTCAGGTGGACAATTGACTATACTTTCTATATGTTTATGACGGGTGCCACCGATGGGACAGGACAGGCTCGCCTTTTCATGAACACCTGGTATCATCATAGTGATTCATAAACACATGCTCTGTCATCGTATCGCATAGTGAAAATCTCTGGATTGTTTGGTCCAGACTCGATTTGTTTTCAAGCATGGGTTGTTGAAGACCAATTCTAACCCGGATCAGGTCAAAATATAAACTACCTGGAAAACATATTATGGAGCCCCCTTCTGACTACAGAAAAAAACAACCAAAACCAAATACCTCATCTTTCAGCATAGCATCTTTTAGCAATAGTCAATATCATTTCTTTGAGAGACCTTTAAGAAGTGTTAGTACCTACACCGCACTCATTGCAATAAAGAAGTTGACTATCCATACAACTTGGTTTTCCTGTCAATATCATCTTGTATAGACACACACCTAATACAGACTGCAATCATCTCTTCAATGTCACATACACAATTATATCATCAAATAAAAACGGCAGGATGCAACTATTAACCTCCCTGTGTTAAAAAGGTTTAAAAGTCCCCTTTGAACCAGCAAACTAGAACATAGACAAGTCTAAAATATTCAATAACATATTGAGCAAACAATGAGCTAGCTACAATGAATGACACTACAGATATCTAGTACAATGCAGTTGAGTCAATAAACCTAAAATGTTAGGTCACAAATATAAAATATTTACGCCCAACATCATCTTGTATAGACACACGCCCAACATCATCTTTTATAGACACACGCCCAACATCATCTTGTATAGACACACGCCCAATATCATCTTGTATAGACACACGCCCAACATCATCTTGTAAAGACACACCCCTAAGGTCATCTTGTATAGACACACGTCCAACATCATCTTGTATCGCCCAACATCATCTTGTATAGACACACGCCCAACATCATCTTGTATAGACACACGTACAACTTCATCTTGTATCGCCCAACATCATCTTGTATAGACACACGCCCAACATCATCTTGTATAGACACACGCCCAACATCATTTTGTATAGACTCACGCCCAATATCATCTTGTATAGACACACGCCCAAACATCATCTTGTATAGACACACGCCCAACATCATCTTGTATCGCCCAACATCATCTTGTATAGACACACGCCTAACATCATCTTGTATAGACACACGCCCAGTACCATCTTGTAAAGACATACGCCCAACATCATCTTGTAAAGACACACGCCTAACATCATATTGTGTAGACACACGCCCAACATCATCTTGTGTAGACACACGCCCAACATCATCTTGTATAGACACACGCCCAACATCATCTTGTATCGCCCAACATCATCTAGTATAGACACACGCCAAACATCATCTTGTCTAGACACACGCCCAACATCAGCTTGTAAAGACACACGCCCAACATCATCTTGTATAGACACACGGCCAATATCATCTTGTAAAGACACACGCCCAACATCATCTTGTAAAGACACACGCCCAACATCATCTTGTATAGACACACGCCCAACATCATCTTGTATAGACACACGCCCAACATCATCTTGTACAGACACACGCCCAGTATCATCTTGTAAAGATATACGCCCAACATCATCTTGTAAAGACACACGCCCAACATCATCTTGTGTAGACACACGCCCAACATCATCTTGTGTAGACACACGCCCAACATCATCTAGTATAGACACACGCCCAACATCATCTTGTATAGACACACGCCCAACATCATCTTGTATAGACACACGCCCAACATCATCTTGTATAGACACACGCCCAACATCATCTTGTATCGCCCAACATCATCTAGTATAGACACACGCCCAACATCATCTTGTCTAGACACACGCCAAACATCATCTTGTGTAGACACACGCCCAACATCATCTTGTATAGACTCACGCCCAACATCATCTTGTATAGACACACGCCCAACATTATCTTGTATAGACACACGCCCAACATCATCTTGTATAGACACACGCTCAATACAGACTACAATCACCCCTTCAGTGTTAGAGTCAAATAAAGAATAAACGGCAGAATTCAACTATTAACCTCCCTGGCAAATCGCAACAATACCATACCTGCATTCCACCAGGAAATTCATAGCGGCTCTAACATCCAAACATGTACCCCCAAATCCTCGCTACTCTTGAGTATATGCTTGACGTACCTAAAACTATTTAAACTTAATCACAGTAAATCTTTTAAGAATGCACTTGTAGGGTGTACTTATATTGTATCATTTCATGCAAATGTTTCGTCACGACATGACCGAAATATTGCCTATGTGACGCTGAATATTGATTCACTCATGCACCTGTTTCTTGGTATCCCCCGAAATCGGATATATCTGAAGCGCTCGTTAAATCTTCAACATATTAATGATGACAAGTTCACAAGTCCTTCAAGCTGAACAATTTAGAGAGAATCTGTTTTCGGATCATGTTCAATCATTACTTGATAAATCAGTTGATAATGCGTTCACAAATATTGATGACAGCATTAAATATGTTACTAATGCTCTCTGTTTAGCTGCGGAAAATATGAAAAGAAAAATTGGTACATCAAAGAAAATATTAAACAAATGGTATGATAGTGCATGTGAGAAACTTAAAACTAAACGTTGTAAGCTATTAAATAAGTTTAGAAAATCGAAAGATAAGAGGTCATTTGAAGAATATTGTCAGATAAGAAATGAATATAATGTAGTATGTAAACAAAAGCGACTTGATTACTTTAAAGAAAAGCGGTTAGACATAGAAAATAGCATATGGGACTCAAAAATGTTTGGCTTAAACTGAAAACTTTGAACTCTTCTATTGTAGCAAAAAACAATATTAGTATGAATGAGTGGCATCAACATTTTAGAAATCTTCTCAACTTAGAAACGGATAATGATACTGATAACTTTGTTGACGACGCAAATCCATCAGCGTCTCCTGACCCTAATTTTGCGCTAACAGAGGATATGCTGGACTCTCCTATTAGTAGGGACGAGATTCTGGACAGCATTAAATGCTTAAAACCCAATAAATCACCAGGTATTGATGACGTAATACCCGAGTAAATTAAGAATTCGGCAGATATTTTAGCACCATATTTAGAATTATTATTCAATATAATATTAGAAAATGGTAGTTTTCCAACTTGTTGGACAATCGGCATTATTGTCCCGCTCCATAAACAAGGAAGTATCGATAACCCAAATAACTATAGAGGCATTACTCTTTTGAGTATTTTTAGTAATGTTTTCACTTCTATCATTAACAGAAGATTAGTAACTTGGGGAGAGACATTGAATAAAATAAATTAATCCCAGGCAGGTTTTAGACATGGATATACGACTACTGACAATATGTTTATATTACAAAGTATTATACAGAGATACCTCAACATCAAAGGTGGTAAACTCTATACACTTTTCGTTGATTTCGAAAAAGCATTTGATTCAGTTGATAGACAAAAGCTATGGTCTATTTTCAATACCCATGGTCTAAGTCCTAAAATGAAAAAAATGATTTATAATATGTATGAAAATGTTAAAGCTTGTGTTAAGAATAACAATGAATTCTCAGATTCGTTTGAACTACAAATCGGGGTAAGACAAGGCTGTATACTTAGACCATTTTTATTCTCATTTTTCATAAATGAATTAGCAACCCAAATTGAAAACAATTGTGATTATGGAATACAGTTACACCCTGACCTAGTACATATTTTTCTTCTGCTTTTTGCAGACGATATCGTGCTATTCTCAAGCACTGTTGCAGGTTTACAAAGACTTATACAAGAACTTGAGAATTATTGTGACCAGTACAAATTAGCGGTAAATAGAAATAAAACTAAAGTAGTAGTTTTTAAAAGAGGGGGACGTTTATCAAAAAACGAGAAATGGTTGTATAAAGGTGAAGACTTAGAATGCACCAGTTCGTACAAATATTTGGGAATGTTCTTTAGTAATGTTAATTACGCTTGTTTGCAAGCACAAAAGGTCATGATAGGTAACTTTAAACAATTAAATGTACTTGGTGACATAAATATAAGTTCATACTTTAAAATATTTGATGCCAAAATTAAGCCAATTTTATTGTATGGAGCCGAAATATGGGGTTTGAATTATTACAGTGATATTGAAAGAGTTCAATTGAAAGCATGTAAAAGATTTCTTGGTGTTTAATCCAATACGATGAATACAATGGTGTATGGAGAATGTGGTAAATACCCGATGCACTTATTTACAAATATCAGAGTTATAAAATACTGGTTAAAATTACTGAAGATGCCTTCTTATAGGCTACCAAAGAAATGTTACAATATGATGATGCTATTCGATAAAAATGGACACACAAATTGGGTTTCTGCTGTTAACCATTTTCTATGCTCGAAAGGGTTTGGTTTTGTATGGAACGATCAGTATGTTGATTCTGAGGGTAAGTTTATTTTAGAACTAACACAAAGATTAAAAGATATCTATTTGCAAGAATGGTTTGAAAAGATATCACTTTCCAGTAAATGTCTGTATTATAAGATGTTTAAATGTACTTTTGACTCCGAAACTTATCTTTCATGTCTAAACGTAAAAAAAGTATAGGATAGCGTTAAGCAGATTGAGATGTTCTTCACATGATTTATCTATCGAAAGTGGAAGATTTAAAAATGTCAAAAAAGAAAATAGAACTTGCAAACTATGTGATCTTAACCAAATAGAAGATGAATATCATTTTCTTTTAATTTGCCCTGCTTATAATTCCATCAGAAAGTTGTATATTAAGAAATATTATTGTGCCCATCCAAACCTTTATAAATTCTCAGCATTGTTGAATAACAAAACCCATACTATACTTCAAAACTTGTCCATGTTTGTTTACTATGCCATGTTGATTAGGACAGAATATATCTCAGAACACAATGTAACCTAAAGTTGATTATTTTCCCTTCTTCATGTATATTATCCGTGCGTGTAAATATTGATTTATAAATGCATTGTACTACAGGCCTGTGGCCTTTCAGTACCGGAAATAAAATATATATAACATTAAGACTTACATTGAAATCTTCCCTAAAAATGTTTAATCACAAGCTCGTCTCTACATTTCTGCTTTGTTTCAAGCTTCACGATCCCTCAGAGGCTTGAAGAATTTATGCACAATTTACTTGGAACCATATGGAACTTTCGGAAAGTACCTGTAACAGATTTAACCTTTCCGCTTTGTTCAGCTTGAGACGGCATTACCTTAACACACGCGACAAAACCCTTTCCTAATCAAGAGAACAGAGTTGTGCGATTCTAACTAGTTACTCAACACCAAATAGTGATGACATGTCAGCTAAAACCAAACCCGAAGATCAGCAACCACGCAATCAACCGAGTCTGTCCACCGAATATAATTTACAATGATGGGGTCCAAACCGGACGGAGTAATTAAATGAAACAAAATGCTGCTATGTAATCTGACTCTGTAATACGAACCGTATCCTATACCATCTTCCAGTACACACGTATACTAAGAATCTGAAGGACCAGAGAATACACAAAATATATAGGCCAAAGTCAAGGGGTAAACGTCATGTTGACCCATCTTTGAGATAAAGGTTCACATTAAGTACAAAACTACAGCACGATAAGCTATTTTTTCAGAAATAGTGCGGTAGAGATAATGTCGTCACGAATGTTTTTATGCCATGTGTAACTGTGTGTATTTTCAGGTTGCTGTACTCACGATCATAGTCGATTTATACAGCTGACACTTTCAGAGTCTGCGTGTGTTCTTGTGTGCGTCCGGGCTTGCGTTTTTGTTTTTTTATTGCAATGCCACAAATCAAATGATTTAGCAATAAAGGTTTTGAGCGAATCAAATCAGTTTCAAGGATCTATTCAGATATGAACTGCTACCTCACTTGTCTGAAATCTGTCGTCTTTCCATAAGTATATGTCGAATATAAAAGCCGGTTATATTGTTGAGAAAGTAGTACATGACAAGACTTTCAAGCCTCCCTAAAAGATTCCAAATTTGTCCAAATCAGATTCAGATTGGTCTGTTTGCTCCTAGCCTGTTGCTCGACATTAACGGATTCTGATGAAGGTATGGGCGGCTCCGAAAATACATGCTAAGAAGGCATTTTAGTTTTTCTGCTGGAGTATATCATCCGGGTATCCTTGGTGCTGCAAGTTGGAGACCCACTTGTTTTTAGCATTGTCCTTGTGATACTCCGTGGTGGGTGGGGAGCTCGGATGATGAAATAAGAAACAACAACCATGCCTTATTTACAACCCCAACCCCCATCAAAAAATACAAACGTCCGCTTGAATCAGATCCTACTGATACTGATCTCAGACTGCCCAAACCTATCGATTACTGGCCACGTTTTCTAGTCATTGAGACTGAAGACCGCACACCGTTGAAATCAAACCCTTCTCCTGTGTCCAAGGCATTGCTGGTGATGTGAAGAATATTAAAAGATTACGTTCTGGTGCACTGTTGATTGAGTGTGCCAAAAAGCAACAATCAACCAACCTGTTGAACACTAAAACGTTTGTCGGCATTCCGGTCACCATCACGGCCCACAAAACACTCAACACGAGTAAGGGAATCGTAAGGGACCGTGATCGATTACTCGCTGACATGTCGGAATTGGATATTGTCTCCGAAAATACATATGAACAGTAATCACATTCGTTGCACTTCGTTTATCCTCACCTCTTATCTCAACAAGACTGACCTCTTGACCTCCAAGTACAGATTGGTCCGGAATGACCATAAGGCCACGAATCACAAATAGGGTAGATATTGATAAGATAGAGCTATATAAGACAAGAAAACTACATTTCTTCAGAACATAAATCAACTTACGCCACCATGAAGCTGACCCTCTTCCTCGCCGTATCCTGTGCTGTCGTTGGTGAGTACAGAACGAGTGTACAGTTCCCCTGTACAGTTCCAGTCACCTCTATCCTCTGACCCCACAAGGGCAATGCCAGCTAACAGTGCTTGTTCTTCAAAGCATTGATAATTTGTTGGAGAGCGTGTCAATGTCTCCTGCTCACAATATCAGTCACTTGTTTGTCATTAAGGAGGAATCTTTCTGAATGAAGTATCAGACTACAAAACAAAATATACCTGTAGCACCTTCTCATCTATGCAACAAATATCACATACAAGTGAGGTAGGCTATGTTGATTACAATAAACTATCACATTGTGACAAAGTCCCAGACACAGCCCTGGTGAACAAAATAACAAAGGGCATTTGCGGAATGAAATTTGAAAGACATTTTCAGTGTCTACCGATATTCTTTTCAGCTTTGATCAGCAGTGAGGTGTGTAGGGATGTAAAAGACTGCGACCACCTGACCTGTGACAATTCCACAAAGCTTGGCTGCTCCCACGGAGAATGTACCTGTCTGACCTCTGCCACCGCTGGATCCTGCGCACAAGGTATGAACATTATTTGTACATTCTCATCTATTTCATATTTCAGGTTATTTTATAATTTTGTGGTTACATTGACAATATTACTACGGTTACGTGTTATCAGATTGTTCTCATTGGAGTGGGAGGATCCTGCGCACAAGGTATGAACAGTATTTGTAAAATGACCTATTTCATATTTTGACATTATTACCACAGTTACGTGTTTTCAGATAGTTCTCACTAGGGTAGTATAAGGGATCGAAGTGACAAACGGACATTTGGATAGTCTACCCTTAGGTTCTAAACAGAGCAAAAAGAGCGTAAGGTCAGAATTCGCGTGAGAGTTGTTTCGTGTATTTCAGTAATATCACAGCTTGTTAGATATACATTGGATGAAATGACAAAACATAGTTTTGATATTGGCCATTTGTCACTTTCTTCAAAACCACTGGTATTGGTATGGTGTTGACAAAGACGCCTGGCTCTGAATCCATATCGAACCTTAACCGTGGACACAAACAGCTGTTCAATATGAGGAAAGTTAACGAAATAGTGATTGTAACGCGTGAAAGCATAGTCCTCTTTTACGTGAAGGGAAGGTTGGCTAGCCTTGAGGTTAAAGCGTGCACTGACACGTCGAGAACCCGGATTCAGTTTCCATGTGGATTAAACAAAGATTCGTCATATGGGTTCAAACGCCAGTGTGGATGTTGGGTTTTGCCACAGCAACCTATGTTTGTCGTAAGAGGTAGCTCAAAGGATCGGGTGGTCAGGCTCGGTAACTTGGGTGACTGCGTGTCATCCGATCACTGGATTGTCTGCACCATTCACATTTCCGGTGTTTACTGACGTGACATTGAAGGACGACCTCACTCACTTGGGTGCATCATATTCACTTCTTCTACATACACACATCTCATACATACCTCAAAGACAGAGGTATGATAGAATGTAAAGCATAAAGGTATATATACTTCGACAACATGAGATATGCTATTTAAATGCAATGGGTGATGAATCTGATTCACTCCTCCTGTAGCTGTACACAATGCTCAAGGTAAGAGGGATGTTTATATTTCAGCAACATGTTCGGCCCGTAGTGACTGCGACAGCTGCAGGTGCAGGGACTCACGTGAGGTCCGACACTGCTTCGACGCCCACTGTTTCTGTGGACGTAACTTTGGACCAGGCATGTAAGTAACCGAGAGGGCCTTACATTTTGAGAAATGATTGTTAATGAGTTGTACATAGCGCAAACCACAGAGAAAAGGAGGTAACTAAGCCTTACCACATCTACTCCAACCGTTTACAACAAGCGTTTCCGGTCCAAGGGGGATAACTCTTAATATCGGTGAAGACGCCGAAGGTGAACACTGTCAGTGAGTTTCATAAATCCTTATGTTGCTAAGTACCCACCTGTAACTGAACGGATGTGTGGTACATGTTGCAAGAATATCTAGTTAGGTTGTGAAGGTGTATGGCAGCATGAGTCTTGATCTTGAAGAAACAAGTCATGTTGTATGAACTGTGGTAACTCTTACCCTACCATACACTGTCGCTGGAAGCTCACAAGGTTATCCCCGTCCATTCTCGCCATTCTTCAGTGGTTAAAGTGTCATACTGGTGACATTTATGCAGTGAATGAAAGAAAGTAAGTTCAGTCTCAACGTTGCACTGACATTTCAGGCACATTGAAATCAAGACAGTTAGTAATTAATCTGTAAACATGTTGTCAATACACCAAAGGTGTAAATTATAACAATGAGTATATTGTATGTTAGAGAAAACTGAATACTGATAATGCCGCTTTCTTTTTCAGTGGCAAATAGACGACAAAAGGATGATGATGTGCACAGCTTTTTGTATTTTCCTTTTATTAAATCAACATGTTACAATTCTACTTTGTGTTTGGTTATTATATTCAGAGACACCAAGTGTTCCAGTGAATACAATTTGATGCTATTGTGGGAGAGGCTGGCAAGTGATGGCGTCTAACATGTTGTTGTAAAGGATCAATACCGACTCCGAGATTTTGTTTGGAGAAGTAAGCTCGCGGCAGAGGGAAATTTCGGAGGGCCGAAAGGCCCGACCCGACTTCCCCCGAGGCCAAGGGCTTACTTTTCCCCAAAAAAACCCAACCTAGTAAGCGAAGCGTTGCAGGTTCGAAACCAGGTATCGGTACTATATATTGGAAGTTTTCAATGTGATAGTTTACGATGGTATTCGGTGATAGCAAGACAATGTCATATCAACCTTCAAAACAAGTAATAATTCAAAGTCAAGGGCAATTCCTCAGAAAATCCACGACAATTCATGGAGAATGCCCGCGAAACTGCCTGTAGAGGTTTATTCGGTAAGAGGAGAACCTGGCGAGACAATACAGTCACGTCAATGGAGGGTTATAATACCAGTCACCTTCTACGATCTCTATGACGATCTCTATGACGATCTCTTCTACGATCTCTACTTCCTATGACAGCATGGTCACTTCCTTCTCATCGGAAGGTGGAAGGGTCAAAATGCACAATGTCGCAGAAATCCCGAAACATATACACTATGTTTTGGTTAACAAGTTACAGAAATGCCGGTTCTTAATACCTTTTAACAAAAAGATAACTGAATACTGACCAGGGATAGGCCTTATCACTTGGATACCAGCGGAATGTACCAATTTATTCAATAAGACCTTACAGGGGGTGTGGTGATACAGAGTTTCAGGTTATTTTACTCATTTGGCGACATCCATGCACGTATAAATTTGGCTGCAAGTAAAAGCTCCAGTGCGTTACACAAAACCAAATGTTTTCCCATAGAGTTCTAAAGTAGAAACTTGTGCTGTTTCGAGCAGTGAACAACTGTATATTATGTGGGTACAGACTGGCTTTAAAAGGGACAATAAAACAGAACAAATTTAAATAATGTTCCAGTATTTTTTCTAAGCATATTAAGCTAAACACACCAACCCAAGTTCCACGCTTGCTTGAAAATATCTCTAGTCACATTCAGCATGAGTCATTATGTTAAACACTCATCACTAAATATTGAAAAATGTTGGTCAGTTTTGATTACTGGATTGTGGTACATGGATCTTTGAAAAATACACAGCAATAATACAGAAATTCACAGAATTACATCTGCCATATGACTCAGTCTGCATTGCTTGTTATACGACAGATTCTGATTGGGTGTAGTTCAATCTGTTCATTCAACATGCGCCCTTGTGATCGCTTGACAACAGCTACCGCCGCCGAATTTCTCCAGTTCTTATTGTCTGAGGCTCATCTCTGAACATCTGGTAATCAGGGCTTCATGCACGTCGGCATGTCGGATGTAACCCGACCTGTCATCATCTACCTACCAATGTGTTATGGAGGCTATATTAGCCCACTGCTGTGGTGAAGAGTGCTTATCAGAGATGAGTCTGCAAAGAGCGGAAGCTAGGACAAGAATGTTTCGGACGACGTAACGAAGCCCTTGGTGTTGATGACTTAAGCTTAAGGTATATCGATAATTTGATATTGTTCAATAACCATCAAATAGCCAGTTCCCTTCCACTGATTTACCCACCTGAACTTGATATTAAGGAGAGAAGTAAGACCGACTCAAGTGTTTCATATTTAGATCTATGAATAAAAATTCAGAGTGACATAAAAAAAACTCTCCACAAGGCTCTATGACAAAAGGGACGATTTCCCCATAGTCAACTTTCCTTTCATGTCGTGCAATATTCCACCTGTCCAGCCTTTGGTGTTTACATTTCACAACAACAACAAAAAACTCCCCACAAGGCTCTATGACCAAAGGGATGATTTCAGTGAGTGAGTGAGTGAGTTTAGTTTTGCCCCGCACACAGCAATATTCCAGCTATCGGGATGATTTCAACTTCCCAATAGTCACCTATCCTTTCGTGTCAAACAATATTCCAACAGCTCCAACAGCCTCCGTGGTGTAGTGGTTAGAACGTCAGCCCGGAGAGTGGAAGGTTGCAGTATCGATTTTCGGCCGCGTCATACCAAAAGACGTTAATATATGGTACTTGTTGTTCCCTGCCTGACGCTCGGCATTAATGGGTACAACAAGGACTGGTCGGCTCGGAGTCAGTATAATGTGTCTGAGTGGGGTATTCATGCTTAACTGCGGCATGGTATCTCAATGAGCTAGCACTATAAAACCAGCTTCAGTCTGGGCTAGTACAAGCAGCAACACATGCACACGCATGCACGTCGTCATAATTAATCTTAAGTACGACGTTAAACCCCATTTCACCTCACCTCCAACAGCTCCAGCCTTTGGTTATTACATTTCGCAACTTTTGAGATACATTCGAGCATGATCTTTTTACCAAGATTTCAAAGAGCGTCATACCACTCTTGCTCGGAAGTTGTTTGATGAAGGTTACAACATTCAAGGCCTCAGTAAATCTTCCGAAATGTTTAATGGTAGAAATGTGGAAGAAATTTCGAAATTTGATGCTTCGGTGACTAAAATGAAATCCGATGCAATTCCCCATTTTGACTTGTACCATACGTTCCTGAATTATTTCAGGTGGACAATTGACTATACTTTCTATCTGTTTATGACGGGTGCCACCGATGGGGCAGGATAGGCTCGCCTTTTCATGAACACCTGGTATCATCATAGTGATTCATAAACACATGCTCTGTCATCGTATCGCATAGTGAAAATCTCTGGATTGTTTGGTCCAGACTCGATTTGTATTCAAGCATGGGTTGTTGAAGACCAATTCTAACCCGGATCAGGTCAAAATATAAACTACCTGGAAAACATATTATGGAGCCCCCTTCTGACTACAGAAAAAAACAACCAAAACCAAATACCTCATCTTTCAGCATAGCATCTTTTAGCAATAGTCAATATCATTTCTTTGAGAGACCTTTTAGAAGTGTTAGTACCTACACCGCACTCATTGCAATAAAGAAGTTGACTATCCATACAACTTGGTTTTCCTGTCAATATCATCTTGTATAGACACACACCTAATACAGACTGCAATCATCTCTTCAATGTCACATACACAATTATATCATCAAATAAAAACGGCAGGATGCAACTATTAACCTCCCTGTGTTAAAAAGGTTTAAAAGTCCCCTTTGAACCAGCAAACTAGAACATAGACAAGTCTAAAATATTCAATAATACACTGAGCAAACAATGAGCAAGCTACAATGAATGACAATACAGATATCTAGTACAATGCAGTTGAGTCACAAATCTAAAATGTTAGGTCACAAATATAAAATATTTACGCCCAACATCATCTTGTATAGACAATCGACCAACTTCATCTTGCATAGACACACGCCAAACATCATCTTGTATAGACACACGCCCAACATCATCTTGTATAGACACACGCCCAACATCATCTTTTATAGACACACGCTCAACATCTTGCATAGACACACGCCCAACATCATCTAGTATAGACACACGCCCAACATCATCTTGTATAGACACACGCCCAACATCATCTTGTATAGACACACGCCCAACATCATCTTGTATAGACACACTCCCAACATCATCTTGCATAGACACACGCCCAACATCATCTTTTATAGACACACGCCCAACATCATCTTGTATAGACACACGCCCAACATCATCTTGTATAGACACACGCCCAACATCATCTTGTATAGACACACGCCCAATATCATCTTGTATAGACACACGCCCAATATCATCTTGTATAGACACACGCCCAATATCATCTTGTATAGACACACGCCCAACATCATCTTGTATAGACACACGCTCAACATCATCTTGCACAGACACACGCCCAATACAGACTACAATCACCCCTTCAGTGTTAGAGTCAAATAAAGAATAAACGGCAGAATTCAACTATTAACCTCCCTGGCAAATCGCAACAATACCATACCTGCATTCCACCAGGAAATTCATAGCGGCTCTAACATCCAAACATGTACCCCCAAATCCTCGCTACTCTTGAGTATATGCTTGACGTACCTAAAACTATTTAAACTTAATCACAGTAAATCTTTTAAGAATGCACTTGTAGGGTGTACTTATATTGTATCATTTCATGCAAATGTTTCGTCACGACATGACCGAAATATTGCCTATGTGACGCTGAATATTGATTCACTCATGCACCTGTTTCTTGGTATCCCCCGAAATCGGATCTATCTGAAGTCCTTCAAGGTACGGTCATCATTAAGAATTACATTGAAATCTTCCCTTAAAGGTTTAATCACAAGCTCGTCTCTACATTTCTGCTTTGTTTCAAGCTTCACGATCCCTCAGAGGCTTGAAGAATTGATGCACAATTTACATGGAACTTTCGGAAAGTACCTGTAACAGATTTAACCTTTCCGCTTTGTTCAGCTTGAGACGGCATTACTTTAAGACACGCGACAAAACCCTTTCCTAATCAAGAGAACAGAGTTGTGTGATTTTAACTTGTTACTCAACATCAAATAGTGATGACACGTCAGCTAAAACCAAACCCGAAGATCAGCAACCACGAGAATTAACGTGGTTTAAACATATTTTTATTTCGCCAAAGCAGAAACCTGGATAGGCGAACAAGCCTAGTGGCATATATAACCGCCGCTCCAGTACATTGTTCAAATAGCTGGATACATAAATGAAATAATTTGACAACAAAAGAAAAATACAATAACAGATATATGATTGAGTAACAAATATGTTCGTTGTGGTGTTGGTTATGCCTAGCAACGAAATGGGCTGCCGCAGAAAATCACGTTATATAAATTTGTCTTACACTGAATATATATGTTGAGGGGATAATCACTGGAAGCGGTTACTTTTACAAATGAACTGGTGTAATGAGTTAAGAATATCACTATTAGTTGAGTTATTCAATGCGCCGTTACCGTATACAGTAGTTGTAACATCGTATCCTTGAATATAAAAATGCACACTTGTTCTTAAATTTTGATAGTTCCGACATGTAAAAAGGTAGTGAATAACGTCTTCGTTATAATAACCACATGAGCACCTGGGTGTGTCCGATATATGTCGATTATATCTGTCTGCGTTTAGATCACTACAGCCGAGCTTGAGGCGACAATGAATGATTTGACAAAATCTAGTTCCAAAATTCAAATCAAAGTAATTGTGAGTTTCTGTTGTGTTTATCATGGTTTTAAATTGATTCAGGGAATTAGCGTTAACAGCTTCATCGGGCAATAAATTCCACGACATAATCGCGCTCGGTAAAAATGATTGAGAATATCTTTGCGTTCTACAATTAATAGTTTGAATGGAAGTACTATCTCTAAGATTATAGTTGCTTTGTTGAAATACTCTACCTGGTACAAGATCGTTCAGATAATCAGGAGGCAGACGATGATACATTTTATAGAAAGTTATGAGTTTAGAGCGATGTCGTCTTTCTTTCAGTGTGCTATAATTAGTTTCCCTGTATATTTTATCGTGACTGGTGCCACGAACCGCACCGCTTATAGTTCTTAAGGCGTCTAAATGTAAATTTTCCAGTAAAATCGCCTGTTCAATCGTACAATTATCCCATATATGACAGCAGTAATCAAAAGCCCAATCTGCAATTTTTGCCAAATCATTGTTTATAATTGCGGCTGCTGTAATTCGTATTTAACTCAAGCAACCACTATTAGACAACATGGGTGGGATGGGGTGATGAGACTGTCGCAAATTAAATGATTTAAACCATTAAAAATTTGAGTAAATCAAATGTGCTCCAAGAAGATAATCAGAATATGGGTAAGACCAACACTTGTCAGTAATCTGTCGTCTTTCCATAAATATATGTCGAATGAAGTTTGAATGTGTGAAAAACCCGTGCATAACAAGAATTTTTAGCCTCCCCAAATGATTCCAAATTTGGCCAATTCAGATTCGTCTATTTGCGCCTGCCGATACTGTTGCTAGACATTAACGTAAAAGAGCAAGGTATGGGCAGCTCCGAAAACATACAATTACAGGAATCACGATCGTTACTTTTCGTCCCTCCTCACGTCTTATCTCAACAAGACTAACCTCTTGACCTCCAAATACAGATTGGCCAGGAATGACCAAAAGGTCACGAATCACAAATAGGGTAGATGTTGATAAGATAAAAAACCAAAGCTATATAAGACACGAAAACTACATTTCTTCAGAACATAAATCAACTAACACCACCATGAAGCTGACCCTCTTCCTCGCCGTATCCTGTGCTGTCGTTGGTGAGTACAAAACGAGTGTACAGTTTAACAGTACAGTTCCAGTTACGTCTATCCTCTGACCCCACAAGGGCAATGCCACCTGTGCTTGTTCTTCAAAGCATTGATAATTTGTTGGAAAGCGTGTCAATGTCTCCTGCTCACAATATCAATTACTTGTTTGTCATTAAGGAGGAATCTTTCTGAATGAAGCAGACCACAAAGTAAACGTCTAACACCCTCTCATCTATGCAACAAATGTCACATACAAGTGAGGTAGCTTATGTTGATTACAATAAACTATCACATTGTGACAAAGTCCCAGACAAACCCAGGTAAACAAAATCAGAAAGTGTATTTGCGGAATTAAATCTGAAAGACATTTTCAGTGTCTACCGATATTCTTTTCAGCTTTGATCAGCAGTGAGGTGTGTAGGGATGAAAAAGACTGCGACCACGTGACCTGTGACAGTGCCACAAAGCTTGGCTGCTCCCACGGAGAATGTACCTGTCTGACCTCTGCCACCACTGGATCCTGCGCACAAAGTATGAACATTATTTGTAAATGACATCTATTTAATAATTTAGGTTATTTTATAATTTTGTGATTACATTGACAATATTACCACGGTTATGTGTTATCAGATAGTTCTCATTAATGTGATAAAGGACTGAAGTGACAAACGACCATTTGGGCAGTATTACCCTCTAAAGATAGTGTAATGTCAACATATGTGTGAGCGTTTTAGCGTTCCTTTGAAAAGTATTTCAATAATGTTACAGCATGTGAGATATATATTGGAGGAAATGACCCCAAAATATAGTGTTGATCTTTGACATTTGTCATTATGTGCAAATCCACTGGTATTGGTTTGGTGCTGACGAAGACTCTGGCTGTTTTTTTCACATCAATATCGAACCTTAAACACGGAGGCATACATTTCTTCAATTTGAATGAAGAAAAAGAAATAGTGATTGTGACTTATTATTTCGTGTAAAATCATAGTCCTCTTATACGTGGTTGGGTATCCTGTGGTTAAAGCGTGCATTGACACGTCGAGAACCCGGATTCAGTTTCACACTCATTCTCAGTAAACTGGGACCACTGGGGTCTACAACTACAACAAATAAAGTAAACTAAGGAAAACCGCTATGCCGACATGTTTTCAGTTAGTACCATATCTGAACTAATTTTCTGCAAAATATTCACACTCAGGCACAACCAGATTTCTCAATACGTGTCCACAAATATATGACCACCAATTCCGTGTTGCAGTTTACGTTACAGTATCCCTATACGCTTACGATCTTTTCATTCCAACTGAATTGCGTGATATGCTCAGGAGTTCGTAGACCAATTATTGTACACAGGTCCATCGAACTAAGTAAACTGCTTATTTAGCTGTGTAATGATATCAGTGAAAGATCTAACCAACAACACTAGTAATCAAAAATGGAAAAATCAGTTGATAGTTTTCTGCCCGTGTGCGAAACTGCAAAGCTGGTCGATGACAAGCAATCGACAATAGTACAAATATTTCTGTTGGTTGTTCAGGAAAATGCTATTATTCGTCTGTAACGTAAATTACTACTGTTAATATATTTCAATAATAACATACACTTTTGATAACAGAATTAAACTTTATTTCAGCAAGAAAGCTTATAATCAGTCTGTAACAATTATCTTTTAATAAAAATGACACAAAATCGTCAATCATCACAACTATAACGCAGTTTTCTATAAAAGCTCGGTCTCCATTTTGAGATGTACTGCTCCCATTTTTGCTCTCTTTCTCTCTCTATAATCATCTTACATTTGGGCAGCAGTCTTACCCATTGTATCTGAAAAGAAATCCTCTTGACATTGTTATATACGTTTCATCAATGGTCTCATCTTAGTTCAACCATTCTGGAAACGCCTGAATATTTCGGGGGTAATGAAGTAATTTACGTTACGATAATGATGTGCTTACCAACACTCGTGAGTGCACACAATTAAATTAATCAATGATTTTGATGGATTATTTCAGCCACAACCCCATTCACACAAGAATTTCAAATAAAAACATATTGATACTATCTGTTGGTGAACGACCGACATGCTAACATGGGCGAATTAACCCTTATGTATTTTGGTTCTCTAATGACACTAAATATAACAAAACTTCCGTTGGATTAAATTTTGCAGCGAGCTTAAATGAAAAGAATACGCACTACCGACATAGCAAAAATGCTGTCATGGAACCAAATGTTTGCTTCTGACGCTGCAATATGACTAAGTGCAATCTTTTTGAAGGTTGATACTGATTGTAAACAGTGTTATTTAGAATATCTGCACAGATACACCTAGATTTAATATCAAATTTGAAAGCACCGACAGCCAAAATGTCGGCGACAGCAATTGTCCCAGTTAACTGAGAATGAGTGTTCAATGTGGATTAAACGAAGATTCGTCATATGGGTTCAAACTCCATTCGGGCTGCAGGGTCATAGCCCCAGCAACCTATGGTTGTTGTAAGAGGTGGCCACGTGTCATTGTTCGCCACTCCGATCACTGGATTGTCTGGATCATTCATATTTCCGGTGCTCCCTGACTTGATATTGGGAAAACGACCTCTCTCATGTCACTTGGGTCCA
Source organism: Haliotis rubra (assembly GCF_003918875.1). Taxonomy (NCBI): domain Eukaryota; kingdom Metazoa; phylum Mollusca; class Gastropoda; order Lepetellida; family Haliotidae; genus Haliotis; species Haliotis rubra. Next base: position 2,589,116 of record NW_025767080.1, read on the forward strand.
TCGCATTCACTTCACATTTCACACACATATTACTCGTACATATGATAGAATGTAAACAATTAAGGTATATATATTTCGACAACATGAGACATGCTATTTTAAATGCAATGGGTGATTGAATCTGATTCGCTCCTCCTTTAGCTGTAAACATTGCCCAAGGTAAGAGGGACGTTTATATTTCAGCAACATGTACGGCCCGTGCTGACTGCAACAGCTGCAGATGTAGAGACACACGTGAGAGCCACCACTGCTACGACGGCCACTGTCTCTGTGGACGTGGTTTTGGACCAGGCCTGTAAGTACCCGATACTGCTCAGCCTTTTGAGAAATGATTGTTAATGAGTTGTACATACTGCAAATCACAGAGAAAAGGCGGTAACTAAGCCTTACCAACTCTACGCCAATACGACAATCATTTCCGGTCAAAGGGGGATATCTCTTAATATCGGGCGTGATGACGAATGTGAACACTGTCAGTGAGTTTGATAATTCTTATGTTGTTAAGTACCCACCTGTAACCGGATATGTGGTACATATTGCAAGGATATTTAGTTAGGTTGTGAAGATGTATGCCAGTTTAAGTCTCTGTGGTGAAGAAACAAGTCGTGTTGTATGAATTGTGGTACACTCGAACCCTACATAAGCTCACAAGGTTTTCCCAGTCCATTCTTTTCTTTCTGCAGTGCCATACGGCTGACATTTTTGCAGTGGGGCGGTGGGGTAGCCTAGTGATTAAAGTGTTCACTCGTCACGCCGAAGACCCGAGTTCGATTCCCCACATGGTTACAATGAGTGAAACCCATTTCTGGTGTCCCCCGTTGAACATTGCTAAAAGCGGTGTAAAACTAAAAACACACTCACTCACTCACTTATTTATTTGTGCAATCGAGGAAAGGAAAGGAAAAAGGAAGTTCAGTCTTAACGTTGCATTGACATTGTTTCAGACACTTTGGGACAAAATAAAGTTATCAATCTGTAAACATGTTCGCCATATAGCTGGACTATTGCGGCGTTAAACAACAAACAAACTGTAAACATGTCACCAATACATCAAAGGTATAAAATATAGCAACAAGTGATTCATATCTTAGAGAAGCATAATACTGATAATGCCGTTTTCTTTTACAGTGGCAAATAGACGACAAAAGGAAAATTTCATACAGCAGTTTTTCTTTGTATTTTTCATTTATTAAATCAACATGTAATAATACCACTTTGTGTTTGGTTATTATGTTCAGAGACGATGCTATTGTGTGAGAGGTTGGACTGTGATGGCGTCTAACGTGCTTTCCAGTTTTAAACCTACTGCGATTTCTACTCGACATGACAGCATGTTCACTTCCTTCATATCGGAAGGTGCAAGGGTCAAATCCAAGTGAAAAAATGTCGCCCAAAATCCCCCAAAATATACCGACTGTTTTGGCTCACTTCTAACAGATATGCCTGTTTTCAATACGTTTTTATAACACGATAGTCGAATACTGACAAGTAATAAGCATTTGATACACCTGACGTGGCAGCCACGTTGAAATCACATCGGAGTTGGTAAGAAATTGAGAACAAATAAAACTTGAAGGCCATTGTTTCTGCGTTTGAGAAGAGATTTGGAAAATGGCCTGACATTAGATAACGGGAGATCGAAGATATGACGTCGTACCATAACAATCAAACTATGCCTTAATCGTTTTATATGTTAGATGCATTAATCACCCATAGAAAGGCAAAATGTAGACCATTCAGGTGAGAGTAAATTTGGGCTAAGCAGCTACCAAGGCTATATACCGTCTAAGCAGCAACTCTTGTACGGACCACGTCGTTTCTATGAAGCCAGCCTATTCAGAAGCCATTCCGAAGTCCATTTGTATAGTGTTACGGTTAATAAATTGCCGTGACAAAAGGTTTAAGAGTCCCCTTTGAACCAGCAAAATAGAACAAAGACAAATCTAAACTATTCAATAACATATTGAACAAGCAATTAGCAAACTACAGTGAATGAAAATATAGATTTCTAGTACAATGCAATTGAGTCACAAATCCAAATTGTTGGGTCACAAATATAAAATATTAACTCACCAGATTCTTGACATTAACGGTGAGAACAGATAAACAGATTGAAGGGTGTTTATAATGACAGTAGTTGAATAGTCAAGCACGATTTTGAAATGTTGACAGACAGACTTGACGATGGTAGGCAGATGTATCAGCTCGATGACGGCAGACAGATGTGTACAACTCCAGTCATGTAATACATCCGTAAGCGCAACACAACAACCAGCCTTTATTTAGCTCTTACACAGTTCTCGAGCATTCTAGAAACGTTAGGCTGTATCATTATCTGCTCAGAACTTTATAGAAATCAAGATTGCCAAGGGAGGCAACTCTTAAGTGCTATCAAAATGGCTTGCCACTAAAAATACTATTGCCATTGAATATCTATGATGCGAGATGTGACCCACAACCCACACTCAAAACTTAAACATTGTGATCCATAATAATTATCACTTAATCAATGTGATATTACAAATTACAAATTACAAACAACACACTCTCATAACAATATTAATAGCGCCCTATATCCAATCACCAAATGGTTGCTCATGGTGCTGACATATATACATTAGAAGTCATAGTGCTTCTTGAACAGGAAAATGTTTAAGTAAAACTGGAAGCTGGCTATTGAGGGCGATTCTTGGAAAGACACATGCAGATTGTTCCAGAGGATAGCTGACAAGCAGGAAAAAAGTCAGTGTCCGTATGTCTTCAGACGTGCATTTGCGAGTCCTGGTTGGAACGTACTCTCTGACAAAACGAGAGAGATAGGATGGAGCTGCATTGATAAGACATTTGTAAGTCATGCTAAGTATCTTGTATTCTGTCTTGGCAGGGAGGGTATATGTGCAGAGGCATGGGGATTGGGGAGATGCGGCTGTGCTTGGTGGTTCTACAGGTCAATCTGGGACCTGCAATTTGGACTTTTTGCAACCTGGACAGCAGGTCTTTGTTCACGTTCCCAAGCAAACTGTTACAGTGGTCAAAGCGGAACAACACCATAGATCTTACAAGATGGCGTATTGCGTCAGTTGTTAATAGGTGGCGTATGCTGGAGATATTCCTTAGGTGATGATGGCAGATTTTACATAAGTTACTGACGTGTGGCTCCATAGAAAGTGGACACCCAGGATGTTGACTTACGGCTCCCAGAGATGTGAGATTCACCTATCTTAAGAGAATTCACACTCAGTTTATCTCTGTCGACTGGTGAACAAGCCATGAGAATGTCTGCTTTGTTATCGTTTAGTTTGAGTTAACTAGCGGTCATCCTTGTCTTCACATTCCCTACACACACTTCAACTTCTGCAATTTGTGATTTTGCATCATTAACATTGAGTTTTCTTAAGAGTTGAGTATCATCAGCATAACAATGATGTAAGATGTTATGCCGAGTAATACGGTCCCCAAGACTGCTGATGTAGAGAGTGAATATCATCGGTCCCAACACGGACCTTGCGGAACACCACATGTAAGTTGCGTGTCTGGTATGACGCTGCCAGGGGAACGTACTTGACGAAAATAGGTATCGCACATTCTGTTTGCATGAGGTATAATAAACGCTCCTTATAAATGTCCACCCAGTGCCGGGCATGGGTTATTAAAACGTTACGATATCCGTCCAGATTTCCTGCACATGACAGGTCGACGGACACAATATGACCGGCGTGTCAGGGTCACGAGATGTTAGGACACTAACCCAACTGAATAAACGTGATGTTCACTTCTTTGAGTGACATTTTGAAGCTGTTGTGATGTACAACGAGGAGAGTTCTATGGCTATGCACTTCTGTATCCTCAATGTAAGCGACGTTTCGGAGTAGCTGCTAACACCGTTATGAACTCTACCCGTTGTTCAACATGATTTTGTCTGAGCCAGGGCTTGGTATTGGGGTACGAAATAAGTATAACCGGAAGTTTCTCAGAGGACAAGAATACCCAGAGTTATCTCCCGTACACTAGACTACTACCTGCTACACAAACGCAAATGTTTTCTATAAAGTTGTAGAGAAGAAACAACTATGCTGTCAAAAACTGTTGAATACAGACTGGTCTTAAAGCGGCAATAAAAAATGGAATTTCCTTAACCAGTATCGTATTTAAGCATAGTGATCTAAACACACGAACCCCAGTTTCGCACCGGATGTCACTGCTTGAAAATAACACGTTCAGCATGAGTCATCATGTTAACAAGTAATCACTAAATATTGAAAGACATGGCCAGTTTTAATTACTTGATGGTGATACATGTACATTTTGTAAAACACCACAATAGACCGATCCAGTCTGTCAATCAAAACTGGCGCATGCGTCAATTTTGGCCAATCAGCAGGCCGGGCGCGCTGTGTGGATTTGTCAGACTTATTTCCGGGGTCAAACGATGCCTCCGAAGCGATGTGCTTCGAATTATGCCATTTACACTCGCTATATCTATTACATATTGCTGCGATTTGATGTGTACCTTTAACAAAACCATTACGATCAAGACAGGCGGATCAAGAAATGCGATAGGCCTAACGAGCATTTAAATGTCGACACCGTCGTTCACGAAACCTACGTCTGCTCGAAGGTGAGAATTTGCACGAATTTACACACTTTTGCACATGTGCAAAAGCATTACCTATAGATGACAACAAATAGCAGTTTAGGATTTTGCAAGTGTTATAAACACGGGGTGTTACATTGCTACATTTTAGGAGTAATAACATAGTTCTGTCATTTTAATTATTATTCACTGGAAATGATAGCAAGGTATGTTTTAAGAATCTTGCCTCCTTCAGGAAACGCGGAAAGGTAATAAAATAGATAATAATCCAATCAATCATAAATAATTACTTAATTGTCTCACATATCAGATTCATGTGAATTTAAGGCAGAGCTAGGCAAACAAACACTATATACATATCATGGCTGAACAATCACTTGGTACTAAGTTAGCTAGTTTGTTTTAAGATATATTTGGTCTTTAAATAATATGTTTACTAATAAGATTATTCAGAGAGTGATCACTAGTACCATCACTCATAATAAAGTTATTTCAACATCCAGAGAAAAAAACACAGAAAAACACCCAAAGGCTACGTTTTGGTCACACCCAGGCATTATTCAGTCTTGGAACCAAATAACTTACAGAATTCTAAGTTGACTGTTCATGTAACTGGAATGGATATTGAAACATATATTCAACCCCGATTTCATGTAATACTTCTTAGACATCATCAGCTTCTTAACGAGGTTACCAATATTTGAAGACTGAGCCAAAGTAGTGTTTATTAAGATGTTGGTTTTGGACAAATTGTTCAAGGTTTGTTGATGCTTATTTGGAAAATAAGCTTAAATTCATATATGTTTTCCTAAACTTTTGTTATGACTTTGTTTTAAGCAACTTTAATTATATTTTGATGACACTAGTAAGTATCTCAGAAAAGGAAATAGATCAGAATTAGTGTTATGTCCCTAAGGGATATGGTCTCAGATCTAATAAAACAAAGATTATCATTGTTTAAGAAGCAATAATGTCAATATGTAATTTTATTGACAAAAAAGCTTTAACCTTTGTGTATATTCTTTGCCTCGTATTTACATTAGTAGTTAGCAGTTAAATATATCTGAAGAAAAAGCAGTATATTTGTATGTTGTGTCACATTCTATTTCAATCCTAGTTAATTGTTTGGATAGCTGTGGATCCTCTGTTGAAAGATTTTGCATCACACGTTTCCTATTTATGGAAGATGGGTAAGTGTACAGGTGCAGACTGTATCTTGGATTCTTTGTGTTTATGGTGGTGTGACATACCTGTACATAAATGCTGGCAGTTCATGAAGTCCATTATAGTGCAGGTTTGTAGATTAGGATTTCACAACCAAGTACACATAGAAAAATAAATTGGAAAGGATTATTAAAAAAATGGATTTTCTTATATTCAGTGTCATTTTAGGATGGTGTACAGATTTTGAAGAGAGACAGTTTACTGAGAATTGCTGCAGATTAGCTGCTGAATATTTGCTCCTGGGTATGTCCAGATACATCCATGGAAACATACTGTTAACAAGTCCAGTAACGTTTTCCAGAAAATATATACAGACAAATGGTGGACGAAGTAGTAGACGGGATACTGTTTTCCTGCTTTGTTCCTTGAAAGGTAGAAACCCATGTTTTCACAAACTACTAATTAAACTAAATTTGAACAACGGATAAATAAATAAAGGCGGCACGCGCAGTTTTGACAATCTTTTTATAGATACCGAAACGATCTGCAACTTGAACATGTGGTTGTGTTCACGATTTTTATAATATTACGATGGGAATTTTTGAGAAAAAACAACAAACAACATAATTCAGTTACCTTTCCCCTGCTAATATCTTAGACGAACGTGAATTATTGCCTGATAGATGATTTGGTAGAAAATACGCTTCCTAATCTCAGCGGCTGGCTGAGACGATATTTCATCGGGCATGTAGATCTAGCTACATTTTCACTCGCCAATTATCCAACCTGTCAACTAAAATATATTGAAAATAAAATACGTATAACTTTCCTTTTTAAATATCATCACAAACGACGGATACCCATGTACAACAAACAGAATTCATCAACAACATTCGCAATCACGTACGTTTCGCCGGCGGTGACGCCATTGTGATTAATCCGTGGTTATCCCCCCTAACGTCAAAAACGAAGTGGGCGGGGCTTATCGGCCGGGACTGGATTGGTCTATTATACCGAGGTCCATCCAATCATGACTGCCAATTGATTCAGCCTGCTTCTGATTCTGGGTGTAGTTGAACCTGAACATTCACCTCGAGGACCCGTGTGATCGCTGTCTCTGCCGAAAATTCCGGAATTCACATTGCTACCTTGAGGCACATCTCTGAGGGGTTGGTGGGGTAGCTTAGTGAAGCTTCACGCCGGAATGGTGGTTTCAACATTATCATTTAGTACCCTATGGTTGTATCAATTTATGCCAGATTAGGTGCAATAGTATCAATATTAAAAACAATATATAAACAGAACTGCCAGGTCCACTTGGTTTCGGTGCCAGCCCACATCGGAATGTCGCCAGAACTTAACAGAAGAAAACATCTTAATCAAAGTTTGAAAATACTCAATAACACAAAGTCACATTCTAGCACGACAATGTGTGATACTCGATTCTGATTGGCTGAGAGCTCATCAAAACCGTACTTAAATGACAGTTTAAGGACCGCTAATTAAAGTGACCCATTTCACCGCGTATGAATACAACGAACTCGTTAACCCTATTGTTTGTAAACAAACATGTCGGACATCGGCAATTTCTATCTCGGCAGCATCTTTGGTTTTTAAATTACCTTTAGCGGTCTTAAATCAACGAAAAAGGACCGCAAAATTGAAAACAGAGTAGCTTTATCTTCTAAATATACCACTAGAAACAATGATATTTCCTGACACGGGGAACATCACTGGTCACTGTGCCCTACAGTGGAGGATATTCATCACATGATATTCCAGTGCAAACACCACCAATCTGTGTATAATAGGCACAAACATTAGTACAACACAAACACCACCAATCTGTGTATAATAGGCACAAACATTAGTACAACACAAACACCACCAATCTGTGTATAATAGGCAGAAACATGAGTACAACACAAACACCACCAATCTGTGTATAATAGGCAGAAACATTAGTACAACACAAACACCACCAATCTGTGTATAATAGGCAGAAACATGAACACAAACACCACCAATCTGTGTATAATAGGCAGAAACATGAGTACAACACAAACACCACCAATCTGTGTATAATAGGCAGAAACATGAGTACAACACAAACACCACCAATCTGTGTATAATAGGCACAAACATTAGTACAACACACACACTACCGATTACATCATAAAACTAGACAGAACGATTAATTTAAAACCTTCCCTTATCAAAGCTCACATAAATAACGATCCAGACACCGTCACTGACGCCCAAAAGCCCCTATTACCACAACACCTCTTTACATTCTTACCTCTACCTTAACCTGCTCTTGAAAAGTTCGTTTTGAGCAAACATTTATGATTTGTTTGTTTTTTATCGATCCATTTCACGTTTTAGGCACATTCCATACGGTATTGGGACCGCCGGAAGCACTCGTTAAATTTCCAACATCATTATAAGGTCAGCAGTCTCCCCTGCTCGTCTCCTCCTTCCTGTTCCATTTGCAACTTCAAGCTCCTGGATAATGGACGGAATGGTCGACCAATTGTCAGGAAGTATTCGGTTTTTCATAAGGTTTTTGAAATTTTGTGTGATTTCAAGTAGAACTGCTTTATCTCATACAAGATCAAGGTCAGGGCGGTGGTGGTTAAAGCGTTGGCTCGTCACGCCGAAGACCCGGGTTCGAATCCCCACATGGAGTACAATGTGTGAAGCCCATTTCTGGTGTCCCCCGCCGTGATGTTGCTGGAATATTGCTAAAAGCGGCGTAAAACCAAACTCAGTCAGTCAGTCAGTCAAGATCAAGGTCACAAGTAAAGATGGAAGGATCCCACTATCATCTTTTTTATAAGTAGTAATGCATCTATCATTAAATATTGAGCATGTCCTCCTTAAAATAGCCCCTTTTTGATTAAAGCATTTGGTCAAGAGGTAAACGTCAGGTTCTTTTACAAAGTGATTAAGTCACTGTTATATTTTCAGGTATGGCTGCCTCTGATGGCATGAACCTTATTCTTGTACTACCTTATGTGACGTGTCTAGCAAAGCCCACCATCTCTCAGATTTTTATCGTTCATTGCCACCGTAGTAGAAAATGTATCAAAGTTCGGAGTAAACAAAACAGTGACATTCACCTAACTTTCAGACAACACTTAAATGAACTAAACATTATCTTTCTAAAAATAGACTGGCAGAAATAGTTTCATCACGATTGTTTTCATGTATCACGTTGACCGACGTGTACTGTCAGGTGAACGGTAAATGTAGGTAGGAATTCTCACAACCGTTGTTGTCTTGCCACAGCTGACGTTATTTTATGATAAAAGTCTATATGATGACTGACGCACGTTGATATCTTGTACCTGAAATTGTTGGAATATTGTTGGACATAAAGGAAAGTGAAAATTTTACGGTCACCTTAGCGCTAAGACTACCTCAGGTACCAGAACTACCTTAGTTAGGGTACGAGAAATACGGTCACCTTAGCGCTAAGACTACCTCAGGTACCAGAACTACCTTAGTTAGGGTACGAGAAATACGGTCACCTTAGCTCTAAGACTACCTCAGGTACCAGAACTACCTTAGTTAGGGTACGAGAAATACGGTCACCTTAGCGCTAAGACTACCTCAGGTACCAGAACTACCTTAGTTAGGGTACGAGAAATACGGTCACCTTAGCGCTAAGACTACCTCAGGTACCAGAACTACCTTAGTTAGGGTACGAGAAATACGGTCACCTTAGCGCTAAGACTACCTCAGGTACCAGAACTACCTTAGTTAAGGGTACGAGAAATACGGTCACCTTAGCGCTAAGACTACCTCAGGTACCAGAACTACCTTAGTTAGGGTACGAGAAATACGGTCACCTTAGCGCTAAGACTACCTCAGGTACCAGAACTACCTTAGTTAGGGTACGAGAAATACGGTCACCTTAGCGCTAAGACTACCTCAGGTACCAGAACTACCTTAGTTAGGGTACGAGAAATACGGTCACCTTAGCGCTAAGACTACCTCAGGTACCAGAACTACCTTAGTTAAGGTACGAGAAATACGGTCACCTTAGCGCTAAGACTACCTCAGGTACCAGAACTACCTTAGTTAAGGTACGAAAACGGTACCTTAGTCACCTTAGCGCTAAGACTACCTCAGGTACCAGAACTACCTTAGTTAGGGTACGAGAAATACGGTCACCTTAGCGCTAAGACTACCTCAGGTACCAGAACTACCTTAGTTAGGGTACGAGAAATACGGTCACCTTAGCGCTAAGACTACCTCAGGTACCAGAACTACCTTAGTTAGGGTACGAGAAATACGGTCACCTTAGCGCTAAGACTACCTCAGGTACCAGAACTACCTTAGTTAGGGTACGAGAAATACGGTCACCTTAGCGCTAAGACTACCTCAGGTACCAGAACTACCTTAGTTAGGGTACGAGAAATACGGTCACCTTAGCGCTAAGACTACCTCAGGTACCAGAACTACCTTAGTTAGGGTACGAGAAATACGGTCACCTTAGCGCTAAGACTACCTCAGGTACCAGAACTACCTTAGTTAGGGTACGAGAAATACGGTCACCTTAGCGCTAAGACTACCTCAGGTACCAGAACTACCTTAGTTAAGGTACGAGAAATACGGTCACCTTAGCGCTAAGACTACCTCAGGTACCAGAACTACCTTAGTTAGGGTACGAGAAATACGGTCACCTTAGCGCTAAGACTACCTCAGGTACCAGAACTACCTTAGTTAGGGTACGAGAAATACGGTCACCTTAGCGCTAAGACTACCTCAGGTACCAGAACTACCTTAGTTAGGTAGGTACGAGAAATACGGTCACCTTAGCGCTAAGACTACCTCAGGTACCAGAACTACCTTAGTTAGAGATTACGAGAAATACGGTCACCTTAGCGCTAAGACTACCTCAGGTACCAGAACTACCTTAGTTAAGGGTACGAGAAATACGGTCACCTTAGCGCTAAGACTACCTCAGGTACCAGAACTACCTTAGTTAGGGTACGAGAAATACGGTCACCTTAGCGCTAAGACTACCTCAGGTACCAGAACTACCTTAGTTAGGGTACGAGAAATACGGTCACCTTAGCGCTAAGACTACCTCAGGTACTACCTTAGGTACCAGAACTACCTTAGTTACCTCAGGTACGAGAAATACGGTCACCTTAGCGCTAAGACTACCTCAGGTACCAGAACTACCTTAGTTAGGGTACGAGAAATACGGTCACCTTAGCGCTAAGACTACCACCTCAGGTACCAGAACTACCTTAGTTAGGGTACGAGAAATACGGTCACCTTAGCGCTAAGACTACCTCAGGTACCAGAACTACCTTAGTTAGGGTACGAGAAATACGGTCACCTTAGCGCTAAGACTACCTCCTTGCAGTTCAGGTACCAGAACTACCTTAGTTAGGGTACGAGAAATACGGTCACCTTAGCGCTAAGACTACCTCAGGTACCAGAACTACCTTAGTTAAGGTACGAAAATACGGTCACCTTAGCGCTAAGACTACCTCAGGTACCAGAACTACCTTAGTTAGGGTACGAGAAATACGGTCACCTTAGCGCTAAGACTACCTCAGGTACCAGAACTACCTTAGTTAGGGTACGAGAAATACGGTCACCTTAGCGCTAAGACTACCTCAGGTACCAGAACTACCTTAGTTAGGGGTACGAGAAATACGGTCACCTTAGCGCTAAGACTACCTCAGGTACCAGAACTACCTTAGTTAGGGTACGAGAAATACGGTCACCTTAGCGCTAAGACTACCTAAGGTACCAGAACTACCTTAGTTAGGGTACGAGAAATACGGTCACCTTAGCGCTAAGACTACCTCAGGTACCAGAACTACCTTAGTTAAGGGTACGAGAAATACGGTCACCTTAGCGCTAAGACTACCTCAGGTACCAGAACTACCTTAGTTAGGGTACGAGAAATACGGTCACCTTAGCGCTAAGACTACCTCAGGTACCAGAACTACCTTAGTTAGGTACGAGAAATACGGTCACCTTAGCGCTAAGCTAAGACTACCTCAGGTACCAGAACTACCTTAGTTAGGGTACGAGAAATACGGTCACCTTAGCGCTAAGACTACCTCAGGTACCAGAACTACCTTAGTTAGGGTACGAGAAATACGGTCACCTTAGCGCTAAGACTACCTCAGGTACCAGAACTACCTTAGTTAGGGTACGAGAAATACGGTCACCTTAGCGCTAAGACTACCTCAGGTACCAGAACTACCTTAGTTAGGGTACGAGAAATACGGTCACCTTAGCGCTAAGACTACCTCAGGTACCAGAACTACCTTAGTTAAGGTACCTTATACGGTCACCTTAGCGCTAAGACTACCTCAGGTACCAGAACTACCTTAGTTAACGAGAAATACGGTCACCTTAGCGCTAAGACTACCTCAGGTACCAGAACTACCTTAGTTAGGGTACGAGAAATACGGTCACCTTAGCGCTAAGACTACCTCAGGTACCAGAACTACCTTAGTTAGGGTACGAGAAATACGGTCACCTTAGCGCTAAGACTACCTCAGGTACCAGAACTACCTTAGTTGAGGGTACGAGAAATACGGTCACCTTAGCGCTAAGACTACCTCAGGTACCAGAACTACCTTAGTTAGGGTACGAGAAATACGGTCACCTTAGCGCTAAGACTACCTCAGGTACCAGAACTACCTTAGTTAGGGTACGAGAAATACGGTCACCTTAGCGCTAAGACTACCTCAGGTACCAGAACTACCTTAGTTAGGGTACGAGAAATACGGTCACCTTAGCGCTAAGACTACCTCAGGTACCAGAACTACCTTAGTTAGGGTACGAGAAATACGGTCACCTTAGCGCTAAGACTACCTCAGGTACCAGAACTACCTTAGTTAAGGTACGAGAAATACGGTCACCTTAGCGCTAAGACTACCTCAGGTACCAGAACTACCTTAGTTAGGGTACGAGAAATACGGTCACCTTAGCGCTAAGACTACCTCAGGTACCAGAACTACCTTAGTTAGGGTACGAGAAATACGGTCACCTTAGCGCTAAGACTACCTCAGGTACCAGAACTACCTTAGTTAGGGTACGAGAAATACGGTCACCTAGCGCTAAGACTACCTCAGAACTACCTCAAGGGTACCAGAACTACCTTAGTTAGGGTACGAGAAATACGGTCACCTTAGCGCTAAGACTACCTCGGGTACCAGAACTACCTTAGTTAGGGTACGAGAAATACGGTCACCTTAGCGCTAAGACTACCTCAGGTACCAGAACTACCTTAGTTAAGGTACGAGAAATACGGTCACCTTAGCGCTAAGACTACCTCAGGTACCAGAACTACCTTAGTTAAGGTGCGAGAAACCTCACCTTAGCGCTAAGACTACCTCAGGTACCAGAACTACCTTAGTTAGGGTACGAGACTACCTCAGGTACCAAATACGGTCACCTTAGCGCTAAGACTACCTCAGGTACCAGAACTACCTTAGTTAAGGCACGAGAAATACAGTACGAGAAATACGGTCACCTTAGCGCTACCTTACCTCCAGGCTAAGACTACCTCAGTTAGGAACTACCTTAGCGCTAAGTTAGGGAACTAGTTAGGGGTACGAGAAATACGGTCACCTTAGCGCTAAGACTACCTCAGGTACCAGAACTACCTTAGTTAGGTACGAGAAATACGGTCACCTTAGCGCTAAGACTACCTCAGGTACCAGAACTACCTTAGTTAGGGTACGAGAAATACGGTCACCTTAGCGCTAAGACTACCTCAGGTACCAGAACTACCTTAGTTAGGGTACGAGAAATACGGTCACCTTAGCGCTAAGACTACCTCAGGTACCAGAACTACCTTAGTTAGGGTACGAGAAATACGGTCACCTTAGCGCTAAGACTACCTCAGGTACCAGAACTACCTTAGTTAGGGTACGAGAAATACGGTCACCTTAGCGCTAAGACTACCTCAGGTACCAGAACTACCTTAGTTAGGGTACGAGAAATACGGTCACCTTAGCGCTAAGACTACCTCAGGTACCAGAACTACCTTAGTTAGGGTACGAGAAATACGGTCACCTTAGCGCTAAGACTACCTCAGGTACCAGAACTACCTTAGTTAGGGTACGAGAAATACGGTCACCTTAGCGCTAAGACTACCTCAGGTACCAGAACTACCTTAGTTAGGGTACGAGAAATACGGTCACCTTAGCGCTAAGACTACCTCAGGTACCAGAACTACCTTAGTTAGGGTACGAGAAATACGGTCACCTTAGCGCTAAGACTACCCTCAGGTACCAGAACTACCTTAGTTAAGGTACGAGAAATACGGTCACCGAGAAATACGGTCACCTTAGCGCTAAGACTACCCTCAGGTACCAGAACTACCTTAGTTAGGGGTACGAGAAATACGGTCACCTTAGCGCTAAGACTACCTCAGGTACCAGAACTACCTTAGTTAGGGTACGAGAAATACGGTCACCTTAGCGCTAAGACTACCTCAGGTACCAGAACTACCTTAGTTAGGGTACGAGAAATACGGTCACCTTAGCGCTAAGACTACCTCAGGTACCAGAACTACCTTAGTTAGGGTACGAGAAATACGGTCACCTTAGCGCTAAGACTACCTCAGGTACCAGAACTACCTTAGTTAAGGTACGAGAAATACGGTCACCTTAGCGCTAAGACTACCTCAGGTACCAGAACTACCTTAGTTAGGGTACGAGAAATACGGTCACCTTAGCGCTAAGACTACCTCAGGTACCAGAACTACCTTAGTTAGGGTACGAGAAATACGGTCACCTTAGCGCTAAGACTACCTCAGGTACCAGAACTACCTTAGTTAGGGGTACGAGAAATACGGTCACCTTAGCGCTAAGACTACCTCAGGTACCAGAACTACCTTAGTTAGGGTACGAGAAATACGGTCACCTTAGCGCTAAGACTACCTCAGGTACCAGAACTACCTTAGTTAAGGTACGAGAAATACGGTCACCTTAGCGCTAAGACTACCTCAGGTACCAGAACTACCTTAGTTAGGGTACGAGAAATACGGTCACCTTAGCGCTAAGACTACCTCAGGTACCAGAACTACCTTAGTTAGGGTACGAGAAATACGGTCACCTTAGCGCTAAGACTACCTCAGGTACCAGAACTACCTTAGTTAAGGTACGAGAAATACGGTCACCTTAGCGCTAAGACTACCTCAGGTACCAGAACTACCTTAGTTAGGGTACGAGAAATACGGTCACCTTAGCGCTAAGACTACCTCAGGTACCAGAACTACCTTAGTTAAGGTACGAGAAATACGGTCACCTTAGCGCTAAGACTACCTCAGGTACCAGAACTACCTTAGTTAGGGTACGAGAAATATACGGTCACCTTAGCGCTAAGACTACCTCAGGTACCAGAACTACCTTAGTTAGGGGTACGAGAAATACGGTCACCTTAGCGCTAAGACTACCTCAGGTACCAGAACTACCTTAGTTAGGGTACGAGAAATACGGTCACCTTAGCGCTAAGACTACCTCAGGTACCAGAACTACCTTAGTTAAGGGTACGAGAATACGGTCACCTTAGCGCTAAGACTACCTCAGGTACCAGAACTACCTTAGTTAGGGTACGAGAAATACGGTCACCTTAGCGCTAAGACTACCTCAGGTACCAGAACTACCTTAGTTAGGGTACGAGAAATACGGTCACCTTAGCGCTAAGACTACCTCAGGTACCAGAACTACCTTAGTTAGGGTACGAGAAATACGGTCACCTTAGCGCTAAGACTACCTCAGGTACCAGAACTACCTTAGTTAGGGTACGAGAAATACGGTCACCTTAGCGCTAAGACTACCTCAGGTACCAGAACTACCTTAGTTAGGGTACGAGAAATACGGTCACCTTAGCGCTAAGACTACCTCAGGTACCAGAACTACCTTAGTTAGGGGTACGAAATACGGTCACCTTAAGCTAAGACCTACCTCACCTTAGAGAAAAATACGGTCACCTTAGCGCTAAGACTACCTCAGGTACCAGAACTACCTTAGTTAGGGTACGAGAAATACGGTCACCTTAGCGCTAAGACTACCTCAGGTACCAGAACTACCTTAGTTAAGGGTACGAGAAATACGGTCACCTTAGCGCTAAGACTACCTCAGGTACCAGAACTACCTTAGTTAGGGTACGAGAAATACGGTCACCTTAGCGCTAAGACTACCTCAGGTACCAGAACTACCTTAGTTAGGGGTACGAGAAATACGGTCACCTTAGCGCTAAGACTACCTCAGGTACCAGAACTACCTTAGTTAGGGTACGAGAAATACGGTCACCTTAGCGCTAAGACTACCTCAGGTACCAGAACTACCTTAGTTAGGGTACGAGAAATACGGTCACCTTAGCGCTAAGACTACCTCAGGTACCAGAACTACCTTAGTTAGGGTACGAGAAATACGGTCACCTTAGCGCTAAGACTACCTCAGGTACCAGAACTACCTTAGTTAGGGTACGAGAAATACGGTCACCTTAGCGCTAAGACTACCTCAGGTACCAGAACTACCTTAGTTAGGGTACGAGAAATACGGTCACCATAGCGCTAAGACTACCTCAGGTACCAGAACTACCTTAGTTAGGATACGAGAAATACGGTCACCTAAGCGCTAAGATCGCTTTGTACAACAGCACCAAGCTCCACAACAGATCTTGGTCTGAACTCTGTGACATTGTGATCAAATCCATAGATGATTTGTGACGCAGCAAGCCAAAAGACACTCCATAACACTTCACTGGGGTCAAATGAAACGAGGCATCACTTTTTGAAACAGTGCAGTATATTTATCTGGGATATATTAGTGAGTTGATAATTGTTCAAATCTGAAAAAGTAACTTTAGTCAAGTCCATCACAACCAGTTTTTTAAGCTTTCAATAATCCTTTTATGAATTGTGTTATATTACTTTATTCTCCCTATGTTTGGGACTAGGGATTCATTGCTGATGCATAATAAAAGTGATCGACTACTAAGCTATAGGTAATGATTTCATCACATAGAAAATTGGGACGCAATAGCATTTGCGGTTTCAGTCCTTTGACCAAATGCATGTCCAAATATACTGATCCAAACAATATTATTCGTTGCATCATAGTTCTGTATTGACATTAATATGAGGATTTAAAATAGATGCCTCTTCATTCAGATATATATATTTAATGACGTTTCAAAAGTTTATGAACCTTTATGTCGGTGGTTTCAGACAACGGCCGAACTGTTTTATTCAGCATTCACTTGGTTCTCATGCTGATCTGTGGCATAAAGTATTAAATAAACCCTTATTCATTTTGCAATCCGATTCAATCAAACTCCCGAACGGAGCCTGATGACATGATGACATCATGAAGGTTTTATAGTGAACTAACCTCTTCGGAGTCATAAGTTTTGTCTCGAAGGACTTTCGCTTACAGTCAGTGTTCATCAATGGAAAGAAACTGGTGATGTATGTAATTATTGACGATTCGATACACAGGGATCGAACTCAGAACAATAAATGAACGTATATGCGGCCGTGAAGTCTGTGGGTTAAGAGTTCTTGGTTAATGGAATGGATGTATTGAAACTGGCCATTTTGCTGAAATTTATTATGATTGAGTAGGTGTATGTTTGAAACTATTCATGCACATGTGTATCGCTGGGTATAGTATCGTATGAGAAAATTATCGATATATTGTGAATCATGACATGTGCAGGATTAATAATATAGGATTCAAATTAATAGAATTGAAAAACAGACATCACAACACATTATTGTAATGAAATAGCCTTACTAATTTACCAAGCTCCCCTAAACCTTGAGTGAGTGAATGAGTCAAAGAGTGAGGAGTTGAATGGAGTGGAGCGGAGAGGAGAGGGGTGGAGAAGAAAATGAGAGGGGCGGAGCGCAGTGGAGCGGAGTGGAGCGGAGTGAAGGAGTGAGTGAATGAGTGAATGATTGAGGGAGGGAGGGTTGGTTTCTGGCACTCCAAGGGTACGCAACTCTGCCAAGCAATTTCATCGTTTCCAATATCATAATTATAACAGTCCATTTGTATGGCGTTTTCCCAAGAAGAATATCACGTTCAAAGCCGACCTAAACTGTCTTTGAGATGCTGGATGGTTAAGCGATATTACCATCTCATTCTACCTGTTATCCATCCACTGCTGGCTGAACAGAGGCAGATGTCGGACAAATTCATCAGCGTCGGACAGGACTGTGCCAAGAAACTCTGTCAGAAGACACACTGTCGAACATAGTGACCCATTTCGAGGACTTCACCTAATGTTTATGCCGATTAGGCCTGAATTTTAACAATATTTCAGTTTTTTCACAACCTGTGAGCTTGATATGGGTGAAATGCTCAAAGTGATGAATGTGTATGGTGCTGGGATTCGAACCTATGATCATAATTATCTGCTGTGACTAAGAGACACAACCCTGCACAGCAATTTGCCTCGCCTTGAATGACAGGGCCACCGTGTGCCGTGATTACAATGAAAGTTAGCGCTAATAATTTGTCTGGCTGCTAAAACACACTTGATTGGCTAAACACATTTACAATATATAAAATAATAAAGTAACAATAAAAGATTTCCATTAAGTTCAAGAAAAGCAGTACCCATTACCATTACGAGCACTGCTTCATTATGAAAACCATTGGAGGTAACAAAAGACCAGTGAAGTCTGAAATAGAGTATAACATTTTGACTTTCTACACATGCGCACCGGTAATAGAAAAGGGCGACAACGTGACAATGCGACAATGCGACATATATTTTGTCGCATTGTCGCGTGTCGCGTTTTAGTCATATGTTATAATACATACTATACTCAATATTTTAACAAAGCGCGACACACGATATTGCGACAAGGCGACATTTCATCAAAATGTCGCTTTGTCGCATTGTCGCGTGTCGCGTTTTAGTATATTTTTAGGCTGTTTTTACACATCTTATATAGGGCGACAAGGTGACACATTTTGACCTTGAAAATTGTCGCTATGTCGCGTGTCGCCCTTTGGAGGAATAGAAAAAATATTTTTTCCAAACGCGACATGCGACATCGCGACAATGCGACAAATGGCCGAAATGTCGCGTTGTCGCATTGTCGCATGTCACGTTTTGGTTAATTTTGCCTAAATTTGCTTGTATTTGAGAGGGCGACAACGCCACAATGTCCCTTCCACGACTCCATATATTACTGTGTAAAACAATAAGCACGCACAAAAACACACACGCGTCAGTCGCATTGATCACTGAAGTATCAAAGATCCTCCTATTTAAGGGACTCATCCTAACGGCAGCTAATGTTCAGAGGAAAGCGCTCCCTTCTCAATTACTTTCGGAAGGCATTCTTAAATAATCTTAAGGCATTCTTAGATAATGATCATGTACAGTCAAAGCTTACAAAATACATAAACCTAAATCTTGCACATATAAGCAGCATGGCTCCACATTGAATCATAGAAATAGAATGTAAACGCAAGAAAATATCCCGTCTCCTTAACCCACATATATTAAGTGGTATAGGGTGAGTAAGTGAGTTTAGTTTACGCCGCTTTTCGAAATATTCCAGTAATACGGAGGGGGACGCCAGAAATGGGCTTCATACATTGTACCCATGTGTAGAATCGAATCCGGGCCTTCGGCGTGGCGAGCGAAGGTTTTAGCCACAAGGCCACCCCAGCGCCTAACTGGTACAGGAAAACGTAGTAGTAGTAGTAGTACTAGTGGCAGTAATGTTGTAAAAATATAAATGAAAATCAATCATGGCATCAGATATTCGCAAAATGGATAAGTCATAAGAACTCAATGCTAAACAATACTTACTCTATCATAACTCGATGGCAATCTCAACACACGAGATAGCCAAGACGTAAGTTCATAACTACAGGTTTAGTTTCACCATTAGGTATTAAGCAATAGAGGGCGATGAGGTAGCCTTGTAGTTAAAACGTTCTCTCACCACGCCCATGAACCGGGTTCAATGTGTGAATCACGTTTCTGGTGTCCCAAGCCGTGATATTGCTGGAATATTGCTAAAAGCGGCGTAAAACTATAACTTACTCACTCACTCGGTTTTAAGCAAGAGACATACATGTGAAGGAACAGGTGCACCACACAGTCGCGAAGGTTGCCCTGTGCTTTGCCCGTTAAGACTATCACTCACAAACCGGCACATTGGCCTACATAGACTTTGCTGTAAACCCCGTGAGTATTCACTAAAGTCCATATAACATAAGTCCATATATCAAGAAACCAAATAATGACAACAATTTTATAAAGATCATTTAATTTTTCCCTACAACGTTTTGTGCATCTTATAACTTGGGGATCCAGTTTTGGTACAATATTTTCATGTATTTACAATTTCAATTTACATCTTCGTCGTTCGCAGTCATAACGAAACCAGCGGTTGTCTACTGAGCAACTGGGAGCGACCACAACTTCGGTCTGTCTCTTCTGTCCGCAACTATCACTACATTGTGTAGTAACATGCAAACAGGTTAAGTTGGCGAATCCTGAGCCATATAGATCGCGTAGATCGATGCTCATGCTGTCTCGCATGATGTATATTCCAAAGGTGTAAGCACACCATGCAATATTTCCATAAGTAGCGGTATGGAAGCCAGAAAAACAAACCAGACAATTGTACAAATAGGTATATTTAACAGTGTACATGTATGTATCCATATGGTACGAATACTTTCCATGTGCGTTCTCCATCTCTATTTGCCTCTGAAAGTAAACAGATAAGTGATGAGTGACATTTCCGTACTTGTTTCAGCAGACATTGAACATATATAAAGACGTATGGTATGGACGGCAGATGTTTGTTCCACCCTGTCCACCAACTCCTGTGTCTCCTAACAGTGTAGAGGAAGTCACGATGAACGTGTTTTACCGCTGTATGACGGCGGTTGATGAACATTTCACTTTGACCCTCGACACATCCAGTTTTGAATGAATCCTTGTGTTATTCACTGAGCACAGACCAGGCTTGACACTGGTCGTCTTCTTAAACAAATGCGACATAGCCACTCCAGGTGACAGTACTGATGTATATTATCTAAGTATATCACCTTCACGTCTGTTTTGATAGTCGAGACATCGAGACAGATTACCTTGTGTGCTGGCGATTAGGTTCCTGACTCTGAGAGTGTGAGTTCGAATCCCGGATGTTACTCAACCCAACAAAAGTACTAGAATATGTACTTTACTAAGAAAGTGTAATCCCAAATATAACATGTGTTACATTTGGCCAATTTCTAAATGGCAACATGTGCTCGCATCGTAATGACGCTTGTTAGGACATATTCATGTGCCACACCTTCCACACATAGGTGATCCGTCAGTTATTGTCTATGAGTATACCTACTCACACGCCTGGTCCACCAGGTCCAGAAGCACCACGCCCACAGAGACAATTGCCGTCGAAGCAGTGTTTCTCTGTGTGCCTGCATGGCTGTCTCTACACTGACAGCTGTCGCAGTCGGCGCGGGCGGTACACGTGGCTGAAATATGAACGTCCCTCTTGGTCACCATAGTACACAAACAGCTCTCAGTGGTGTGATGTGATTAGACAGCTTCTGTCGTGTGCTTGTTCTGACACCCTACAGTTATCCAAACCGTCAGTATCATATCAAGCTACCGAAGCACAAAAATAAAATGGACGGTTGTGATTGGGAGCAGTGACCATTTTTGAAGAAGTAAGTGGGTTAGATCTCTCTTTTTGTGTGCTGGTTTGGTGCTTCACTCTGAGAGTGCTGGTTGGAATCACGGATGAAACTCAACACCAAAACGGAACTGGAATTTTGTACGTTAAGTGCAATCCAAAATATAACATGTTAAATTTGACAGCTTTCGGAAAGCCAATGTGTATAGTTGTTACTTGTCTCTTTCTGTTATAAAACAATCTTTCCAAATGCCAAAATAATATATTCACGAATCAAATTTTCCGACTGTAGTTATTAAGATTTTTTTTTTCGTAACTGACATACCTGACAGGCAGGTACCAGCATTGGCTGCAACCAGACAGGTGCAATGTCCATGAGAGCAGGCAAGTCTTGAGCCACTGCTACAGGTGACGTGGGCACAGTCACTATCATCTCCGCAGGTCTCGCTGTAGATCATAGCTGATGCAAAGAAAGAAGCAACATATAAACATTTGGGTAATCCTCTGTGGAGCACGTGAGTCACACCTTTTAATAACATATTTTGTATTGCGCAAGTGGATGGATGAGCGTGTTTTGCGGGTTGGACTGTAAAGGGTCCTTTGGGCTTCGTTCTTGTTCCACACTGCAGCCCATGAAGAACATGGAGTGTTTCACTCGGCAAGTGCTTTATTCAAAATATGCCTCCGTTCACTCAGTTTTGACAGGGTTCTCGTGAGATCGAGATGAGCACATGATTGGGTTCCCGTAAGTGAGTGAGTGAGTGCGTTTTAGTTTTACGCAGCACTCAGCAATATTCCAGATATATGGCGGCAGTCTGTAAATAATCAAGTCTGGACCAGACAATAAACAGCATGAGCATCCATCTACGCAATTGGGATACGATGACATGAGTCAACCAGATCAATTCTAACCCGAGTCTTCACGGGTGTGTTGCCGTAAGAGTGAGTTTGGTACATGATTTGGTTGTCGTAAAAGTGAGGTGGGTACATGATTGGGTTGTCGTAAAAGTGAGGTGGGTACATGATTGGGTTGTAAAAGTGAGGTGGCTACATGATTGTGTTCTCGTCAGAGTGAGGTTGGTACGTGATTGGGTTGTCGTAAAAGTGAGGTGGGTACATGATTGTGTTCCAGTGAGAGTGAGGTGTTTTTTGTCATTGGGTTCCCGTTAGGATGAAGTGCCTATGCAGCTTAGGCAATATACATCATGAGCATTAAATTTGTATCAGGAGCAATTTCTAAACTTTTGGTCCCAACAGTTGATCACTCCCACGCATAGTGGAGTGCACGTGTAAAACAAATTCTTCACAAAAGTATGAAGCTTTTTCACGTTCTGAGAACAAGCACACCGGGGTATAACTTTCATAATTACAGTATGTGATTTTTCTGAATTGATTTAGAGGACGACAGTACCAAAACTAAACTTTTCTGGACATGGTAAGCTGTAGACTTTCCGAAAATACAGGATGTTATTTTCATGCATGACGCAGGGATGTCATGTCGGAATATCGGTGCAAGCTTGAACCACATTGTTAATAATCGACGTAGCCACTGGAGAAGTAAAACACCTGGAAGTCTGAAGGAGACCAATGAACGTCTCCTCATGTCTCCCTGGACGCAGCCCCGTGACCCATGCCAAAGAGTCCCGACTCTCCACCAATACCATCGGAATCAGTCTGCGTGATGCTGAGGACGATTTGAGGACATGATGTCGGGTTATTTGTCCTGATCGACATGTTATTTACTGCGTATTGCGACGCCATAACGTCATCAGTGATTGAGCCATGAGCTGAACCCGTTGGTAGTAGCTCAGCTACTGTATAACTTAACTTAAACTGAATGCGTCACGAATTCTACTCACCAATAACAGCGCTTACAATGACGAAAAACAGTGTAACTTTCATGTCTAATGGTTGAGCAAAATGCTTTCAGATTAATGTATTCATACAGTTGATCCTCCTTATATACTTCTACTTCCCATTAAACAAACACCAATCCCGTGAGCCAGAGTCACAATGTATGTACAGCAGCTGCATGCAAGACTTATCTTCCCGTGTAGATAAAGATACATGCAGTAAGCAGGTGACATGCGAGAGTCGTTCTAAATGTAGTCGGTCTCACCAAGAAAATGATAAAATTGCAGGTGCTTTTGTTTTATTTTTCTACGTATTATCTGTCAACATTCCAGCCTCACGATCCCCCATTTTGTTTGACTTTTTATCCTGGTACCCCGAAAAACGCAAAATCTGCAATAAATGCATCACAAACTTCAGAAAACAAAATATGCAAGAAACACTTTGTATGTTAGAGATAGACAGAAGTCCGCTAGAATCAAACTTAGATATTAAAGTGCATTAACAAAACCTCTTAGGTTGTCGCAAGAGTGAGGTGGGTACATGATTGGGTTCTCGTATGAGTCAGGTGGGTACATGATTGGGTCGTCGTAAAAGTGAGGTGGGTACATGATTGGGTTCTCGTGAGGAGTGAGGTGGGTACATACATTCTTAGGTTCCCGTAAGGGGTGGGTACAGGTGGGTACATCATTGGGTTCCCGTAAGAGTGAGGTGGGTACATGATTGGGTTGTCGTAAAGGTGTGAGGTGGGTACATGATTGGGTTCTCGTATGAGTCAGGTGGGTACATGATTGGGTCGTCGTAAAAGGACTGGTTTCTGAGGTGGGTACATGATTGGGTTGACGTTAAAGTGAAGTTGGTACATGATTGGGTTGTCGTAAGTGTGAGGTGGGTACATTATTGGGTTCTCGTGAGAGTGAGGTGGGTACATGACAGGGTTCTCGTAAGAGTGAGGTGGGTACATGATTGGGTTCTCGTAAGGGTGAGGTTGGTACATGATTGGGTTCTCGTAAGAGTGGGATGGGTACATGATTGGGTTCTCGTCAGAGTGAGTAGGGTACATGATTGGGTTCTCGTAAGAGTGAGGTGGGTACATGATTGGGTTCTCGTAAGAGTGAGGTGGGTACATGATTGGGTTCTCGTAAGAGTGAGGTGGGTACATGATTGGGTTCTCGTAATAGTGAGGTGGGTACATGATTGGGTTCCCGTAAGATTGAGGTTGGTACATGACTGGTTTCTCGTAAAAGTGAGGTTGGTACATGATTGGGTTGTCGTAAAAGTGAGGTGGGTACATGATTGGGTTGACGTAAAAGTGAGGTTGGTACATGATTGGGTTGGCGTAAAAGTTACGTGGGTACATTATTGTGTTCTCGTGAGAGTGAGGTTGGTACATGATTGGGTTCTCGTAAGAGTGAGGTGGGTACATTATTGGGTTCTCGTGAGAGTGAGGTGGGTACATTATTGGGTTCCTGTAAGAGTGAGGTGGGTACATGATTGGGTTCTCGTAAGGGTGAGGTGGGTACATGATTGGGTTCTCGTAAGAGTGAGGTGGGTACATGATTGGGTTCTCGTCAGAGTGGGGTGGGTACATGATTGGGTTCTCGTAAGGGTGAGGTGGGTACATTATTGGGTTCTCGTGAGAGTGAGGTGGGTACATTATTGGGTTCCCGTAAGAGTGAGGTGGGTACATGATTGGGTTCTCGTAAGGGTGAGGTGGGTACATGATTGGGTTCTCGTAAGAGTGAGGTGGGTACATGATTGGGTTCTCGGTTCTCGTAAGTGAGAGTGGGTACATTATTGGGTTCTCGTAAGAGTGAGGTGGGTACATGATTGGGTTCTCGTAAGGGTGAGGTGGGTACATGATTGGGTTCTCGTAAGAGTGAGGTGGGTACATGATTGGGTTGTCGTGTGAGTGAAATGGGTACATGATTGGGTTCTCGTAAGTGTGAGGTGGGTACATTATTGGGTTCTCGTGAGAGTGAGGTGGGTACATGATTGGGTTCTCGTAAGGGTGAGGTGGGTACATGATTGTGTTGTCGTAAGAGTGAGGTGGGTACATGATTGGGTTCTCGTCAGAGTGAGGTGGGTACATGATTGTGTTGGGTTCTCCCAAAATCTGCAATAAATGCATCGCAATCTTCAGGAATCAAAAATATGCAAGAAATATTTTGTATGTTAGAGATAGACAGAAGTCCGCTAGAATCAAACTTAGGTATTAAACTGCATAAAAAAGTAATTTGAAACTACAATTGCTTGTTAAAGTGACCCACCCCTTCCTTTTTACTGAAGGAGCTTGTTTTGGTTACACTGCCCACAGCCCTTTCAGGTGAAGTAATCATAAGGACATAATTTATTCTAATGTTTTCACTTATTCATACATGATGCCAAGGGTTCAAACTAAATACTGAATGGTCACACAAGTGTAATCTCTCAATATTCTGTAAGCAGAGCCGGCTTGAATGTATGGACACAATGTTTTTGAAAGATTAAAATTGAGGGGTCGTTAAAAAACAGTCCAGACGGGAAGTCATCCAATACTATGCTTTTATATAATATTATCTGAGGGCATACCATTATCCAAGAGGTACCAAATGACAGATCGTTTTTCATGTTCTGCAATTTTCTAAGAAATATTATACCCCAATGTGTTGTGATGACTAATATCTCGTTAACCACATTAGCCACATATGTAAAATGTTGGATATTGCTTTGCTAACGATTCCCTCAAAATAGAATGGTAGCTTTTCAAACATTGGACATCGAGAATACAGTTAGGTCGACTACTTTTTGAACGAAGGTTCATTAATTGGGATGTGATGACCTCCCGGACAGCTATCTGGTCACGTTTGTAGATCTAAAGTAGGATTTTTAAATACATAGACGACACGATTGCTTACAAATACTGTTATAAAAAAATGCAACAGTCAGGTATTGTCGAGGTGGTATATGGTCAACACACTCAAAACACATGAAGCAATGACTCACATGCTCGCATCGACATAACTTGGGACTAATGAATGCAGTGCACTCGTCCGCCAGTCCTAAATATACTAATTGTAATACTCAAACTACTACGTGTCATGTAAGTTATGACAGCCAATAGCAACTAACCGTAACTAATAACAAGTGATGTCAGTCACAGGCATATACCCCCTTGGTGGCACCACAGAGCAGGGCATGGTGCTGACGAACCTAGAAGTCGGTGGGAAGCAGGTGCCCCTTTCACAAAGCGACCGTAGCACTACGACTGTCTTAAGTCTATATAGATGTTAAAGTATGGGAGTTAAGATCACCTTAGCGCTTTAGGACTAAGATACCAGAACATCATGATAGGTAATGCATCTAATCAGACAAGTAAGTAAATACTTAGGAGATAAACGTACTGTGTTTGGAAATTAGATGAATGTTAGGTTTCAAATGATTAATCTAGAGACTATCAATTCGGTCTAACATTCATCTAATTTCCAAACACAGTATGTTTATCTCCATTCTACCATAACCGATTTAAAATCGAACTTTTTCGTTCCGGCATGCGACGAGAGGCGAAATGAACTCGTCTGTGAAGGGAGTGGTAGGTGCCGTACGTATTGTTTTAAATATTACAACAAAAATATTCTGTCCTAAGAAAACAAACTACTGTTTATTCAATGCAATAATGTAATACCTAAGAGCTTGGTTTTTATAAGCCCACTTTCACACGACCGAAAACAGCCTGGCTGCCAAAGGAGAAGGAGCTCAGAGGGAAGCAGCCAAGCAAAAGTGTCTTGCATTTTTTGAACGATGCAACGGGTCATGATGGAGTAAGAGTGGCACAAATTTGGTGTTTCGCCTGACCGTTATCTTGTGAATTTCACATTCTAAACGAAGCAACTATACCATTTACCAGCTAGGAAAATGTTTGCTAACGTTTTGCTGCAAATTTTGTATAGATGGGGATGTAATTTTACAAGGCTTTCTGATTTATAAGTTAGATATTGTTTGTTTATGTTTGGGGCTGTGCATTGTAATTAAGTTTGAATATTTTTATAATACAAGGTAATGTGATAGTGAGGTTCCCTAATAATTGTTGAGGAAAAATCATATAATTGTATTTTTCGAGTTTAATAACTGTTTTATAAGTATTTCCATCACGTCTGTTGTGTTGATATTAGCCATGTTGGTGAGCAAAGCTGAAGTAGTGCGGCAGTGGTGTATACGTGCGCAGTGAAACGGTCATGAAATCAGACGCATTTTCAATCCAGGATTGATAGTGTCTAATTTTATTGATTGTCCAATCAAATTCGAGTATTTCACGTAGTCATGGTAGAATCAATAACAATACACAGCGACACAAGGCCCAACATTAACAAAGATAGAAGTTAGTACCAAAGTGACTGAAGGAATTGTAATGTATGATGCAAGCAGCCACACATTCACAAACTAGCCCCAATAGATTAAACCAGTAACAGAAACGGCATTCTACCATGACTTAAGTACATACTGGATTGTGATTAGTTAATCATTCACAGGTATATAATCACGTTATATGCCTCTGATTTTCCAACACAGTATGTATTTTTTTTAAATCTTAATAACGCGGTTATGGTAGAATGGAGATAAACGTACTGTGTTGGAAAATCAGAGATATATAACGAAATTATAATAGCTCTATTTTTTATATTTAAAACAAGCATTGGAATGGAATACGACGTAGTTATACCTGTTTTCCCCCACAGTATGTCTATCTCCTAAATGTGCATGTACTACATGGATGACAATGAATCAGTAAAAACAGCTAATAGCCAGGAGAAGCAAATATTTGTTTCTTTAGAACTATCATATATACAAATATCACATATACAAAAACAGTTTCCTATATGAACGTTCGCAAATTGTCTATATCGCCTGTATTGTATATCATGTCAGACTGTCAACGCATGCGACACTCCATACAACACACATGACCACGATAAACATCAAGTCGGTGATGAAGTCAATATCTGAAATATCGTAGAGGACGTCATGAATGGATGAACTGACAGATCCCGACCCTCCAAGAATATAGGCACATTTCACACAGTGGCGAACTCAGTCATTCTTCTCCAACATCCTCTGTGGTGACGCCATTTTGTTGGAGGTATTGCCAGGTTGGTATGTTGTCGAAAACACTTGCTTTGGGAGTGAGATCTGTAATTGCTGATACTTGCGTATGTATGGATATACAAGTGTGAGTGAGTTTAGTTTCACGCCGCCCTCAGCAATATTCCAGGTCGGTCTGTAAATGAGTTTCCACCAGACACTCCAGTAATCAACAGCATGACTATCGATCTACACAATTGGGATACGATGACATGTGTCAACCAAGTCAGCGTGCCTGACCACCCGATCCCATTAGTCGCCTCTTACGACAAGCATGGGTCACTAACCCGGTTCTAGCCCGGATCTTCACGGGTAGGACATGAAAGACACTCTGAAACACATGATTACATCATATATAACAGGTATAACTACGTCGTATTCCATTCCAATGCTTGTTTCATAAACTGAGCACTCTTAATTTTAACTGTTATTACACACGCGCGGTTCCTGTATGGGCATTCTTGGAAATATCATTTGACCCTATGAAAGTTTGTTGGGAAGAATGGTGCTAGTTTTTGAAACATTACCCTGTTGGTAACATAAATGAAGATGAAGGCGTCAGGGAAACCTCTTCAGATCTTATCACCTCTTTTCTAATAAATCATATGATAACCTTATAAATTTGTGTTTAAAAAGGACATTCACTCCTAAGCTTTCTGAAGCTTCTTTGTACGTTGGAAGTTTAACGCCAGGGGTAGGGAGCCTGTTGAGTTAGTAACATCATATGTACCTGAACTACTTAAGTGTTTAATTTTGGTTACTCTCATATATAAGAGACAATCGGAAACACATTATTGTATTACAATAAGTATATATAACAGGTATAACCATATCCAATATCTGGGAATTGAAGTACATAATGAGATAAGTGTATAAGCAACATCGAATTTAATAGTAAATAGTTGGTCTCTGTGTCTAAGATGATGATTACTAGATTGAGAGCCCTTACCTTTGCTTTTCTGGATAATGTTCCATACCTTAAACATCGACGTGCGTGAATTTATTTTGGATACATAATGTCGGCTAGACTGTTTAAAAGTATGGCCATAGTTCTTTAGGATTTACAATCTTGAATCTATTTAAATTGTGGACCATGGGATGGCGCCGGAAATAATGCTCAGTCTTTTTCTGTGTCTACTCAGCTGTTTGCTGTTGTCGTTGGACCATGGTGTTCGAACGTGAGGAATTGCAGAGTACTTTGGGATACACTCGTCAGCTATGTTATTTTGTTTATCAGAAAGAACAACATTTTATAGCATCAGGAACATTCATGCAAATTTAGGGTTTAAGTTTGACAGCACATAGTTTCATATAAAAGCCAGTTAGGCTTTTTTCAAATTCTAACTTGATGATACAAAAACATTAAATGGGTTGACAGGTTTTAGTATTGCAGGAGAATGGTCGCTTCCGCAGAGATCGTCGTGGACAAATTGAGTCTGTAATTAAATGTTTTCCTGTGACAGCAAGTAAATATGTATTTGAACCATCGTCATAAATACAAAATCATTATGGTCGGACATGATCCAAAGCTTTGAAGATTTGGACCTAGATATTTTGGGGTTGTACCACTTTGTTTCTTTTTGTAAGTTTCAGACCTACATTTGAATTGCTTGTTACAGTTTGTTTCTCAGTTGTGCCTGTTTTAGACTTTCCTAGATAAGAACAGAACCTTAACACAAGATGCCTTAGATTGTATGATTGTTTGCGAATTGATGTTTCTTGTGTAGGTTTTTCATGGCTGCAGAATATATCAAGGTAGGGGCAGAAGATTTTACCCACATGTATTCTGTCTGACAACCTATTGATTAATATGGAATAGATTTGGGAGACTGAGTTGAAATTGAAGCAGAAACGGCCGCGGCAGAAGACGGACCAGGGTGTTCCTGACCTACAACAAACGTATGTGCCTCCAGAAAGGTGATATGTTTGTTTTGGACTGACGTTTCCATGCAGGGCATTCTCTGGAAGACGAAGGGTGACTTCTAGGGCGGTGTACACAGGCATATGGTTTATCACAGATGTTTCTGTCTTCACATGTTCCGTCACCACTTCGATGGCAGGTTTGGGCATGATTTAGAATCATGATCATACTACCTCAGGGGACAAGGAATGTAAGCATCAACCGTTATGTGAAATAATCAGCTTTAAGTGAGTCTGGGCGCGATGAAAGGCAGAAAGTAACCAAGATGGTATTGAATTATATAATTTCATTTTATCTTTTACACGTAACACGTGTCACAGCCGTATCTCCTTGAGAGTTTAGCTCTGATGTCTACTTCATTCATGTCTGATAGACAACGTCCTGTGTCACGGACAGCGATTTCCTATGGTTGAGAGTCCTGTGATGTGAAACCTTGACTCTCATGACCAGCATTGGCGTGCTGAGGACCTATTCTACCCCGGGTCCACACTGGGGAAGAGCTAGTAGCGTTACCCCAGCACACACCACGAGGAGGTGGCTTTACACGAGTGCCTGCCGCGAAAAAGAAATCTTAAAATCATCAACAAACAGCGATCCTTCAACTGAGTCACAAGCTTGAACACTGTTCCTGCTTGGTTAACACTGTAGTTATTACAGGCTGTAATACTATTATCACAGCTATTCTTTTATTAAACTACCATTGTAATTGCACGGCGACTGGTTTGTCTACTGCTATTGAACTCCAATACAGTCATTTGCATTGATTTGTAAAGCAAGCAAATTTTAAACTGCCGTTTATATTCAAATAACTTTAGTGTTTCTTGGTTTCATACTGGAAATGTTTGATTTTAGGGTTTCAAATTTGCATATCAAATTTTAGGAAGAAATGTCTATTGGAGCAAGCATAGCATGATCGATATCGCCACCGCGACAAGGGCCATTCATGCAAATTTTCAGCGTCACAGACTTTCAGAGGATAATGTAGAGACCGTAACAGCTTCAAGAGACGACGGACAATGCGCTGAAACATGCCCGCTCCTGACCCTCACTTGGTCTGAAAATATTGCATTATCATCCCTCTAAATCTGAACAGGCCTCTTGAAAGTGTCATAACAATGAAGATGACCTAAATAACTGTGGAATCCACTTTAGGTACAATGCATTAACATATTTCCAATTTCCAAAAATGACTTAGTTATGTCGTTCAAAGCCACATAAAAACCAACAGTCGATTAGTCAGCTAAGCAACTGGGAATGAAAAAGAATTCATTTTGTCCCTTAATGGACGCAACTGTTGCAATATTGTGTACAGAAATGCAAGTCTATATATTGTATATTATATATACTATTTATATAGTAGTGATCTGATGCGGAGAGACTATCAACGTGAAAGAGCCATGGGATATATTCCACAAGTGTATGCATGCCACGCTGTAGTTCCATAACTAGAAGCCAGGATCAACACAAACTAGTCAAATGGGTTTATTGTACAGTGTACATGTACAAATATTCACTTGATATGAAAATTTTCCATGGGGGCTTCTCCTTCTTTATTTCCCTCTGAAAGTAAACAGCAAGAGATGAATGACATTTCTTAACTTGTTTCATCAGAGTTGAAAATTTAGTAAGAACTGTAATATGAACTGCAGATATTTGTTCAATAAAGAGACGCTGACATCTGTGTCTACCAATAGTGTAGAGGAAGTCACGATGAACATGCTCCCCCGCTATATGACAGCGGTTGCTGAACATTTCACTTTGACCCTTGACACATCCAATTTGGAATTAATCAGTGTGTTATTCATTGAGCTCAGACCAGGCTTGACACTGGTTGTTTTAATAAACAAATGCGACATAAACACCAACTCCAGGTGACAGCACTGATTTTAGTGATCTGTTACCTCATACAAGCGGCCGCGGCCGAGTGGGTTAGATGGGTTTGAATGCCGCATGCTACTCAAACCAACAAAAGTACTAGAATCTGTACTTTACTGAGAAATTGTACTCCCAAATATAGCATGTGTTACTTTCTAATTAGTATAATTGTACATTCATCGTATTGACGCATGTTAGGATATATTCATGTTCCACACCTTACATACCTTGGTAACCCGTCAATAATGGCGCTGAATATAGTTACTTTCATGTCTAGGACACCCTCCAATTATGAAGCTGAATATAGTTACTTACACACCTAGGCGACCCTTCAATTATGAAGCTGAGTATAGTTACTTACACGCCTAGGCGACCCTTCAGTTATGAAGCTGAGTATAGTTACTTACACACCTAGGCGACCCTTCAGTTATGAAGCTGAGTATAGTTACTTACACGCCAGGTCCACCAGGTCCAGAAGCACCACGTCCACAGAGACAGTGGCCGTCGAAACAGTGACGTTCTGTGTGGCTGTCTCTACACTGACAGCTGTCGCAGTCGGCGCGGGCGGTACACGTGGCTGAAATATGAACGTCCCTCTTGGTCACCATAGTACACAAACAGCTCTCAGTGGTGTGATGTGATTAGACAGCTTCTGTCGTGTGCTTGTTCTGACACCCTACAGTTATCCAAACCGTCAGTATCATATCAAGCTACCGAAGCACAAAAATAAAATGGACGGTTGTGATTGGGAGCAGTGACCATTTTTGAAGAAGTAAGTGGGTTAGATCTCTCTTTTTGTGTGCTGGTTTGGTGCTTCACTCCGAGAGTGCTGGTTGGAATCACGGATGAAACTCAACACCAAAACGGAACTGGAATTTTGTACGTTAAGTGCAATCCAAAATATAACGTGTTAAATTTGACAGCTTTCGGAAAGCCAATGTGTATAGTTGTTACTTGTCTCTTTCTGTTATAAAACAATCTTTCCAAATGCCAAAATAATATGTTCACGAATCAAATTTGCCGACTGTAGTTATTAAGACTTTCTAAAAGGCAAGGTGTATACACTTCTTTGGCATCGTTCTGTTATACCTAATCTTTCCAAATACCTAATAATACGCTCACGAATGAAATTTACAGGCTACATTTATTTTCAAAGACCATTAATGTGTTACCTGAAAAGCAGGAACCAGCATTGACTGCAACCAGACAGGTGCATAGTCCATGAGAGCAGGCAAGTCTCGAGGTACTGTCACATGTCACGTGAGAACAGTCACTATCATCTCTGCAAATCTCGCTGGAGATCACAACTGATGCAACGAAAGAAGAAACGTATCAACATTTGGTCCAAAGATGAGTCATACTTTTTAATTTTTTTGTTGAAATGATTCTTGGTGGATGGTGGATGGATTAGCGTATTTGGCCGGTTTGACGCTAGACTGTCTATTGGGCTACGGTCTTGTTCCACACTGCAGCCCATGGAGAACATGCGGTATTTCAGTGGCCAAGTGCCTTTGTTCAATATCTGCTGCCTTCGTTCAGTCAATAAGGACACGGTTTCCGAAAGGGTGAGGTGGTTATGTGTTTGGGATCCCTTAAGACTGAGGTGGGCACGTGATTGGGTTCTCGTTAAGGCGAGGTGGCGATGTAGCTTATTAGGTTATATACATCATGAACATAAATTATACACCAAGAGCAATTTTTAAATTTTTTGGGGGAAACACATAGTCACTGGAGAAGTAAAACCCCTGGAAGACTAAGGAAGACCAATGCCATATTGGTCTAGCAAGACACAATCCTGTGACCCACCCTGAAGAGTCCGACTCTCCACCAGAACCATCAGAAGGAGGCTCCGGGATGCTGGTCTGGGGACACTTCGTCCAATCAGACGTCACAGATAGGCAAGGGCAGGCGTGGGGCAGATTCCGTATAAACGCAGTTTGAGCTCATGGTGTTAGGGTTCATTGACCTGACTGCCGTTTTCTCGTTTGGAGGTGTCTTGACTAGTATATCACTAGTAAATGACCCATCCAACTGAGCTGGTTGGTTGTGGATCAGTTATGGTGATGGATTGTTTTTCGTATGACTACAAGTTGGATCTCATTACAGTAACTGAGACACTCAGTGGTGAACGTTATGCACAGAAAGTACGGGATACCGCCGTTGTGCTACATTTTGATAAACATCCCCATGCCAATCTTCCTATATGCGTGGATCACAAAGCTTGACTTCACTGTTCTCAAGCCGCTCATTGCAGAACAACGCCATCGAAACATTACGTTGACCCAAACATCAAATATCAGCTAAATTAACAAACCAATTTCACCAATCTACTCACCAATAACAGCGCTGACAATGACGAGTAACAGTGTAACTTTCATTTCTGAGGGTTGAGCGAAATGGTTTCAGAGTAACGTGGTCATAAGGTTGATCTTCTTTTATACTTTTACTATCAAAGATAACAACACAAGAGTCACGATTTTGTGATTCCATGTAAAGCAGCTGCATTTAATGCTTATCTTCATGCTTATGTCATGACATGTAGATAAAAGGTACATGCAGTATACAGGCTACATACTTCATTTTCAGGACCTGATGACCTCCCGGACAGCCGAAATTACATTTATAGTTCTAAAAGTAGCGTTTACAAATGCATAAACAACACGGGATTTGACACACATTCTGTTATAACAAACAGCTACAGACAGGTGTTGTCGAGTTGGTATGTGGTCAACATACAGAAAAGAAATGAACCCGTGAAGATCTGGTTTAGAATTAATCTTCACCATCCTATGTTTGTCATAAGGGGCGATTAACGGGACCGGGTGATCAGGCTCGCTGGTCCAGACTCGATTACTAACAGAACGCCGCAATATAGCTGGAATTTTGCCGAGTAAACTGTTGCCACACGTGAAACTATTAAACCATCTTATAGTGAGGTTTGTTTGGGGTAGGGGCTGCGGAGGGGGATTGTTTGGGTTTTTTTCGTTTTTCTGGTAAATGTAAGGTTCACGAGTGGCCCAGTCGCCTGAGGAGGTAAAGCCACCGGACAGAGTTGAGTCCCGTAGTATCAACAGAATGCCATGATTGTGGGTTCGAAATCCGGTTTTCCACGAACATATTTCCAGGTTTGTCAGCATCATACCCACTCCAACTTCCGGTTTTACTCACACATTCAAATGACTTCCGGTCTTCATTCAAATGACACTGTGTGATATAACTCGAACACTCAGGGTTACACTCAAGTCATTCACTCACTCTAGTACATTGCACTTTCTGTACAACCCGTGAAGGGCTGGGTTAGAATTGATCTTCAGCAACCCATGCTTGTCGTAAGAGGCGACAAATAGGATCGGGTTGTCAGGCTCGCTGACTGGGTTGACACATGGCATCGTATCCCAATTGTGTAGATCGGTGTTCATGTTGTTGATCCCTGGATTGTGTGGTCAAGACTTGATTATTTACAGATCGCCGCCATATAGTTGGAATATTGCTGAGTGCGGCGTAAAACTAAACTAAACGATATAATTCAACTATGTGTGACTGCTAAGCATAATGTTACACACATGTTGATGATTACACAATGATTAGTAAAATGTAACATATGTTATGTTTGTAATTAAATGTCCGTTGTGTTCATTGTAATTCCAGGCTTCTGATCGGTGAACTGGCCGCGAGTTTGTGCGTGTATGTCCCAAATGAATGTACAATATTAAGCCTCACCCATTAAAGCGGACTACAGTTACTGTTTCCGGGATTGTCGGAGAAATTTATTTACTGCTGATAAATTTATATAGTTATATTGTACTTTCACCATTGGAGACGAGAAACCCATGTGAGATAACTGGTACTAAACATTAATGTCCATGTCCGTGATTGGCTACATCGTGGTATTGATCTACGGTTAGCGGTTACTAACCATCTACACACTGTTCGCGGCATTTTGTCAAGTTTAGACTGACACCTTAAGACAAAGCACTACAACTCGTCCCTGATCCGAGAAGCTTATTACTATCATCCAAACAAACCAAAACGTCCTAAAGGGTGAGGGTATGGGTAACCTACCTCGGTGTGCTCAATCTGTCACTGATAACCACATTAAACCAAAACGTCCTAAAGAGTGAGGGTATGGGTAACCTACCTCGGTGTGCTCAATCTGTCACTGATAACCACATTAAACCAAAACGTCCTAAAGAGTGAGGGTATGGGTAACCTACCTCTTGGTGTGCTCAATCTGTCACTGATAACCACATTAAACCAAAACGTCCTAAAGAGTGAGGGTATGGGTAACCTACCTCGGTGTGCTCAATCTGTCACTGATAACCACATTAAACCAAAACGTCCTAAAGAGTGAGGGTATGGGTAACCTACCTCGGTGTGCTCAATCTGTCACTGATAACCACATTAAACCAAAACGTCCTAAAGAGTGAGGGTATGGGTAACCTACCTCGGTGTGCTCAATCTGTCACTGATAACCGACATTAAACCAAACGTCCTAAAGAGTGAGGGTATGGGTAACCTACCTCGGTGTGCTCATTCTGTCACTGATACCGACATTAAACCAAACGTCCTAAAGAGTGAGGGTATGGGTAACCTACCTCGGTGTGCTCAATCTGTCACTGATAACCACATTAAACCAAAACGTCCTAAAGAGTGAGGGTATGGGTAACCTACCTCGGTGTGCTCAATCTGTCACTGATAACCACATTAAACCAAACGTCCTAAAGAGTGAGGGTATTGGTAACCTACGTCGGAGTGAACAATCTGTCACTGATAACGACATTAAACCAAAACGTCCTAAAGAGTGAGGGTATGGGTAACCTACCTCGGTTTGCTCTATCTGTGACTGATAACGACATTAAACTCTACGAACCAAACCAGCTTAGTCCCTACACTCCGGAACCCACTCTGAGCACCATGCTGTGGACAGCACCACTCATTTTGATATCCACAGTGTAAATCTTCACGCTATCATGAAGGGGAGAAGGGGGAACTATCGTCACAGTACGACATGTCACTGCGTATAATATTCCTATAGGCAACTTTCTTATCATCGAAACATGCGGAGTGTTAACACCTGCAAGCTCAGTTCATCTTCAAGATACAGTAACATCAGTATCATCCTTAGTTGCATTCTAGGGCCACGAGAAAACAAACTTGTGACAACGAAGTACCAACTCAATATGGAGCGTAATGTCAGAAATGTCACATTTCAGTACCCGGATCACAGACAATGACAAACTCTCCTCAGTATGTTCGGATCCGGTCTATGGGGAGCACATTGAACGCACACTTTTACACTAGTACGGATCAGAGCGACTTAATTATCAAAACAAGCCTCTGATTTCGACGATTACAACCTGTCAGTGTTTACACTTTCAAGGAGTAGAATCCTCTACATCTGGGAGCTGTAGTACAAAGTGATCTCAGCGCTATGGTGACTGTGACTCCCATACCTTAACATGACTTGAGGTAGTCTTTCTTAGCGCTAAGATTGTTTTGTGCAACGCTGCCTTCCAACATCGTCGTTTTAAAATGTTTAATCAGTTTTCCTCGGTCTTATCTAGCTTGACCATGACCAGATGTAGCAGAAACATTTCGCTCGTTGAATAAATTTTGAAACAACTATTTTCAACAATGGAAACTGACAAGCACCTGTGTTGTAAACTCTATTTCTATTTTTCAGAGTGGTTAGTCCAATGCTCGTAAAATAGATTCATGCAGCTTCACTATTCTGTTAAGATACCCGCTGATAAGATTTTAATTGAACAACCCTTATTATGTAAACATAATAATATTGATAGTTTCATCAAATAACTTGCAATGTGTGACGTAATAATGTCACTCCAAAACCCGGATTGTTAACCATGCTTCTGTGGACCCAAGGTCTGTGTTCATTCCTTTTATTTGAGGCAAATGGAATTGATACTTCACCACACGGGTTCTCAAAAACTTTGCTTGGATTGTTCCAGTCTCAGACCCATGTGGCATTGGTCCCTTCTATCTATATGGTGACCCCAGATAAAGTGGCATCTGGCTCTTCAAAGGTCCAGGACAGTATGTCAAACGTTAAAGGAAATATCGTCTGAAGTTTCGTGAAAAATGCGTCACTTTCTCATAAATATATATGAAACATGGATGATATTTAGGCAAGAAAGGGGTATTTGCATGGGCTGCAATCGTTTTACATCTTTATAGTCTATTTTCTATTTTACGCGACCTAGACGTTCTGCTCCCATTGGCACACGGAGTTCAACAGACGTTTCAACAAAACAACGTCTATCGCTACCACGTCAGGCAATTTCAAGGTTTTATCAACTACAAATGCTGAAGGAATTTGTTCATACCGGTTGTCTTTGTACGTTTAGCACAGGGACAACTCTCATATATAAGAGACAATCGGAAACACATTATTGTATGACAATCTGTATATATAACAGGTATAACCATATCCAATATCTGGGAATTGAAGTACATAATGAGATAAGTGTATAAGCAACATCGAATTTAATAGTAAATAGTTGGACTCTGTGTCTAAGATGATGAATACTAGATTCAGAGCCCTTACCTTTGCTTTTCTGGATAATGTTCCATACCTTAAACATCGACGTGCGTGAATTCATTTTGGATACATAATGTCGGCTAGACTGTTTAAAAGTATGGCCATAGTTCTTTAGGATTTACAATCTTGAATCTATTTAAATTGTGGACCATGGGATGGCGCCGGAAATAATGCTCAGTCTTTTTCTGTGTCTACTCAGCTGTTTGCTGTTGTCGTTGGACCATGGTGTTCGAACGTGAGGAATTGCAGAGTACTTTGGGATACACTCGTCAGCTATGTTATTTTGTTTATCAGAAAGAACAACATTTTATAGCATCAGGAACATTCATGCAAATTTAGGGTTTAAGTTTGACAGCACATAGTTTCATATAAAAGCCAGTTAGGCTTTTTTCAAATTCTAACTTGATGATACAAAAACATTAAATGGGTTGACAGGTTTTAGTATTGCAGGAGAATGGTCGCTTCCGCAGAGATCGTCGTGGACAAATTGAGTCTGTAATTAAATGTTTTCCTGTGACAGCAAGTAAATATGTATTTGAACCATCGTCATAAATACAAAATCATTATGGTCGGACATGATCCAAAGCTTTGAAGATTTGGACCTAGATATTTTGGGGTTGTACCACTTTGTTTCTTTTTGTAAGTTTCAGACCTACATTTGAATTGCTTGTTACAGTTTGTTTCTCAGTTGTGCCTGTTTTAGACTTTCCTAGATAAGAACGAAACCTTAACACAAGATGCCTTAGATTGTATGATTGTTTGCGAATTGGATGTTTCTTGTGTAGGTTTTTCATGGCTGCAGAATATATCAAGGTAGGGGCAGAAGATTTTACCCACATGTATTCTGTCTGACAACCTATTGATTAATATGGAATAGATTTGGGAGACTGAGTTGAAATTGAAGCAGAAACGGCCGCGGCAGAAGACGGACCAGGGTGTTCCTGACCTACAACAAACGTATGTGCCTCCAGAAAGGTGATATGTTTGTTTTGGACTGACGTTTCCATGCAGGGCATTCTCTGGAAGACGAAGGGTGACTTCTAGGGCGGTGTACACAGGCATATGGTTTATCACAGATGTTTCTGTCTTCACATGTTCCGTCACCACTTCGATGGCAGGTTTGGGCATGATTTAGAATCATGATCATACTACCTCAGGGGACAAGGAATGTAAGCATCAACCGTTATGTGAAATAATCAGCTTTAAGTGAGTCTGGGCGCGATGAAAGGCAGAAAGTAACCAAGAAGGTATTGAATTATATAATTTCATTTTATCTTTTACACGTAACACGTGTCACAGCAGTATTTCCTTGAGAGTTTAGCTCTGATGTCTACTTCATTCATGTCTGATAGACAACGTCCTGTGTCACGGACAGCGATTTCCTGTGGTTGAGAGTCCTGTGATGTGAAACCTTGACTCTCATGACCAGCATTGGCGTGCTGAGGACCTATTCTACCCCGGGTCCACACTGGGGAAGAGTTAGTAGCGTTACCCCAGCACACACCACGAGGAGGTGGCTTTACACGAGTGCCTGCCGCGAAAAAGAAATCTTAAAATCATCAACAAACAGCGATCCTTCAACTGAGTCACAAGCTTGAACACGGTTCCTGCTTGGTTAACACTGTAGTTATTACAGGCTGTAATACTATTATCACAGCTATTCTTTTATTAAACTACCATTGTAATTGCACGGCGACTGGTTTGTCTACTGCTATTGAACTCCAATACAGTCATTTGCATTGATTTGTAAAGCAAGCAAATTTTATACTGCCGTTTATATTCAAATAACTTTAGTGTTTCTTGGTTTCATACTGGAAATGTTTGATTTCAGGGTTTCAAATTTGCATATCAAATTTTAGCAAGAAATGTCTATTGGAGCAAGCATAGCATGATCGATATCGCCACCGCGACAAGGGCCATTCATGCAAATTTTCAGCGTCACAGACTTTCAGAGGATAATGTAGAGACCGTAACAGTTTCAAGAGACGACGGACAATGCGCTGAAACATGCCCGCTCCTGACCCTCACTTGGTCTGAAAATATTGCATTATCATCCCTCTAAATCGGAACAGGCCTCTTGAAAGTGTCATAACAATGAAGATGACCTAAATAACTGTGGAATCCACTTTAGGTACAATACATTAACATATTTCCGATTTCCAAAAAATGACTTAGTTATGTCGTTCAAAGCCACATAAAAACCAACAGTCGATTAGTCAGCTAAGCAACTGGGAATGAAAAGAATTCATTTTGTCCCTTAATGGACGCAACTGTTGCAATATTGTGTAAAGAAATGCAAGTCTATATATTGTATATTATATATACTATTAATATAGTAGTGATCTGATGCGGAGAGACTATCAACGTGAAAGAGCCATGGGATATATTCCACAAGTGTATGCATGCCACGCTGTAGTTCCATAACTAGAAGCCAGGATCAACACAAACTAGTCAAATGGGTTTATTGTACAGTGTACATGTACAAATATTCACATGGGGGCTTCTCCTTCTTTATTTCCCTCTGAAAGTAAACAGCAAGAGATGAATGACATTTCTTAACTTGTTTCATCAGAGTTGAAAATTTAGTAAGAACTGTATTATGAACTGCAGATATTTGTTCAATAAAGAGACGCTGACCAACATCTGTGTCTACCAATAGTGTAGAGGAAGTCACGATGGACATGTTTCCCCGCTATATGACAGCGGTTGCTGAACATTTCACTTTGACCCTTGACACATCCAATTTGGAATTAATCAGTGTGTTATTCATTGAGCTCAGACCAGGCTTGACACTGGTTGTTTTAATAAACAAATGCGACATAAACACCAACTCCAGGTGACAGCACTGATTTTAGTGATCTGTTACCTCATACAAGCGGCCGCGGCCGAGTGGGTTAGATGGGTTTGAATGCCGCATGCTACTCAAACCAACAAAAGTACTAGAATCTGTACTTTACTGAGAAATTGTACTCCCAAATATAGCATGTGTTACTTTCTAATTAGTATAATTGTACATTCATCGTATTGACGCATGTTAGGATATATTCATGTTCCACACCTTACATACCTTGGTAACCCGTCAATAATGGCGCTGAATATAGTTACTTTCATGTCTAGGACACCCTCCAATTATGAAGCTGAATATAGTTACTTACACACCTAGGCGACCCTTCAATTATGAAGCTGAGTATAGTTACTTACACGCCTAGGCGACCCTTCCGTTATGAAGCTGAGTATAGTTACTTACACACCTAGGCGACCCTTCAGTTATGAAGCTGAGTATAGTTACTTACACGCCAGGTCCACCAGGTCCAGAAGCACCACGTCCACAGAGACAGTGGCCGTCGAAACAGTGACGTTCTGTGTGGCTGTCTCTACACTGACAGCTGTCGCAGTCGGCGCGGGCGGTACACGTGGCTGAAATATGAACGTCCCTCTTGGTCACCATAGTACACAAACAGCTCTCAGTGGTGTGATGTGATTAGACAGCTTCTGTCGTGTGCTTGTTCTGACACCCTACAGTTATCCAAACCGTCAGTATCATATCAAGCTACCGAAGCACAAAAATAAAATGGACGGTTGTGATTGGGAGCAGTGACCATTTTTGAAGAAGTAAGTGGGTTAGATCTCTCTTTTTGTGTGCTGGTTTGGTGCTTCACTCTGAGAGTGCTGGTTGGAATCACGGATGAAACTCAACACCAAAACGGAACTGGAATTTTGTACGTTAAGTGCAATCCAAAATATAACATGTTAAATTTGACAGCTTTCGGAAAGCCAATGTGTATAGTTGTTACTTGTCTCTTTCTGTTATAAAACAATCTTTCCAAATGCCAAAATAATATGTTCACGAATCAAATTTGCCGACTGTAGTTATTAAGACTTTCTGAAAGGCAAGGTGTATATACTTCTTTGGCATCGTTCTGTTATACCTAATCTTTCCAAATACCTAATAATACGTTCACGAATGAAATTTACAGGCTAAATTTATTTTCAAAGACCATTAATGTGTTACCTGAAAAGCAGGAACCAGCATTGACTGCAACCAGACAGGTGCATAGTCCATGAGAGCAGGCAAGTCTCGAGGTACTGTCACATGTCACGTGAGAACAGTCACTATCATCTCTGCAAATCTCGCTGGAGATCACAACTGATGCAACGAAAGAAGAAACGTATCAACATTTGGTCCAAAGATGAGTCACACTTTTTAATTTTTTTGTTGAAATGATTCTTGGTGGATGGTGGATGGATTAGCGTATTTGGCCGGTTTGACGCTAGACTGTCTATTGGGCTACGGTCTTGTTCCACACTACAGCCCATGGAGAACATGCGGTATTTCAGTGGCCAAGTGCCTTTGTTCAATATCTGCTGCCTTCGTTCAGTCAATAAGGACACGGTTTCCGAAAGGGTGAGGTGGTTATGTGTTTGGGATCCCTTAAGACTGAGGTGGGCACGTGATTGGGTTCTCGTTAAGGCGAGGTGGCGATGTAGCTTATTAGGTTATATACATCATGAACATAAATTATACACCAAGAGCAATTTTTAATTTTTTGGGGGGAAACACATGGTCACTGGAGAAGTAAAACCCCTGGAAGACTGAGGAAGACCAATGCCATATTGGTCTAGCAAGACGCAATCCTGTGACCCACCCTGAAGAGTCCGACTCTCCACCAGAACCATCAGAAGGAGGCTCCGGGATGCTGGTCTGGGGACACTTCGTCC
This sequence comes from Haliotis rubra, assembly GCF_003918875.1. Lineage (NCBI taxonomy): Eukaryota > Metazoa > Mollusca > Gastropoda > Lepetellida > Haliotidae > Haliotis > Haliotis rubra. The sequence continues at coordinate 2,632,593 of NW_025767080.1, forward strand.
AATCAGACGTCACAGATAGGCAAGGGCAGGCGTGGGGCAGATTCCGTATAAACGCAGTTTGAGCTCATGGTGTTAGGGTTCATTGACCTGACTGCCGTTTTCTCGTTTGGAGGCGTCTTGACTAGTATATCACTAGTAAATGACCCATCCAACTGAGCTGGTTGGTTGTGGATCAGTTATGGTGATGAATTGTTTTTTCGTATGACTACAAGTTGGATCTCATTACAGTAACTGAGACACTCAGTGGTGAACGTTATGCACAGAAAGTACGGGATACCGCCGCTGTGCTACATTTTGATAAACATCCCCATGCCAATCTTCCTATATGCATGGATTACAAAGCTTGACTTCACTGTTCTCAAGCCGCTCATTGCAGAACAACGCCATCGAAACATTACGTTGACCCAAAACATCAAATATCAGCTAAATTAACAAACCAATTTCACCAATCTACTCACCAATAACAGCGCTGACAATGACGAGAAACAGTGTTACTTTCATTTCTGAGGGTTGAGCGAAATGGTTTCAGAGTAACGTGGTCATAAGGTTGATCTTCTTTTATACTTTTACTATCAAAGATAACAACACAAGAGTCACGACTTTGTGATTCCATGTACAGCAGCTGCATTTAATACTTATCTTCATGCTTATGTCATGACATGTAGATAAAAGGTACATGCAGTATACAGGCTACATACTTCATTTTTCAGGACCTGATGACCTCCCGGACAGCCGAAATTACATTTATAGTTCTAAAGTAGCGTTTACAAATGCATAAACAACACGATTTGACACACATTCTGTTATAACAGACATGCTACTGACAGGTGTTGTCGAGTTGGTATGTGGTCAACATACAGAAAAGAAATGAACCCGTGAAGATCTGGTTTAGAATTAATCTTCACCATCCTATGTTTGTCATAAGGGGCGATTAACTGGTGGTCAGGCTCACTGGTCCAGACTCGATTACTAACAGAACGCCGCAATATAGCTGGAATTTTGCCGAGTAAACTGTTGCCACACGTGAAATTATTAAACCATCTTATAGTGAGGTTTGTTTGGGGTAGGGGCTGCGGAGGGGGATTGTTTGGGGCTTTTTTCGTTTTTCTGGTAAATGTAAGGTTCACGAGTGGCCCAGTCGCCTGAGGAGGTAAAGCAACCGGACAGAGTTGAGTCCCGTAGTATCAACAGAATCCCATGATCGTGGGTTCGAAATCCGGTTTTCCACGATTATATTTCCAGGTTTGTCAGCATCATACCCACACCAACTTCCGGTTTTACTCACACATTCAAATGACTTCCGGTCTTCATTCAAATGACACTGTGTGATATAACTCGAACACTGTTCAACTCAGGGTTACACTCAAGTCATTCACTCACTCTAGTACATTGTACTTTCTGTACAACCCGTGAAGGTCTGGGTTAGAATTGATCTTCAGCAACCCATGCTTGTCGTAAGAGGCGACAAATAGGATAGGGTGGTCAGGCTCGCTGACTGGGTTGACACATGTCATCGTATCCCAATTGTGTAGATCGATGTTCATGATGTCTGGTCCAGACTCGATTGTTTACAGGTCACCGCCAGACTTGATTATTTACAGATCGCCGCCATAAACTCAATATTGCTGAGTTTCTGTAAATTTCCATTGAAACGATATATTTCAACTATGTGTGACTGCTAAGCATAATGTTACACACATGTTGATGATTACACAATGATTAGTATAATGTAACATATGTTATGTTTGTAATTAAATGTTCGTTGTGTTCATTGTAATTCCAGGCTTCTGATCGGTGAACTGGCCGCGAGTTTGTGCGTGTATGTCCCAAATAAATGTACAATATTAAGCCTCACCCATTAAAGCGGACTACAGTTACTGTTTCCGGGATTGTCGGAGAAATTTATTTACTGCTGATAAATTTATATAGTTATATTGTACTTTCACCATTGGAGACGAGAAACCCATGTGAGATAACTGGTACTAAACATTAATGTCCATCTCCGTGATTGGCTACATCGTGGTATTGATCTACGGTTAGCGGTTACTAACCATCTACACACTGTTCGCGGCATTTTGTCAAGTTTAGACTGACACCTTAAGACAAAGCACTACAACTCGTCCCTGATCCGAGAAGCTTATTACTATCATCCAAACAAACCAAAACGTCCTAAAGAGTGAGGGTATGGGTAACCTACCTCGGTGTGCTAAATCTGTCACTGATAACCACATTAAACCAAAACGTCCTAAAGAGTGAGGGTATGGGTAACCTACCTCGGTGTGCTCAATCTGTCACTGATAACCACATTAAACCAAAACGTCCTAAAGAGTGAGAGGGTATGGGTAACCTACCTCGGTGTGCTCAATCTGTCACTGATAACCACATTAAACCAAACGTCCTAAAGAGTGAGGGTATGGGTAACCTACCTCGGTGTGCTCAATCTGTCACTGATAACCACATTAAACCAAACGTCCTAAAGAGTGAGGGTATGGGTAACCTACCTCGGTGTGCTCAATCTGTCACTGATAACCACATTAAACCAAAACGTCCTAAAGAGTGAGGGTATGGGTAACCTACCTCGGTGTGCTCAATCTGTCACTGATAACCACATTAAACCAAACGTCCTAAAGAGTGAGGGTATGGGTAACCTACGTCGGAGTGAACAATCTGTCACTGATAACCACATTAAACCAAAACGTCCTAAAGAGTGAGGGTATGGGTAACCTACCTCGGTGTGCTCAATCTGTCACTGATAACGACATTAAACCAAAACGTCCTAAAGAGTGAGGGTATGGGTAACCTACCTCGGTTTGCTCTATCTGTGACTGATAACGACATTAAACTCTACGAACCAAACCAGCTTAGTCCCTACACTCCGGAACCCACTCTGAGCACCATGCTGTGGACAACACCACTCATTTTGATATCCACAGTGTAAATCTTCACGCTATCATGAAGGGGAGAAGGGGGAACTATCGTCACAGTACGACATGTCACTGGGTACAATATTCCTATAGGCAACTTTCTTATCATCGAAACATGCGGAGTGTTAACACCTGCAAGCTCAGTTCATCTTCAAGATACTGTAACATCAGTATCATCCTTAGTTGCATTCTAGGGCCACGAGAAAACAAACTTGTGACAACGAAGTACCAACTCAATATGGAGCGTAATGTACATTTCAGTACCCGGATCACAGTCAATGACAAACTCTCCTCAGTATGTTCGGATCCGGTCTATGGGGAGCACATTGAAGGCACACTTTTACACTAGTACGGATCAAAGCAACTTATATATCAAAACAAGCCTCTGATTTCGACGACTGTATTCAATGAGCGGTAAAATGTCCTATACGATTACAAACTGTCAGTGTTTACACTTTCAAGGAGTAGAATCCTCTACATCTGGGTGCTGTAGTACACAGTGATCTCAGCGCTATGGTGACTCTTACTCCCATACCTTAACATGACTTGAGGTAGTCTTTCTTAGCGCTAAGATTGTTTTGTGCAACGCTGCCTTCCAACATCGTCGTTTTAAAATGTTTAATCAGTTTTCCTCGATCTTATCTATCTTGACCATGACCAGATGTAGCAGAAACTTTTCGCACGTTAAATAAGTTTTGATACAACTATTTTCAACAATGGAAACTGACAAGCTGTGTTGTAAACTCTATTTCTATTTTTCAGAGTGGTTAGTCCAATGCTCGTAAAATAGATTCATGCAGCTTCACTATTCTGTTAAGATACCCGCTGATAAGATTTTAATTGAACAACCCTTATTATGTAAACATAATAATATTGATAGTTTCATCAAATAACTCGCAATGTGTGACGTAATAATGTCACTCCAAAACCCGGATTGTTAACCATGCTTCTGTGGACCCAAGGTCTGTGTTCATTCCTTTTATTTGAGGCAAATGGAATTGATACTTCACCACACGGGTTCTCAAAAACTTTGCTTGGATTGTTCCAGTCTCAGACCCATGTGGCATTGGTCCCTTCTATCTATATGGTGACCCCAGATAAAGTGGCATCTGGCTCTTCTAAGGTCCAGGACAGTATGTCAAACGTTAAAGCAAATATCATCTGAAGTTTCGTGAAAAATGCGTCACTGTCTCATAAATATATATGGAACATGGATGATATTTAGGCAAGAAAGGGGTATTTGCATGGGCTGCAATCGTTTTACATCTTTATAGTCTATTTTCTAATGTACGCGACCTAGACGTTCTGCTCCCATTGGCACACGGAATTCAACAGACGTTTCAACAAAACAACGTCTATCGCTACAACGTCAGGCAATTTCAGGTTTAATCAACTACAAATGCTGAAGGAATTTGTTCATACTGGTTTTCTTTGTACGTTTAACTCAGGGACAACTACTGAAGCAGGAACGTCCTGTTACACATGCGAAGCACGCTAAAGATCAGAATCCCCATGGCTTGTATAGGTCAGTTTAAACACGTCACTACAAGTGCTAGCTTTGTAAGAGTGAGTTAGTGAGTGAGTTTACTTTAAGTCACGTAGGCAATATTTCAGCCATATGGTGACTTGATAAAGTTATATGATACTTTTAAAAAATGTGATGGATGGAGAGAAAAACAACCAGCAGTATATTACATATTTGGTTTTAAAACTAGTTATAGAACATTAAAACTGAGTATTGGGCACTTATACATGAAATGGGGCTAGAGGACGCCAGCAGCACAGTTAAGGACCCCATACTAAGGACGATGTTTGTAATAGATAGGGAGCAGGGACAGTAGGTGTAAGTGGCATCATCATTCGTTAGATATCCTGCCTGGTGTGACTCATCTGCGTACGTTTGTCGCCACTTTCGCTAGGAATATTACAGCAATATCGCTGTGATGAAAACAGCTGTTGATTATAAAAATGTCCACATGTAAGAATCGAACACGAGCTTAAAGTGTGACGACATAACGATACACCAAGAGAGCTACCCTACGCCACTATGCATGTTGTTCATGTCGTGTACAGTGTTATATAGGAACAAGCATGTCACAAACATTGTGGTTTGCACAATGTTACTTTTTGTATTTTTGAATGTTATGTGTTACTGCGACCTCTGATAGCACACCTGCTATTGTTTGCTTGCTTTACCATATTGCCACATTTCCTCCTGCTATCCTGCTAACCTTTGATCCTAATGTAATGTATTTACAGACCATGATTTCAATAATTTAACATGTATTTCTCACTAAAAATGCTTGAAACCCTTTATTGTTTGAATACCGTGGAGACCATGTTTTTCAATAAAAAAGGTATAATTATGTTGTGACTAAACTACACTCAACCTTTGATCCTGCTGTAGTTTATATACCACAAGAAGACACATCTATGAAAATCTGACTGACTTTAAAAGTAATATCAATATTTCAGTACTTTAAATGATTTCAGTAAATATGTATAATTTTGTTTCTTAAATTTCAGGAATTTTCAGTAATTATACATATTTACTGATTATACATATTTCCTGTAACATACATAGATAACACTGAACAAGAAGCGTGACGTATCGATTTATTCACTGTACTTTGTATAGCCTTTATTAATGTAACATCTCGGTCATTTTCAGTTTTCGCCAATAAGTGATAATATATATATATATGTGATCGCAAATTCCTCTGAGTTGAGAGCTGAGATTACCAGGCTCTTCCTGACGCATCAGAAGGATGTGCTGGATATGTCAGCTTGGTTTTCATACAATGGCGAGGGTCCTGAGAAGCAGATAGATATTTGAGAATGAGTTTAGTTTTACGCCTCATTTAGCAACGTTTGAGCAATATAACGGGGTGGGGGTGGGGGTGGGGTTCACATTAAATGAGCTTCACACATTGTACCCATGTGGGGAATCGTACCCGGGTCTTCAGCGTGACGAACATGGGCTTTAACCATAAGGCTACCCAACCGCACCAGATATTTTTCCGTGCGTGTAATAATGATAGCGACGTTAAGAGAGCGTGTTGTACATTATCTGAATTAAATGAATCTGGTATGGGTAAGAATTATTATACCGTCAACTGAGCCATGTGGTGTTGGGATGTTTTGGTAAGCATCACTTCGGACTGGATCTGTTGTCCTCAGATGCTCATATTCCTTTGGTTCATCTGAAATTAGTGCAAACGGATCTCGGAAACACATCAAACAACATGTAGTCGCAGAAACTATTCCGTGAGTCTCAATGGCAAATGTGTTATTCCTAGACATGTCCTATGGAATCAGATATTTCATGTAAATTTAATTTCCCTTTTTCATTTACCTCTGAACCTGGTGCTGGCCTGAAGGTCTTCATACTCGCTCCTTCTGCTGTCACCGATGTCAGAGTATGTGTGATGGATGTCTGAAACAACATAGCCATGACAAAATTTGAACAATGTACATGACTTTCTCTGTCTTGCTCATGTCTGAGACATAACACAAGTTTAAAACCGTAAGTATTGAGGTCATTGCTATAATTTTATCATTTTGCTTAGTATCAATGCAAACAATATGATTTAATCTGTTTCTGTATATGCATCGCATACCTTGGTCAGCTATTGACGTTTGGTGTTTAGCGTCTCAAACTTCAAAATGCAAATAGAAAATTACCATCAGCTTATTAACTTCAAACGTAAAATAAGAAATCATTTTGGGAATGGAAATATCTTTGTACTTTCTACAGCATTTCCTAAATTCTTGCAATGATGCATAAACATACTTAAATGTCAATGTATTTACCAATGACTTATGAAAACATTAACTGGGATATGTTTTAATACATAGTAAGAACCTTCGATTTTGTGTACAGGACCTACCTCTGGGTTTGACAGAACGTTGACGGTAGAACACTACTGATGTGATGGCAAGACTTATGATCATTGGCAGTGCTACTCCAAGGCCAACACCGACACCAATGCCCAATCTATCGGACACTTGTGTTAAGCAAGAACATGCTGAAAAATATCAGATTTGACTTTTAGTGATGTGGATAAACTCTTTGGATCATTTAGGTGTATATTTGTTCATAGTGTTAATTATTTCAGTGTAACATATAATATATTATGAACCATACATTGTAATCTGTGCATGTTTGACAAATACACGTCAGTAATCAGGTCTTACTTTCTTGGCCTGCTGTCGTAGCGTCCCTGACTACTTTGCTGCTTGTTCCACGTATATTCCGTGCAGATATTTGGAACATGTACTCTGTGTTTGGTTTCAAACTATTGATGTGGGAGATTAGCCATGTTCCTTGTCCCGGATCCGGAATCCCTTTGTTTCCAGACCCTCCAGTCGCTGCCAGAGGCACGGTAATCAACACTGAACGTCTTCGGGAGCCACCATCAAAGTTAGCCTGCCACTGAAGCCACACTGATGTTGATGTGATGTTGTGTATCACAGTCTCATCTGGAGCCAGTGGCGCACCTGCAGTTAAGTGTCAATCCTCATTCGCATTGGGGAGCCTCTAATTCCCAAGACTTGACATCTCTATTAACTGAATTTACTATTGTGTATTATGAATGGAATGGAAACACAAATTGACATTTATGTTTGATTGAGCATAGTTTGGGTTTTTTCTGAAACGGGGCGGCTGGGTAGCCTATAGCTAGTGGTTTGCCCGAAGGCCCGGGTCCGATTCCCCACATGGGTACAATGTGTGAGGCCCATTTATTGTGTATCCCGCCGTGAAATTGCTGGAATATTGATAAAAGCTACGTAAAATCATACCTCGATCTCACACTCACTCTATCAATATGTGCACATCACCTGCAGGCGCTATGGTGTAAACTAGCTGTGTTCGCCCCACGTCGTTTGTAGCTTCAACAGAATACTTTCCATATTCTGACACCTGTCTGACCATCACTTGCAGCACTGACTGTTGCCCAGATGTGATGACCGTGTGGGATGTTGCGTTGGGTATCGGAACACGCTGATTATCTAGGTAGGCCAGCCACTTGAACACAGGCGGAGGGTTACATACAATAGCAGCTTTCAATGCCGCCACTTCATTCAGGCCTCTGTACAATCGGCTGATAAAGGGGACCCGAGTGTCAAGCCTGGGAGCACCTAATACGTATTGAAGTGAGACGAAGATATGAACAGGGTCATTCTATCATTTCTTAACAATATGTTATAACGTTGCAGTTTAGGGTCAGTGAGTCATTCTCAGTAGCTTCTGACTTCTCAAACACGAGGACAGGGGTATCTAAATCTGGAATAGTTGACATGAAACTTATATACATGTATATACAAAGGACTTAGTTAAGCACCGCCTGACATATCTCACGATTGAATGAGCTCCGATCTGAACCCTTTGGAGCATATCTGGGACATGAATGGTCGTCGTGTGCAACAAAGGGATCCTCCTGTACAGAACCTGGCCCAATTGGAAGCTGCTTTGCACGATGAATGGCTTAGACTGCTCAGAGGATCAGGAGTATCACAGAGGCTGACAGGGAGTATGAGGGGAGATTGCTGTCTTTAACACAGTCACATTGAGGTTACACTCGGTATTGACCTTGAATCGTGTAAGACACGCAAAATGACATTTTGAATATTTACATTCACCAATAAACTGAACACTAAACGTATGAGGGCCATACTTGTACAGACATGGTTTGCATGTCAGTGGCTCTTTTAAATAAGCAATTATCATAATAAAATCAAAATGGATTCCAATAATTTTTGTCGTCTTTATGAGTCAAAAGATCAAATCGTAACAAAAGTCATGCCAGTTTTCCATCGTGGCTCGGGTTATGTACATGTTGAAAACTCTATCACATGCAAAAAGCAGGGCTGCTTTAATTAAGTTCTCTGTGCATAGATACATGTAGGAGGTCTCATGTTTCGGTGGTAAGATATGACGTAATTTTTCAGGGCATTTATCAAGATACAGAAAGCAGAGGTATGTAGAATGTAGAATATACCCGATCGACGTTACCTGACGCGACGTGATTTGTTTGTTTGTTTGTTGTTGTTTAAACGTCGCACTCAGCAATATTACAGCTATGTTGGTCTGTAAATAATCGAGTCTGGACCAGACAATCCAGTGATCAACAGCATGAGCATCGATCTACGCAATAGGGAACTGAGGACATGTGTCAAGCCAAGAGTCAGCGTGGAGCCTGACCATTACGATCCCGTTAGTCGCCTCTTACGACAAATTCATGGGTTACGGAAGATCAATATTCTAACCCTGATCTTCACGGGTGACTCTGGACCAGATAATCCAGTGATCAAGCAGCATGAGGATAGAACTCCGCAAATGGGATACAATGACATGCATCAACCAAGTCAGCGAACCTGACAACCTGATCCCCAAGTTAGTGACCTCTAAGGACAAGCCGGGAGCTGCTGAAGACCAATCCTAACCTGGATCTTCGCGGGTCTTGAGGCACAATGAGTTATCTGACTTACATTGAACATCTACAGAGACTTTGTGCTGCTCGCTGGTTGTTTTGAGTCCTCCACCTGGTGATAGAAAGTTGCTGGCAGTACAGATGTAGATCCCTCCCTGGACTCCTGCTGATGTTGCTTCTATCCAGCACAAGGCCCCAGTACTGACAGAGTAGAACCACCATGGGTCCACCTGTAGGTTATGATTGGCGGAGTTGCCTGGTGCGGTGTGGGTGCTAAACAGTTTATCCTGGAGGACGAGGATGATTCATTCACTTTGTAGACGCCCTGGAGTCCAGATATGGATGGCGCATCTGTCGTAACGGGTTTGATTAGGAATATAATGTCTTCCCGGAATGACGGTAAGATATAAAGAATATTAAAATATAAACATCGTCTTCTTCTTGATGATAGCTTTCATACTCTCAGAGTACGTCCCAATGCGGACTGAGGGCTGAGTCCTGACCCTCTGATTGTTGCCGGCGAGTACAGGATGTAGTTCCCTTTGACGGCTCGCTGCCTTGATGCTTGCTTCCCCATCGCTACTTCATGACCTTAATTAATTTCACAGTAGATCCACCATGGGTCCACCTGGCCTTAGGTTGAGATTGATTGGGGTTGCCTGGTGTGGATGTAGGTGCTGCAGTTTATCACTTGAGACCAGGACAAACTCGATCACTTGGTATGTGGACGGGAGGCCAGATATCGATGGAATGCATCCTGGTTTAGCGTCCAGAAATGCAGTTACATTTTGAAACTATACTGAAAACGGTATGAAAGTTTCAATACAAATTACAAAACTATATTAAAATGAAAAAATAGTTATTTCACATTGTCATCACGTTGTATTTTTAATAGGAATTACCACCATAGGAATGCGTACATATCTGTGCTTATATGTACTTTATTATGGCAAATGTAAAGATAAAACTACTGATGACTGCGATTCACACTTTCTGTGTACACTCACACAAAATGGTAACGATGACGTCGTGCGGATAACTATCTCCGGATACTCCATCCACTTCACACCTGTAATATCCCAGCATGGCTGGAGGTCACGTGACTGGCAGGCAGCTGGATGTCGAGGGAGGAGGTGTAGTCACCAACAAACACGCCCTTGTTCTGCCAGGTGTCCAGGAACACAACTGTCTGAGCAGTCATCACTGATCCACTGGCTATGGTTCACTGTATGAGCTGCCCCTCTACCCTCCTCCATGTGAAATTGCAGTAACAACATCCCCAGGTGTCACAGTGTAGCTGCATCTCCAGTGTCAAAGAGCCTGCTGGTTGGGTATCCCTGTACCTCCTGACCCTGGAGACAGTCACTGCTCCCTCACCGTGACAAACTCCATGACATAAGTACGAAAGCCCAATTGTGCCACTTTGATAGCATAAATATTTGTCACAGACATTTGTCGTTATTCATAATATTTGCTTTACTTCTCGTTATTGCAATAATTTTCTCAAAATTTCGGGCTCTTAAAAACACTTGAAATTTCGAGAAACTAATCAAAATAACCAGCAAATAATCGAATCAATGTGAACAAAATAAATAATTGAAATAAAGATAAATTTCTTTCACAAAGTGTATTTATGCTCCCAGTCTAAGTAAACTCAGTATTATTCGTTACACTAACAAACTCTGGTAGAATGTCGCGTCAGCTAACCTTTTCAATTGACCAATTAGAGCACAGCTTACCAAATCGCGAACGTTGACATTCGCACATACCTTTTGAACTTGTACCTCGAAAAAGTTTGTACTCGAACGGTTCCGATGCTATTTTCTGTACGATCGCTTCCGAGTCATGCACATGGAGCACGCCATAACAGTGAGTAAACAGTCGCTGAAAATAGCGTTTTTGTCAATATCCAAGGATGGCAGCTTGCGGAAATATTAACTAATGGTAACCATGTCATCAGAAGCCCTAAACGTATATTCTGCAGATGAAATTAATATCTGTGTTTTATGCGGATTTTCGGTCGTTGAGAGAGAGATCAGTATCAGTGACCGGGGAATTTTGTAAGCCCGCGGAACCCTAAACAGTAGCTGTTGTTTGATTGGTTAAATCTGTTCGGCCTTCTCGCATTTCATTGGACGGTCATAGGCTGCTAAAAGGTTAGGTGACGCGACCTTCTTTTAGGGTTTGTTAGACTCAGTATAGCAGTGTAACGAATAATACTGAACCTAAGTTTTCTTAGACTTATGCTCCCGATGTTATAGCGTTAGGTTTTTGCATGAAGGCGAAGGAGAAGTTCCGTTTTATCAGGCTTCTTCATTCCTAACAACGGAAGTGTAAGACATCTACAAACTGACATCTCAACTCACATTTGTGGAGACCGAAACGCAATACCATGCAATGAATATCAGATCCTCAGCATTACAGATGTGATATTATTTACGATCTATTCATTTATATTGCACCCTTTGCTACTGTATGTAAAAATGTACCATAGGCCTACGGTCTTTTCAGTACTGTAAATAAAGGTTGATTGACTGATGAAGCAATTAATTAATTGATTAATGTAAATTCAATGACAGAATGGATAGTTTCCAGGGCCTAGATTTTCGAAGCTCTCTTAGCGCTAAGATAGTCGTAAGTGCCATACATTAACATTAACTTACGACTATCTTAGCGCTAAGAGAGCTTTCGAAAATCTAGGCCCAGATTCTTAGAAAATCGGTACAATATTGACGACAATATTTTCATCTTTGCTCTGGCACAATACAAGCTCGTGAATTGTTATACAAATTGCAGTTTTGGATATCTATGAATGGAAATATTTCAACAGGAACTTAAGATGTTGATTTGATTGAAATTAGAGTTTTACTTTGAAGAAATCCAATAGTCACGTGAAACTACCAAATTCAGATCCTTATATTGTATTGTGATCTTTTGAGGATAGGCACCAAACCCAGAAGAACCATGGGATATATTCCACATGTGTCAGCATACCACGCAATATTATTATTAATAATAAGTGTAAGCATGGAAACCAGCATTAAAACAAA